>NW_022900920.1:8694580-8715743 GCF_012274545.1 Fukomys damarensis
TTTTTTATAAAATTTTATATAAAATTTTAAAAAAAAAAAAAAAAAAAAAAAAAAAAAAAAGAAAGAAAGATAAGAAGAAATGAGTGCAAAATTTCCTCTACATCAAAATGTGAATGGGTACTTTCTTTTCAGGACTTGTAATATTATATATAATCCACCAGGTAAGCAGGAGGGACAGAGAGTCACAAGTGGGATCTGTTGTAATTCCAGGCCCAATTTTTGCAGTGTGAAGCTGAGTCCTGCCCTGCTTTTACTCTGAGTGGGTTAGTCCATCTAATTGTTGTCTGTCTCTGGGTTGTAGTAAGCCCAGAGGGTTTCTGTGTTTATTTGTGCCCTTCTGTGTACTCTGAGCCACTGCTATCCCTGACTAGCTTTGTGGCCTGAGTGCTGGTGATCTGCACCACTTGTTCTGAATGCCCTTCTGTCAATACACCCAGAGATGTGAAAAGAGGCATACTCCTGATCAGGTTGGCAGATGGGGAAAGCAAACACACCATTAAATTCTGTGCTAAAGTGGGTAGTAAGGGGAACCAATCAGTCAGCAGGATTCAGTGCCAGGGCTCTCAGACCGGGCCCTTTCAGAAAATTACATAGGGCAGACCTGGTTTCTCGCTGTAGAAGGCAGTACTACTGTGTATTCCACAGCTTGAAATCTCCAGTGCTGCTTAAACTTTTTAGGGAGTGTTCAACTAGTTCCTCCTTGCAATAACCTTCCCTTGTTGCTATCTTCACCCAGTTACCATGGTAAGGTGATCCTGGAGACCCAAGTGTGGTTGCTATGTGCCTTCTGATTCCTCAGGTAGCTCAGTCTTAAGTAATAAAGCCCTTCTCAAAACGGCTCCTGAATGTAGTGCTTCTAAACGTGGTGAGCACTGCAGAAGGTTTCTTCTCTAGACCTAGGCTGCAAGGTGGAGGGAGTCACTTTCAGAGTAAAACCCCATACTGTACCTTCAGATTACAATAACCGTGAGATTTTTCTGCAGTTAGTGCTGCCAACCCATTGTTTACTAATAGGGTTGCTGGCCCCATCTGAGCTTATCTTGTGCTTGCAGAGTCAAGACCCCCTTCTCTGGGAGCTAGGGAGTGCTCCAGGCTGCTTTGTTCTTTTCTCTGTGTTGACTTCTGTTTCTCCACAATTTTCAGCTTTCCAGATGGCTGTTTCTTGATTCTCAGTGCTTTTCTTCTCTTTCTTCTTACTTGTTTTCCAGGTCTCAATTCTAGGGTCCTAGAGAAGCTGTGACTTGCTGCTGGTGTCTCCTCTGCCACCTCTCATATTCTCAAAGCTTAGCTTTTAAATGGCTGTGTACCTTGGGCTTTATTCTATCATTTGTTGAAATACGAAAGTATAAAATTCAGTTAGGTTTAGATATTATGTCACTAGGAATAGTGGGTAAAGGATGTGGACTTCTACTTCTAGAATGATAGAAAAACAGGTACAAAAATTGTCTTCCTGTCAAGCACTAGGAAAGTACACAAAATATATAACAACAGTTTTCATTTACTAGACAACTGGTGGGGAATCCTTCAGTCTGTTGCAGAATACTAAACAGCATATACACAAGCCAAAACTTTAAAAGGCTGTTAAAGAAAACTGGGTAAGCTATAAGTTGAACAGTTCTCAAAAATCCATGTAGCACTGGGAGTCATTCAAGTTCCACGCAGCCAGAAAGCAGAGACCTCATTGATCACTTGGTGAATTCATTAAGAGTCACCAGAAATGTCAATCTTCTGTTTTAGGGTTGAACTGTTCCTAAGTACAGGTACTCTAAGCCTATCCTCACTGAGCATACAAGGCAGACTTGAAAGAATAACACTTATTATCAAGTAACTTAATTGCCTGCCAGAAAATAGTCCAATACTGCTTAAAGGAGAACAAAATCCTTCTCATAACAATGTGATATCCAAATTCCCAAGTACCCAATCAAATAATAACTGGAAGTGTGAAGAAGAAATATGTAGGCCCTTACAAGGGAGAAAGATAACCAACAGAAACAGACAAATAAATGACAGAGATAATATATGTTAAACACGTAAAATGCATTATATAAGGATTAAATAAAATCAAAGGTTTAAATTAAAATACAAATGTAATAAGAAAAACAGGAGATATAAAAATAAAATTTCTAGACTAAAATAGTACATGGAACGAAAAAATCTGAGGCTATACAGAATAAAGTATCAGTAAATTTAGAAACATACCTAGGGAAACTATGCAAACTGTGGAAACTGATTGGAATCATGATTGCTAAGAATGGTAAGAAAGTATTTTGTAACAAGCATAGCTAGCCCCTTCTATTCATTTATCTATCCTATTTGGGATGACTCTTTTAGACAGCTTTCTAATGGAAGAGACAAGGTGCCAGAAACCCAAATGCATGATTAGAGGACTGGAATTTTTAACATAACCCTCACTCCATGGGTAGGGCGATGGGGTTGGCAGGAGTTTGAGTTCAATCACCAGTAGTGTTCAATTTGATCAATCATAGCTGTGTATCTTAACCTTCAAGGGATGTAGAAAGCTTTTTATATTGCCGTATACGTAAAGGTTCATGGAAGGTGTTTAGAGAAGGCACAAAATCTCCACACTCTGCCCCTACTCACCTCTGCTGTTTTGATTTCCTTTGTTTACAAAAAAAACTATATACTTGCACTCTGCTCCAACTCAACATCACAGAACACATAAACTGTGTGACCCCCACACTCACCCACACAAACAAAGACCAAGAGCAAACCTAGACCTGGACCCTTGTAAGACTGTAACAAGGCACAGAACAATTATTCCTGGGGTGGAGTTAGGGCCAGAGCTTTTATTCCTACCAACTGGAAACAAGTCATCCCCCTTCTCTACAGTATCCACCAAGACCTTGTGGAAATTCTAGAGTTCTATCAACGGTCAGCAGGAATGAGGTACCCTCCTTTCCCCACTGGGATGGGGTCACGGGAGACATGATGGAGTATCAACACTTTCATTGCCATATAGCAGGAATAAGGTTGTGCCCACCACAGTAACAAGATGCCCCTCATTCCTGGAGGCCAGGTAGGGAACCTGGAATTTTATAACCACCTGGTTCTAATGAGGGAGGCAATACTTTTCCCTTATCTTGGTGGAGAGAGGTTAACAAAATGACTATTAAAACATAGATTTAATAATATTAAAAAACACAAAGGTAAAATTTTAAAAGTCTGTTTCAACTTTAAAAATTATTCAACCCAATGAGAAATAGAAATATCTCAAACTTCATTTTACAAAAGCTAGCGTTACTGCATACATGGAATCCATACAATGATTATGCAAAAAAGGAAATTTACAACCAATACCACTTATAAATACTGATGCAGAAACTCCTAACAAAACATTATCAAATAGAATTCAACAATATAAAAAATAATTATCCACCATGAACACTTTTTTTTGTTTTGCTTTGCTTTGCTTTTTGTTTTACTGTACTAGAGATCAAACCCCAAGCCTTCACACTGTGCTACATTCCCAGCTATTTTTGTGCTATTTTTGTACTACTGCTGCTATTGTTGGATGGTGTTGTTCATTTTGAAACAAGGTCTTGCTAAGGTGCTTGGGCTGGGGTCACAGTTGGGTACCTCCTGCAACAGCCCGCCAGAGTCCTACAATTACAGGCTTGTGCCAAACACGATGAATGGGTCTTACTCCAGGAACTCAAGGCTGGATCAATATTTGAAAATCAATCTATGTAATGCACACATTATGTTAAAGAAGAAAATTCCCATGACCAAATCAAACAGAACAGAAAAAGAATTTAACAAAAGTAAACACCCACTGGTTATTTCTTAAACTCTTTCAAATAAGTAGGAATAAAAAGAAATTCTCTCAACTTGTTTAGCTCTTACCAATAACCTATAGTGAACATTGTCTCTAATGATTAACGTCTGAATACTTTCTGACTAAGATCAGGCAAAGAAAGCATGACTGCTATCACCACCCCAATTCATCACAATGCCGGAAATTCAGGTAGTGTGATAAGGCAACAAAAAGAACAAAAGCCATACACATTATAAAGAAAAATTATAAAACTGTCCCTATTTGACGTAATTGTCTACATAGAAAATCCTAAGGAACCTACAAAGAAAATTCTTAGAACTAATAAATGAGCTCGGCCAAGTAGCAGTATATAAGATAAACATTGAAATTCAGTTTGTTTCTATATTCTAGCAGAGAGCATGAGGTCACCAAAGCCAAAATACAATGCATTTGTAGTTGCTTAAGAATGAAATGAAAAATACAATTAAAAAGAATGAAATGATTAGTTATAAATTTAACAAAACATTTTCAGAATGTGTATGTTGAAAACTAATGTTGATCAAAGAATAAAAAATCTAAATAATTGTGCAAACATATCATATTTGTGCATTAGAAGACTCAACATAGTAAAGATCTTAATTCTTCTCAAATTTATGAACAGTTTTGATATAATTCTTATCAAAATATTAGAAAAATACTCTAAAAGTACACAAGATTTCTTTAAAAATTTTTATGGAAAGGCAAAGGAACTAGAATAAGCACTTTGGAAAAGAAGAAAATAGGGGCTGGGGATTTAGCTCAGTGGGCCTCCTCCTGCCTTGCAAGCATCCCAAGTTCAATCCCCAGTACCGCCCCAAAGAAGAAAATAGGATTGATCAATCTGCCTCATTTCGAGACATATTTAGCTACAATAATCAAGACTGTCTGGTATTAACAGTAGATTAGACACATAAACCTCAGGACAGAAAAAAGAGCCCAGAGACAGATCCACATGTACTACCCAACTCACTCTGGACAAATGTGCAAAAGTAATCACATGAAGAAAAACCTTTTAGGCAAATGATGCTGGAGAAACTGGTATCCATACCCCCCCCAAAAAAAAACCCTATGGATCATAGATTTAAATATGAAATGCAGAATGTAGAAAATAAAACATAAGAGAAAATTTTCAGGATCTAGGGTTAGGCAGAATTCTCAGATTTGATGTCAAAAATATGACCCATGGAAGGAAAACAGAAATGTAGGACTTCATCAAAATGAAAAGTGCTACCCTGAAAAAGAACCTGTTCACAGAATGAAAAGATAAACCGCAGACTACAGAACATATTTGTAAACCACGCCATCTGACCAAGGACTAATATCTAGAATATATAAAGAACAGTCAAGCTCAATTGTAAGCAAACAAAATATAAAATAGGCCAAAAAAACCCACAAATTATCAAAGAGAATATGACAGGTGGCAGTTAAGCACATGAAAAAAATGCCACTATTGGGAATGAAAATTAAAACAATTAGGTATCCCTGCACACCTACTGAACTTGCTTAAATTAGAATTAGTGACAAACCAAATGGTACCTAGAATGCAGAGAGGCTGGATTACTACAAAATGTTGCAGCTACCCTGTAAATATTTTGACAATTTCTATAAAAATTAAACAGCATAAAAACAAAAAGCCCAACACAACAATTGAACACCTGGCCATTGTGCCAGAGAAATGTAGACATATGAATATAGACTGTGTATGGATTTTTAATATCTTTATTCATATTAAACAAAAATTAAAAGTAATTCAGATGTCTTTCATTGGGTGAATGGTGAAACAATCATGGTCTATACATACCATGGAATACTCTACTCAGCAATAAAAAGGAACACGATGCTGATATAAGCAACAATTTGGACAAATCTCCAGAAAATTATGCTCAGTGAAAAAGTAAGTCCCAAAAGTTTATATACTGAATGGTTCCATTTATGTAACATTTGTCATGTGATAAAATTGTTGAAATGGGGAACAGATTAGTAATGTGTAGGGGATAAAGAAGAATAAAGGAATAGTATTCCATTTTATAGAAAAACCACATCTTCTTTATCCACTCTCCAACTGATTGGCAAATGGGCTGTTTCCAAGTCTTAGCTATAAACATGGGTGTGTGTATATCACTCTGGTATGATTCTTTAAATTCTTTTGGAAAGATACCCATAAGAGGAATGGCTGGGTTAAATAGAACCTCTAGTCCTAGCTCTTTGAGGTATCTCCAGATTAATAAGAGAAAAATATGAGAAAATGAAAAAATGGAAATAAAGTGTTTGTAAATGGGGAGGGGAGAAGGGGGTGAAGGGAGGGCAGGGACAAGGGGAAAAAATGAGAACCAAGACCACCTGTCATGTAAAGGTACAAGACAAGATAGGGGTGAAGGGGGCAGGGAGACGGGGAAAAAATGAGAACCAAGACCACCTGTCATGTAAAGGTACAAGACAAGATCCTAATAATGAATGTAACTGTACTGTATACCTAACATGTACCAATAAACTAAACAAAAGAAAAAAATTTTAAAAAAGAAGAATAAAGAAAGAAGGGAGGTAGGTATGGTACAAAAAGGCTACATGAATAATCTTCGTGGAGAGTGTAATGTTGTGTATCAGTCACGAAAGTTAATATACTGGTTGTGATACTGTACTATAGTTCTGCAAGATGTTGCCTTTGGGTAAAGAGTATTTGGAATCTCTGCACTATTTCTTATAACTGCATGTGAATCTTCAATTACATGAAAATTTAAAAAATTTTTTCTACCTCTAAAATCAGAATTTCTGGGAAACAAATAAAAGCTTTTTCCTAAAAAAAAAAGTCTAAGGGGTATTATGGTTATTATTGTGGCCTATTACTGAACAAAATAGGGTTTTGATAATGCCTCACATTGCACAGACACTGTCACAAAGACACAGGAATATTACTGGTACAGGCAATTGTTGAACAATTTTAAATTTGTATTTCCTAAACTACATTGCCTGGAGAAAATTATTCCTTAATATATCTATTTTTATAAATCCTGGGCTAGGGGATTTAGCTCAGTGGTGCCTCCGCCTGCCTCGCAAGCACAAGGTCCTGAGTTCAATCCCTAGTACAAAAATAAAAATAAAAAATAAATAAGTCCTGTAATTATCTTGAGAACGGATACTTTCTTCTGTGTTAAAGCATTACTCTACTTAATGTCAATATAATAAAATATCCCAGAACTTATGTGATTCTGCTATGATCTGGAGATTTTCATGTTTCAATTAAAAGAATATAACACTAAAAAAAAAAGAATATAACACTAAACATAAAGTACAGCATTATAAATCTTCCAGAAGAAAAACCTAAGAGAAAATTTTGAGAGCTTGCCAAAGGCAAAAGTTTTTTAGGTGGGACTCAAAAAATGAACCTACAGAAAAAGTGAAAATTAGACTTCATTGTTTATTTTAAAAATCGCCACTAAGAAAATTAAAGGCAAATCACAGATTAGAAGAAACTATTTACAAAATATTTAATAAAAGGACTTGAGTCTAGAATATGTAAAAAGCACTTAAAATTTTAAAATAAGCAAAAGATTTAAACAAACTCTTTACAAAATAGCATATATGAATGGCCAATAAGCATATTTTTTTTAAAAAAAAAAGCTCAACTTCACTTGTAGTTAGAAAGTACTAATCAAAACTACAATGAGATGCTAGGACACATGTGTTAAGGTGGCCAAAGTTAAAAAGACTGACAATTCCAAGGATTGACAAAGATGTGGAGAAACTAACTCTCATATGCTATTAGAGTAATGCGGAATGATATGATCACTTTGGAAAACAGGTTGGCAATTTCTCACGGAGTTAAACATTCACTGGCAAGATATTTCCACTCCCAGATATTATCCAAGAGGAAAGAAAACAGGTTCATACATGCACGTGCACACACACAACTCATACATGATTGCTCAAACCACTTTATTCATAATAGCTAAATCTGCCCATATCAACACATAAGTGGATGAATGACACTGGGAAACTACTAAGCAATAGAAGGAACTTATCTACTTATACAAACAATATGTACAAATTTCAAAATCTTTTGGCTGAGTAAAAGGAATCAAGCACTACAGAGAACAAACTGTGTGGTCTCATTAGTATGAAGTTCACTGATAGGAACAGAAAGCAGATCAATGTTTTACCTCGGGCTAAAAGCCAGGAAGACAAAGAAGTAGAAGGAATCTCTTGGAGGGCTGATGGGATCATGCTATACAGTAGTCTCTCCTTATTTGAGGTTCTCCTTTCTACAGGTTCAGTTACTCATGGTTAACCACAATCAGAAAATATGAATAGTTGTAACTCGACTCTTTCAAGAGAGTGACCAAATTCACACAACTTGTATGACATTATACATTGTCATGATTGTTCTATTTTATTATTCACTGTTGTTGTTCATCTTTAACCGAGCCTAATATATAAATTAAAATTTATTGTATGTATGTATGCATGTATGGTGAAGAAATATCTATAGGGCTCAGCACTCTTTGCTTTTTCAGGCATTTGCGAGGGGTGTTAGAACATATTCCCAAAAGATCAAATTCCCACTGTGACCTGATTGTGGGGCTGATTACACAAGAGGTTTCATCAAAACACATCTGCAGACCATTAATGTAAGTGTGTGTCATTCTTTACAAACTATCCCTCAATACAATTTTTTTTTCCAAAAAGATTAGGCCTGAGAGGGTGGACACCTCAGGGAGCAGAGAGGTGGGAAGAGGATGGAAAGCACAAGGCCACACCCATGGCAGGAGGAAGCTATGTTGTGTGGCTTCAGTAGCCTCTCTGCCACACACTCTCTATCCTTAAACAGAATTTGTTTTCAGATATTCTGGGCATGCCCTGAGATCACACCGTGTTGTGAGTAGTGAGCATTTCCGCCAGCTTTTTGTTAGTGTAACAAGAACCTGAGATGGTCAGCTTATAAATAAGAAAGGTTTGTTTTGGCCTTCAGTTTTGGGGCCTTGTGGTAGCACATCACAGAAAGAGCAAGCGCTAGAGCATTTCTGTCCACCTGTGACCTTGAGACCAGGAATTGAGAGAAAAAAGAGGAAGAGACTAGGACTGCGGTCTCACAATCCCCTCCAAGAGCACATTTCCATTGCCTCAGAACCCCCATAGGACCCACCTCTTAATGGTCCCAGTAGCATCACAGTCAGGGGCCCAAGTCTTTAACACATGGGCCAGGTCGACGTTATAGCAGTGAGGAACAAAGAACTTGCACTCAGAGAACCCCTACCATTTTACACAAGATTTCTAGCTTCCCCTACATTTTCACCTTTAAGTCTGTTTTGCTCTCTTCAGGATGACAAATATACAAACTCATCCCCAGAGTACACTGATGCCATCTGAGCTTCTCCATCACAGCTCCTCAGCCTCAGGTGTTGCCTCCTCTTGGTGTCACAACTGAATCCTCCTCCTCACTAAAGAAGCAGGAAGCTTTGTCCCTATGCGCCCAGCAAACAGAGGGGTGGAGGGATGCTGCAGGAGGTTGGAATGGGCAGAGGGCACATGCCTCCAGCTTTGTTCAACTTTCCATTCTCTCAAAATTCCACTCTTGTAGTCATAGGATGTGGAGTTTGGGGCAGAACAGAAACCCCTGCAGGGAACAATAGTCGTTGAATAGAAAAACCCACATTTTTCTGAAACCCCTTGGATTAGGCCATTCTTGTCATGGAGGCCCATTAATAGCAAGAGTCTGACCCCGAGATGTCCAGATTGATCCACTGTCACAGCCTCCAGCCACCTGAATTGGGTTTTAGAGAGAAAAACTCTTGGCAAATGGCTGTCTTTGGTTTCACAGTGAGCGCCGTGTTGTGTCTGGTCGACAGGGCAAGCTTGTAACTTTAACTTTGCAGTCTCCACCTTTAATCTGTGCTCAACAGGAACAACAAAAAGATCCTCAGAGTGTGCTGAAACTGCATTCAGGGCTGATTCCCAAGGGCCACGACTGTCACTGTTAAGGAGACCAGGGGCCTCATGGAAGGAGGAGCCACGCTTGCAGCTGGCAGAAATACTCTGCATATAGAAGCCCAAGTCCTTTTGTGCATAGATGCGAGAGCCACAGGAGCCTCCCTCAGCTCCAGTGCAGAGCTAATCCATCACTTCTCACCATGGAACACAGAAAGGAATGTTGCCACTCTCCTCCCAGCTCGGGTTGTAGTTTAACTTTCTCACTTCTCCTGATGTTATCCAGTATTCGGAAAGAAGAGAAAAAGTCTTTGTAAAGTTGGTTTGTGTTTGTCTCCATTCGTGATCTTAAAAAATATCCCTGAGGATGAAGCTAGCCAGAAGGAAGCCCAGCAAACAGGCTGGATCACAGCCTCATCCTGGAGCCAGATCCAGCCCTAGATCTAGTCCTAGAGCCAACCTGCAAGAGCCACCCAAGCTGAGGCAATCAGGGCCACCCAAGCAACCCACCTAGCAGTGGGCACCAGAGACAAAGTTCTGTACCAGATTGCCTGGAGATCCCTTCCCCAGAATATGCCACCCTTGACCACCTTTCAGTCAGCCTATGATTCAACCCCTCTGTGTGAAAAAAGAACAATTCAAAAGAAGAAGTCCATATAAAAGGAGTGGGCTGATGGTGGGGCTCCAAAAGATATGCCCCCGAACTAACTCCCAGACCTGTGAATGTGACTTGATTTGGAAATGGGGTCTTTAAGATGTAATCACGATAAAGATTTGAAGGTAAGACCATTCTGAATTTAGGGTGGGCCCTAATTGCAATGAATGCTGTCCTCATATGAGAAAGGAGAGGGAAGTTTGACAGCTAAGCGTAAGAGAGAAGATCGTGCGAGGATGGAGAGATTGGGATACAAACCAAGGATCAGGGGTGATAGCCAGAAATCTGAAGAGTCAAGAACAGAGTCTCCTCTCAGATCCCGAGAAGAAACCAGCTCTGCCAAGACCTTGATCTGGGACTTCTGATGTCTAAAGCTGTGAGGCACTTTCTGTTGTAAGAACCCTGGTTCATGGTGTAGGGACAGTTAGGAAGAAAGAGATAGCATAGGGCATGACCTGGGTGACTAGCATAATAGAGACAACCGCTTGCTTCCTTGTGACATGATCAACTGGAAGAGGCTGCCCTTTGTAGGACCCCTGCATACGTTGCTATGTGCTCATACATCCAGTAAACCTTGGCTCACCCCAGAAACAAAGGCTAAGACCCTGATAGTACCAATCAGTGACCTCGGTATTTTTTAGCAAATCAGCTTACCCCTGTAAGTATGGGCAAGACAAAGATGCCATGCTGAAAGGCTCACTTTAAGAGTCTCCCTTCCGTGCTGCTCACTTGGTATGTGGTAGCCCCCCACTCACCCCACCTTTGCAATTTATCAGTAAAACTTCTGCTTTACTTTACTTGCATTATCTCAATTTCTTATGCTGCTCCAGAAAGACTGTAAGTTTCTAATCAGCCTCGCTTTTACCCCTTGCTTTCCTGTTGGGGTAAAGAGATGAATCAGGGAAGTGAGGAGTCTCTTCACCAGGAGAACCCCCAGCCTCCCAGAACCCTGGCTGATGCAACAATGGTGACCTCCTCTGGTAGCCTGAGGAAGCCAACACAATTTCAAGTGAAGACCGCTTGAGAAATGAACTGTGAACTAAAACCTGATTTCGGGAAAAGGCTGTGTGGGAGCTGCTGCCCTTGCAGGACATATGAGACAATCCTAGGTAATAGCCCTGACTTTGAGAAACCCCTTCTCCTCCAGAAAGTCTATAGAAGCAATGCCACTTGAATAAGGGTGTCGCTCTCCCATTTGTGTATGATAGCAAAATTGGACAGGCTCTTGGCCTTCTTCCCTACCTTCCATGGACAGGAGCCTGGATGCTCCCTGGTCCTTCCAGGCCCTTTCCTGAGTCCTCTCCTCACAGAGTCTCCACAGAATTTGGACCAGTTCCGTGTGGAGGTGGAATATGACTCCCAAGTGCATTGTATGAACAAGTCTGGTCTTGGGGGGAAAAGAAGGGGCCTCATTTGTGCCTCTTTCTTCCCAGGACAGCCCAGCCAATACCTAACCCACTATCCCATCCAAATGAGCATTTGTCTCAGCATTTTTAATTTTTAATGAAATAGAACTGTTGTGGGCTGTGTCAAGGTTAGTCTAGGTGGGCAGACCCATCTTTACTCCCAGCCTTGCCTCAAGGTCTGGGAGACAGAGATATCCTGGTCAGAGCTCACCTTTCAACACATAAATCCATCTGAAAGACTCCAGTAATAGTTTGTCCCTCATTCCTGGACCTGGACACCCCACTGTGAAAAGAATATCAATAAACCCTTATTTAGAAGAAATTTCTCTCTATGTACCTGGTTAATTAAGACGCCTCATCTACACAAAAGAGATAATTTAAGATGACATTTTCAATTTACTGACCATAAAATACAACTTTGAAAAAGATTGCTGGCAATTTGTTGAAAAACTAAATGTAACACTACATTTTGAAAAAAAAAAATTTCAGAAAAATACCAGTGACACTCAGTTAACAAACAAGGCCACATTCTTGAAGAAATCATCTGTCATTAAGATGAAAGGTGACTTTGATGAAGTCATCACAGAAACATGATCCTCTTGAAGGGACCTGACACTAGACTCTATATTTAGGCTAAACTTCCAGAAGACGGAAAATCGCCTGTAGAAGTTGTCATCAGACCCACAAGGAAAGATTGGCCACCCTCCACTTCCGCTTTGGGGTTCATCATATCTCCCCACAAAAGTAGGCAGTCAGAGTGGCAGCCAGGAGCTCTCTGCTGTGGAACCCTGAGGGCTGGAGATGTGTCTCCATTCAACCCAAATCTCCATCCGACATCTACAGAGGAATGTTTTTTCTATTTGGTTTTTTTTAAACAGGCTCTCATGTGTAATTCAGGCTAGTCTTGAATTTGCTATTTAGCCCAGACTGGTCTCAAACTCACAATCCTCTTGCCTCAGCATTCCAACAGGTGAGATTGTAGGTATGTGCCACCACACTCAGCACATAAATGGACGTTTCAAAGTGTTCCCAACACACCACCCCTAGCATCATTCATCTGCCTCTGAGAAGCTCATGCCAGGATGGGATAGCCCTGCCCACCTCCATGGACTTGGGGACCTGAGTGTTGGCCAGACCCTCGATCTCAGTCCCACCCCTGCATTTGGGATACCTTCTTCTATCCAGGCTTTCAGATGTCAGTGCTCTGGAGTCTGGGCTGCCCTAGGAACTCCAGCACTCATCTCAATAGGAATATCATGTCCTCTCCAACTCTTGGTGCCTCCAACTCTTGGGCCACTAGGAGTCAATGAGCTTCCAACCCTACTGATTCCACCTTAGTGTTAGAAGCAAAGATCTCAGTCACCAACCAGATCCAGAAAAGAGCTGAAGTCATCTTTAGGGGCATCATGAGCACACAAACTACAACACACACTACACACACAAGCATTCATATACTGTCTTACACTAACATACAAACTCTGTCTCACACTCTGGCATGCATTTGCATGACACTGACATTTGTACACTTGCACAATTCACTTGCACAATGCACAGACATTTGCACGTTCACAGGTTCAATTCATACTCACATACTCAGGTTCACATTCACACTCTCATGCTTTCACACACACACACACACACACACACACATTCACATACTCTCAGGCACCCTCACATCTGCAGTCCAACACTCACACTGGCACGCTTCACATCTACATGATAACATTTGCACTGTCACACACACTCACATTTATAGCATCATATATACACACATACAAGGATGGCACCAGATCTCTTTCCATCACAGAGAATCGCACAGACCGAGGTTCCTGTCAGTCATCTGTACGATGGAGGGCCATGGATGGGAATGGAATTCCCTACCTGTTAGGTCAGATACAAAGTCCCCACCAAGTGGACAGCAAAAAGGTGCAGCCTGCTCAGAGCTGTGCATTGCCCAGCTGCCTTCTGGCAGGTACAGAACCACCTGCTTCATTTGCCCACCTAGAAAATAGAAACCTAGCCTTTTCCTATGCAGATGCCCAGGTTTCATGGAGCCTGAGTACAAAAGGGTTAGCTTCAGGATTTGCATCAAGAAGTGTGCGCCAGAATCCCAACCCTGTAGCTTGGTCTTCATTGGTACTGTGACCCCACTGGGTGAAAATAGATCAAAACTAATATAACAATCAAAAGCAAGAGCTGCCCACAGTCCTCTCTATTCCCAATTGTAATGCTATGTAATTGGAATCTTGGCAGTGCAGTGAGGCCAGGGTCAGGCATTGCCCTTGAACCCAGGGGCAGGATCAACATCTCTGTGCTTCCAAATGGAAACTGCGCTATGAAAACAAGAGCCTCAGAGTCACTCAGCAGTAATTTTAATTCTATGACCTTCTCCTGAGGGCTCACAGCTAAACACAGATATGCAGTATGCACCACAAACACACCACAGTGTATCATTTCAAGGTCAGATCCCCTGGAAACGAATCAAATATCCAAAAGGAAAAAGGAAATACAGGGTCTCAGTCACAGTACCAATAGTAAGGCAAGGTATTATGTGATCACTAAAAATAATGATAAACTTTATCCAGTCTCCAACTAATGGGCAATTGGGCTGTTTCCAAGTTTTAGCTATTACAAACTGTGCCACTATAAATATGGGTGTGCACCTATCACTATGGTATGATTCTTTTAACACTTTTGGAAAGATACACAGAAGAGTAATGGAGTACTACTCAGATGTAAAGAATGAGAAACTACAAGTGAAATAAATAAGTCACACATGTGTAAATACCAAATAGCTTCTCTGGTGTGAATAAACTGTAATAGTACATAAGATCCTAATGAGATAAGTGACATTGTGAAATGGGAAGAAAAGGGCTAAAGGTGTAGGAAAAGTGGGAAGGGTAGGGGAAAGGGAATAAGGGAAAAGAAAAAATATGAGAAAATGAAAAAATGGAAATAAAGTGTTTGTAAAGGGGGAGGGGAGGAAGGGGTGAAGGGAGGGCAGGGACAAGGGAAAAAAATGAGAACCAAGACCTGTCATGTAAAGGCACAAGATCCCAATAATGAATGTAACTGTACTGTATACCTAAAATGTACCAATAAACTCAATAAAAGAAAAAAAAAGAATGAGAAACTAGAGTCATTCATAGGAAAATTTATGTATATTGAGGCCATACTCTTAAGTGAAATAAATAAGACACACATGTAAATACCAAATAGTTTCTCTGGTGTAAAAAACTAAAACTGTAAATAAGATCCAAATTGTATTATTGACAATATGAAATAGGAAGAAAAGGGCTAATGGTGTAGGGGAAGTGGGAAGGGTAGGGGAAAGGAAATAATGGAAAAGAAAAAAATAGGAGAAAAGGAAAAAATGGAAACAAAGTCTTTGTAAATAGGGGAGGGGGAGGGGGTGAAGAGAGGGCAGGGGTGTGGGGAAAAATGAGAACCAAGATCTGTCATGTAAAGGTGCATGTATACTTAAAAAGTATCAATAAACTCAATGAGAAAAAGAAAGAGAACAGAGGGAAAAAATACATAATGATCAAGGAAGAATGTAAATTTGTAAAAAAAAATGCCTTCAATAGAATATTGAAAGAAAAAAATTACAATACAGACCTTTGTGCCTGCCCATATGGCAAAGAGTCCCTACCCCTGGCCACACAGGAAGCTCAGCCTGCAGGAGAGTGGAGAGAAATGGGTAACTGTAATGTAGTGATGAGTGGCACATAGAGAAAACCACAGAGCTGCCCACATGGGCTGAACACATAGCACCAGCCTGCAGAGTGTCCAAGAATAAGTGAATGGTGCTCACCTTACAAGGGATGTTTTTGACCTGAATTAAAATTATGAGCTGCATACATTGCCTTTCGAATGCTCTTAATACAACAAATCCAGAAAATAGAATTGAGCAAAAATACTGTACTGAGTGTAGCCGGGAAGGTGAGACAAGAAAAAGCAAAGGCTGATCATACCTTTAGGCTTCAGCAGTGCACAAAATCTGCCAGAGATTCCTCTTCCCTGCATGAGATGAGTTGGTAGGACAAGAAGAAGCCGACCATGAAGAAGAGACATGAGGAGGTGAGGGATGAAAATGTGCAGGAGGGAAAAACAGACTGCCCAAGGCAGCACCTACAGCCCCATGAGGCCAAGGAAGGAGAAGGCTCTTTTCAGGAAATGGAAGAAGGGCTTAGTTTCAGGCAAGAACAGAAAATACACTTCCAGGGCTGGGGATTTAGCTCAGTAGCACTGCATCTGCCTTGCAAGTGCAAGGTCATGAGTTCGATCCCTGGTACCAAAACAACAACAACAAAATAAAGAAAACTTCCAAGAACAGCAGCTGGTATGTCCATGATCTCGTGATCCTCAAGAGACAGGCATATCCTCAAAGATATAGTAAAAACTATATCAGACTACTGTAGCTGACTGCCCCTGATAAAATACTTAAATCTACATAAATCGGAGTAAAACCAATAGCTTTGATTTGGGTCAGCTTTGAAGTTCACTTATTTGAATAAATCCAGAATCCTGGAGCATTCTCCAGAGGAAGACAGGCCTCAGGGAATCTTTTCTATATGAAAATTTTGTGCTAAATTTCCCAGGCAACCTCACTGCAAGACCTACTGATGGGTTTAGAGCTACAGCCACATTTCCTGGACATCAAACATTTCCAAACTCCTAGTAACAGCCAGGATACTTTTACACAATTATCTTAAATTACACTCATATTAGTTTTCTGAGGCTGCCATAACAAAGTGCTAAACACTGGTGGCTTAAATAGAAAAAGCAATTATCACTTTTGGAGGCCAGAAACTGTTGTAAAGGATGGTTTCTTTTTTGGGACCGTAGAGAGAGGTTATGTTCCAGGCCTCTTTTCTTGGCTTGTGGATGGCTATCTGCATGTGCCCATGGCCTTTGTCCTCTCTGTGTGTGTGTCTCCAGATTTTCCCATTTTTATAAGGACATCGGCCCTATAGGATTAGAGACTACCTTGAGACCCTCACTTTTACCTTTGTGACCTCCAGATAAGGACAAAGACTAAAGTGCTGAGGATTAGGATCTCAACGTATAAATCTGGGGAAGACACAATTAAACCCATAATAACCCTTGTTACTAATCTACAAGGCCCTCATTCTACAGATCCAGAAAACTGAGGCTCATTCTCAGAGAGAATGAGAAACTTGCCCCCGATCAGATTCCTGCTCATAAGCCAAAATCTGAACCTCAGTCTGATTAATTCTAAGGCCTTTGCCATTTCCAGCAGGTGAAGGCAGAACATAGTGATGGGTGCAGCATGAAGGCAAAAAGAAGCTGTGGAGGTGTTGGGTAACAAGACATGAAGTTGGACCTTTGGAGATGTGAAAATGAGCAGAAAGAAGCCCAGGCTGGCCTCAAACTCATGAACCGGCACGGTGATGGAGGCCACCCTGAGAAAGCTGCAAATTTATAACTTGGCTTTTCATGTAAAAAGTCTGAGTCTGCCCATTTGCCCACAATGGCTTACCTGAAGAGCCAGCAGTTTGTGCGTGGGAACAGAACAGCTCCCCACACCACTGGTGACAGAGGAGGTCTCAGTGACCCATGATGCTCTGACATCTTGGATGTCAAGACAGTCGTACAGCTAAGGGCAGCATGACTCGTACAGAAAGCTTTGACCGTCCTGGACCCCCCCCCACCATTTATGCATTAAGATCTTGTCTCATCTTTTTTAATCCCACCTCCATACCCTTGGTCAGGTGATTGGGAGTTTGTGAAGCTTCCAATAACATGGGACCAATGCTGGGACTTCATTGAGAACATTCCTCTAGACAATAAATAAACCCCAGGGTAAGAGAGAGAGAACTATTACTACCACTACCCCATGCTAGTCATCCTTCTTCTTTTCCCTTCTCATCAGAGGAATTCATTCACTTTCACTTCATTGTTAAAAGAAAAGGGCCCCTACATGGTGATCATAGCAATTTTTTGGAGGTCAATGATTTCTTCATTGTTTTATTAGGTATTGAGCTACTTAGGAAACTAGTCACCTCCCTCCATGCCTATGATCTGCAAAATAGAGAAAATACAATGCTCTGACAGCTTGGGACCAGGAGAAATTCTGCCCCTCATGACTGGTATGCAGGGCTAGGACATCTGCTTCCCCAAGAGCCTGAGTCCACCCTTGCCTGAACTCCAAGTGACTTTCTCAGTACCCTCAGTAGCAGATGAGGCCCACTGTTACCTTTCATCAACAAGAAATGACCAGAAGCACAAGGATCATGTAATTTGTCCCCTAAACGGAACCTGTGTAAAAGTCCAGGTGGGTGTGTTAATAACTCCCCAGGACAACAGGCACCCCCACCCCATGTTCTCTCAACAAACCAAGACTGCCTGCTACTGTACCCAGGATACACCCGCTGGTAAGCCCCTTGGGGGCGCCTTCTTATCTAATAGATTGTTGCTCTGGGCAGTGGGAGGACTCAGTTCCCTGTTTCAACTGAGGACTGAGGGGCCATGGAGGGGATAAGACAGAGTTTTCTATGTTTGCCATGGAAGGACAGGGGTTTCAAGGGGCCCCCTCAGGGTTTGCCTTTTGGAGTTTGGGGCTCAGAAGCATAGACATAGAGAGGATGTTGACATTCTACTGACTTTTTGAAAGGGCAGATTGGAAACTAGATCCCCAAGGGTCCCACCCACACAGGCCCTGGCCTCCAGGTTTTAAGTCCTGAAGATGCTTTTCTGCCCAGGGACTGGCCATCAGTCCTACCCTGCTTGGAGCTCTAAACCAAAAATTACTGCCTTTTCATGACATTCAGTGCCATCCCGGCTTAGGGACTCATGTATATGTGGTATGAATGGACACTTTATCTCTACAACCTCATCTCCACAAGTGAAAAAGACCCCCTACTGACCTCTGTTAGAGGGGGATCTCCAGTAGGCAGGATGCAGCTTACCAGGGGAAAGGATGGAGATAACAGAAAAAGAGCAGAGAGGGCAGGGTGAGCAGGGGTTCTCTGAAGCCATCAGCAGCAAAGTTGGTCAGGGTGGCCCAGGTCTCCCTCTCCCAGTGTCCATCTGTACAGTAGCCTCACAGTGGTTCTTCTGAGTGGTGTCCAGACCCCAGCTGACACATCCTCTTTGAAGAGGGGAATCTTCTCCTGTGAAGCTGTCTCCTGACATGACTTTGAGCATTCAAGACTCTAAGAGAGTTGGAAAGAAGCAAATTTGCCACTTCAAGATTGGAACCTGGAAAGGCAAGTTCTCACTGGGACTCAAAGAACAGCTCGGCACACAGTGGGCTTCCTCCAGGTAGTGAACTCCATTCTGGCAAGCAAAGGACTTCTTAAATTAAATGCCCTTCACCTTCTCCTACTCACTGCCTCCTCATTCTTGTCAAACAAGAGTGAGAGATCATAAATCTTTCGGCCCATTTCTCATCTCTACCCACAGCTGGCCATTTCTCAAACTTCTTTGCTCTATATTGCAGACACATTCTTGATTGAAGAGAGACTGTTAATCATCCAAGTTTTATTTCTCCAGAGACTTCCAAAATTTTGATGTCAGCAATTAAAATTAAAATTTGGTCAGTGTGGCCTGCTCTACAACTTCCCTTCCCAGTGTCTTGTTCCCAATGAGTGAGGTCCAGGCATTCAAATGTGAGAACAGCACATAGGTAATGAATGAGATGACCCTGCCACGATTCTGATAGGACCAGTAGGACAAGAGCAGGTGAGCTTAAAATCATGAAAAGGACAGACACATTTCAAGGTCTCCTGTATGAAAACAACAATGGCTATCACTTACCACCTATCAGACTGTCAAAGATTTAAAAGTATGCCACCGGAGGGACCGTAAATTGAGTCCACACAGTGCAGGCCAGTGGAGCAATAAGAATCTAAATCTAAAATGAGTCTGCCCTTAGGCTCAGCCATTCCTTCCCTGGGAATTTGTTCCAAGCAGACTATTAGCCAATTGTACAAGGATATATATTCAAGTCACAGTGAAACAATCTAAATCTCCATGATTGTGTGGTTGATTACATCTGTGCAGACACATGGGTGGATGCTATGCAGCTATTGTGAAGCGTATTGGTATTACTGACTCTCATTCCCATAGGTTAATGACATTGCCTAGAGTGAAGACAGATTATAACTTTACCACATCATCTGGCATCTGTAAAATTGTGTGTCTGTGTGTGTGTGCACACAAAAATGTGCATGCCTGTTTATTTAGAAGAAATTCAAATAATGGCTCCTATGGAGAGAGGGCTATGGAAGTCGATTTTTACTTTTTATTATTTACTGCAGTTTGTGGTTTAAAACATCAGTATGGTTTCTCTTTATGACCAGAAAAAAGCTTATCACTTTAAAAATATGCAGAATAGGGCCAAGGATTTAGCTCAGTGGTTTCACTGCCTGCCTTGCGTAAGCACAAGGGCCCAAGTTCGATCCCCGGCACCAAAAAAAAAAAAAAAAAAAAAAAAAAAAAATGCAGAATAATATTCTTACTTTTCTGAACTTCAGCCTTATCTAGGAGATGACACAATATTTGTATATCACTGTGATGGATGACTTTGTGTCAAGTTGTGTACCCTGATATTAGGTCAAACAGAAGTCCAGATCACTATGGAGGTATTTGTTAGATAAGATTAACACTTAGGTCAATGCTTTGAATAAAGCAGATTACCCTTAATAATTGGGTGAGCTGCATCCAATCAACCAAAGCCTGTAAGAAAAAAAATCTAAAATCCCCCTGGAGAAGTAGAAATTCTGTTCAAAACTAGAAATTAGAGGTACAAAGAATGAGGCTGGTACAAAGAATGCGTAGACATCATAACCTGGTGGGTACTCTGTGTGTGTGTGTGTGTGTGTGTGTGTGTGTGTGTGTGTGTGTGTGTGTGTGTTTAGGGAATGTGGTAGGAAACTATTTCAGAATGCAAAATCCTTGGAATTGACAATAAATGGGAACCTTTTTGATGAAAAGGTCAAAGGCCACTCATTTTATGCCTTGGACCAGTGTTCATGCAGTGATTCTCCTGATCTGTGGCTGTTCCAGTGCCTCCTCACCCATCTTACTAGAATGCCAGCTCCTTTTCTCACTGTCTGCATCATTACAAGGGCATTCATGGCTGCTTAGGGGAGGAGTGTCTAGAGCCTCAAGTCAAAACTACTGCTCTAGGGCTGGGGATTTGGCTCAGTGGTTCCACCTCCTGCCTCTCAAGCACAAGATCCAGAGTTCAATCCCCAGTACAAAAAAAAAACAAAAAAAAAAAAAACTACTGCTCTAGCACACGCTTTCCTTCCATGGAAACCAATTTCTCAATAACTCCACCTGTCAAATAGGGCTAGACCAGCAAACTCTTTCCGTGACAGATCATAAAAGATGTGG
>NW_022900920.1:8715773-8721129 GCF_012274545.1 Fukomys damarensis
AAAAAAACTAGCTCTAGCACACGCTTTCCTTCCATGGAAACCAATTTCTCAATAACTCCACCTGTCAAATAGGGCTAGACCAGCAAACTCTTTCCGTGACAGATCATAAAAGATGTGGCAGCAAGTTCTGGAACTAAAGATCGTAACCCTTGATTACAAGGATTTTTTTAAACCTAAAGCTAAAGACCTACTTGCTTTCAGCAAAAAGAAGTTGGTAGGCTCTCGCTGCCCATCTACCTGCCCACCTGCTCATTTATCTCCTTTGTCAGATGGGAACATTCAAGACTTGTGGTGGGAATGGAGTGGCTTAATTTCCTTTTCTCATAATGGGGACTGGCAACCTGGTGACTGGGCAAAAGGCAGTAAAGCCCCTGGGATGAGGGGCAAGTGGACTTGTGTATCCCCTGTGCTTGAAGAAAAGTGCCAGAGCATCAGGGCCATTTACTATCTGAGCATGCAGGCTCTTGAGTCCTGCTTCAGAGGGAGAACAGAGTTCAGGGGCCAGAACCTGACAACCCACTAGAACACACACCTTTTAGAGAGCACTTCTCAGAGCTTCCTTATACATACATTTCTTAAATCAGGCACTGAGTTCCTACTGTGTGCATATCTGTAAGGGGAAATAGTTTAACATTCACTTGGAAGGAAGATTTTAGCAGTGTCTCTAATTCTCAGAGGGCAAGACTGAGGCACAGAGAAGTAAAAACACAGATGGTGGGAACTGGCCCTAGTACCTATGCCCCTGCCTTACTACTGCTGGGGGAAGGTTGGGAGGCACTTGTGATCTCACACCAAGGGATGATCATCAAACAAATAAAAGCACAAGTTCACACACCAAAAATACCCTTTTGAGGCCAATGATTTCTTAGTCTAATCTCTTAATCTAATAGGTTAGCCAGAGGGAATGGGAAGTCTGTATTTAATGGGGACAGTTTCAGTTTGAGAAGATGAAAACGTTCTGGATATCAATGATGGAAATGGATGTAGAGCAGTGTGAGTATGTGCAGTGGCATTAGCTGAATGTTCAGAAAACGTGAAATTACTGTTGCATGTATTTTACCTCAATAAAATAAAAGGTACATAACTCTGAATCGTAGGTCCCATGACTAGTAAAATGACATCGATTCCATGTGTAAACACCCACAGAATGACAGTAGGAATCCCCTTGGGGATCTAGGGGACAGAAGAACACCAGCTAAGGAGCCAGGATGTACGAGGATGCCATCTCAGGAGCCAGGAGACAGAAGGACACAGCTGGGGAGCCAGGGCACAGAGGGATGGACCCCTAGAACACTGTGGAAGAACAAAAGCATTTGCTTTCAAAATAATATAAGACCCGCTGCTGTAACTAAAGGAGGATGGAGAGGAAGGCGTCTTCTATAACATGTGACAGATTGTTTTTTTAGAACAACAGTGCAGGTGGCTGGTCCATATCTGCAGCATGAATTTGCACTTAGCCAGCATGTATATTTTATAGGGCTGATCAAGTTCACAGAGCACCAAAAGACATCTTGTGAAATTTAATGACAATTGAAAAGTAAATATTTGTGCTTGACACATTTGATGTCTTCCACAATCTCTTCTTCATTACACCTTGAGAGTCACTCCAACTAAGAGAAATAGCACAGCATATTGTGAGGATACACTGGCCACAGCCTGAGAGTGAAAGAGGCTGGGAGCTACTGCAGGCCAGATCTGCACCACAGAAAATACCTGAGACATAAAGGACAGAAAAAGAGAGTGAGAAAGAAGCATTTCAACGGCCCTACCGATGTCCCATAAGAGTCTTACACAGAGACCCCAGGATGCATGGGTTCAGAGAAAAGACTCTATGAGGACACAGGGAAAGCTCTATTTGTATGTCAACCTGAGCAGCCTCAGAAGGAAGCAACACTGCCACACTATCAACTATGACAAGTTATATTTCTGTTGCCTAATGCCCTGAGTCCCTGTACATTATCATAGCAGCCCTGGCAGAATAATCCTACACATGGATGTTACCTTCTATCCTTTACAACTTCTGGTGTTTCCTGAGTTTGTCTGAGACAAGGCTGAGCAGTTCCCCTATTTCTGTATGGTCACTCAGTCAGAAACAAAGCACAGAAGCTCAAGCCTCAGTTTCTCACCTCCAGAGAAGAAAGCACATACCCTATGAAGTTCATAGTCCTACACATTTAGGAAACAAAATGGCTTTGCCATGCACTGCTTGTGTACTCTTACAATACTTAAAACCAGCCCCAGGACAGGATTTCTGTGGTCACAGCCACCTTTCCAGTAAGTGTGATGGCAGACACCCAGCCAGATCTACTGTCCAGCTTCCCTGAAAAGACTTCTTGAAATCCATAGCCCTCACTTCTGCACCTAGCCCTCACTAGACTTCCAGCAGTGATGGAGCTGTGGAAAATGTCAGAAGAAAGTGCCCAATGTGCCTGAACCCAGCCACATCCCTCACGGGCTGGAGGACTTCTCTACTTATCACACCCACTATGTGCCTCACAGAGATTCTGCTGCCCCATCGGGAACCACACAGCACACCCAGAATGACAAGGGCGATGTGTTTTATTCAGGGACTAGCCTGCAGCAAGGACTCTACACCAGCTTCTCCTGCCCCTGCCTCCCACTCAAGCCTCTGAGGTGACCCCAGCCAAGGCCTCTGGAGTGGGCACTGTGCCCTGTGCAGCTTGCCTAGGCAGCAAAGTGGGAGGAGGGCCCATGTGTGAAAGCCACCATCTCCTTTCCATAAGCCTGTGGTTAATGGTCCCACACCTTTCCTGAATGCCCCCCCAGCCTGCTCCCCCAAGGTGCTACCTTCAGACTGGAGCTTCCAGATTCAGGAAAAGCATGTCTGTGAAAAGCATTGATTGTCAGAGCCAGCCATTCTTAGAGACGAATCCAAACTCTCATCTTGTAGACACGACTGAGGTGAGCAAACCAGGGCTGCTGATATAGGAACATTCCAGCACGTCACCTTATTCCACACAAGATGCAATGCCATCATGCAGTAATCAGGGTTTCTTTAAGCACAATCATTTTCTCATAAGCTCAGCTGATGGCCTTCCCATTATTGCCTTTCAGAGAAAAGATTTAGAATAGCAAAAAATACTATGAGAAAGAATATTAGGTTTAGATTGACCGTAACAAAATTATTATAAGAACCAAGCTACCTGGTTTATATTGTATCGTTAACTACACATTCTCCCAACGTGCTGCTCAGTCAACCAGCAAAGCAAGTGTTCACTGTAGAATTCAATCTCCGTGAGCAATAAACTCAGTGTTTTGCATAAATAGATTGCACAAACTCTGTTTATTGTGATTTCCACATATATGGGATGGAGAACAGTAATGCAGAGCATTCCTCCTTCTCAGGGAGGTCTGAGCATCAGAGACGTAAATCACATAAGCTCTATTCATTGCAGGTGGGACCAGCTGAGCATAAAGCTGCACAGTAGACTTTTATAACACAAGGCTGAGATGCCCCCTCTGTGTTTTAGCAGCACATCCGGATTGCTTATCTTCCTCTGAAACCTGACCTAGTGATCTCACAGGTGGCAAGTGTAATATCACAACTGACAACACTTTGCTGAAAAGCAGAGGCCACTTCATTCAAAGATGGAGACACAGATGCAGATGCCTCAAACTCAGATGCACCGTGAGAAGGAGGCAAGCCTGAGCCTTCCTCCCTCTGACCCACCCAGCCCCTTCTAAAGGTCATCCCCAGTGACCTCCAGAGGTCAGATGGCAGCCAGGGTCCCAGGTAACTCTTGCCTAACCTGCTTCTGAGGGCCCATCTCGTTATCTCTTGGTACCTGGGGTACCTGACCGAGCACACAGCAGCTGCTTTATTCACCAGTATCAGTTCAACACAGGATGGGCTTCTCTGGCATCTGCAAAACTTACCACAAACTTAGTGGCTTAAAGCATCAAAAATTTACCCTTTTACCATTTTGGAGGTCAGAAGGCCTAAAATTCAAACCTCAGGGGGGCTGGTTCCTTCTGTAGGCTCCAGGGAAGAGTTCATTTTCTATGTTCCCTGGCTCACGGATCCTTCTTCAGATCCAACCTCACCTGGTCACTGGACTCTGACTTTGCTGCCACCCTCTTATAAGTCTCCTTGGAATTCCATTGGAAGCCCTAGATAATCCAGGATGATCGCCTCACCTCAAAATCCTTAGCCACATGTGCAAGGCATGTTCTGCTATGTCAGATGACACAGTCATAGCTTTAGAGGATGTGGAAATTTTGAGGTTCAGGACATGGACCTCTTGAGAAGCTATTATAGTGTTTATCACAGTAAACTGATTTCTAAATCTGCTACACAGGATAGTTTGTGAACATCTTGATTATTTATCCTAGGGCAACCTTTTCTTGGAAATATATCAGTTGTGAATGCAGAAATAAGCCTTATGGGGAGAAGAGAATAGCTTCAGTTTCTGATTCTATCGAGGGTTTTTTTTTTTTGCATGAATAGGTGTTGAATTTTTGTCAAAAGCTTTCTATTCATCATTGTCGGCTGATTTACTTTTTGTAGCAAAGTAGTGAACATTATAAAGTTCCTTCTGCTCATGAGCTTAGCTGAATTAGTTTTTAAACGTGGTGACTTCATTGCCATATAGTTCAAAGTATTTTCTAAGTTCTTCTTGATATGGCAGTCATTTTGATGGGGTATTGCCAGTTCATTTATACTATAAATATGAATAATCACTTGAAATCAAGTGTGAGCTTTGTTGCTCAAAGTCCTAGATTGACGGGAGAATTTCCCGTCTTGCCATGTTCTAGAATTCTTCCACAGGAATGCTACAGTACTTTCTAGTCTGAGATCCTTTCTGGACCTTTCTCTCCATCCAAGATGTCACTGGCCTACTTGGTATGTTCAGAGAAGGAATCCCTCTGTCATTCATTCATTCATTCCCTGTATGTGAACCCAGGAGAAGCAGACTGTGACTCCCATCACTGGCCCCAGGAGAGTGAGTACATCTTGGTAGATTCAAAGCGTGCCTCGGATGCACATCCTTTAAGTCGCAGCTAGTTGACTCCTTGCACATAGAGCATTTCTAACATAGTATCTTCCTAGCTACACGTATATTTTTTATGCACAGATAACCCATAGCCTCAAGTTACATTTCTTCTTCTCAGCTACCAAGGGAGACCACAGCATGGAATGGAATGGTATTTGGTCCCAACTCATTTCTCATTTGTCCTCATTTATTACTTATGTATACATTCCAGCCATACATAAAGGAATTAAATTATCACAGTTGGGTTTCAGACACACACACACACACACACACACACACACACACACACACACCAATTCAAGCCCATTGTGAGGAGGTCCACACCTGCTCTGCTCAGAGCC
>NW_022900920.1:8721165-8731706 GCF_012274545.1 Fukomys damarensis
ACACACACACACACACACACACACACACACACACACACACACACCAATTCAAGCCCATTGTGAGGAGGTCCACACCTGCTCTGTTCGGAGCCAGAACAGTGTGTCAGGTACTAGCGATGAGCAGACCAAAGATAAGAAAGCTGGGAGAGCATTTATGGAGTCCCTACTGGTGGACTCTGAGCAGGCCACGAGGCAGAGTCAGACCATGGCTTCACCATTTTCATAGGCCTGGGTTCTTGAGTCCAGCTCCCTAAACCTCACTCAGCACAGACTCACCTAAAGTGGGTTATTATCAGAATAATGCCTTTATTTTTTGCAGCACCATAAGATGAGGTTGGAGCACAGTAGGTTCATTTGGTCTGTGAGGGTATCAGGCCTTCCTTGGTGGGCAGCTCTGGATCTTTCTCCTCAAAGACACATAGGGCTTTGGGTCTGGCCTGTTGGAGGTCAGGCCCACAGTGGCAGTCTACCATCTACATGCCCAGGCCATCCTTTCCCTCCCCTCCCCATCACCCTGGGACCCACTTTTGTCTTGGCTGTGACACCTACAGGAAGAATTCCCTTCTTCGCAGACCAGCTTGAGGATCCCCAGAACCCTCACCTCTCTAGGAGCTGTCTCAGTTCCCTTCCACTGGATTCAAGGACTTCCCATCCCTCATGGACAAGCCCCTTCCTCTTGCATGCTCTGGGTCTGTACCCTGTACTTTTCCAGTTCTTCCTTCATCCTGATCCAGGAGGGTAGGTAGGAGGGTGGGATGTGGAAAGGAAATGCAGAAGGGGTAGAGAATGGAAAAGAGAGTGAGAAGATACAGAACCCTCTCCTGGCCTTACCTTGCAGCTGTCCCTTCCTTGCAGCTGTTCCTCATTGCTGTGCAAGCCACAGATCTCCCTCAAAAGCTGCTCCAGCCTCTAAGCAGGCAGAAAGAAGACCTGTCCACACCTCCTGGCTTCCCTGTGCCCTGGAGAAGCCTGCCTGGATCTGGATCCTGTCATTTACTCCCTCACCACATCTCACATCTTTACTGCCCCTCTATTCATACCAGTCATTCCTCTCTCTTGTTGGAAACAGGCCAGGGGGAAAATATCACCAAGAAAGAAACCTGCAAACCTCTAATTCTGAGCTGCATATCTGGAGATTTGGTTACCAGCACAACACTGCAGGTCCTCCCACCTCCTTGCTTCTGTGGCCTCCTCACTGACCCCTTCCTTCCAGACTTTCATCTCTGTTTTCTTGCCTAGTGCCTTGAATCTTTTGAAAGCAAATACTGGCTGCACATCCCCACAGTCTCCCCTGCATGTGATTATGCCAAATACAACCATGGATGACTCCACATTGGTTCCATGAGGGATCCTCCTAATTAATGAATGGACAGAGGAAGGCAGCATGGATGAGTGGACATGATCAACAATGAGGACACAGGGGCTCAAGGCTAGTGACAAGTGAATGGATTCTAGGCAAGGACGACAGTGAAAGTAGGACTACCAAAGCTTGCACAGAACAAGACATAGCAAGTAAGGTGTCCAGATTGGAAGTGTGGCTTTGAGCGACTCACATGAAATTCCCAGAGATCCTTGTGCTGGTCTACCAGAGCCTCCAACTGTTCCTCAAAAGCCAACCTAGAAGTCAACCACCCAGGTATGAGGGCCACGGACTGAGATGGCACAACCTGACCTGGGCCAAGGGTCTTCATACACAGCCCCAAGGGGCTTTGCCATGCCCTCTGCTCCACAAGGATCACGATCCTGGCCTTTGAACTCTGTATAGCAACTCTAATCTATTCCTGATGTCACCCCAATTGTGGTCCCACCCAAGTGGGATAAAAATGGCAGCTTTCAAAAAGGTGACCTCTTCATGCTCTTTTTGATTGGTAAATAAAGTTTCATATTTCTGGACATCTATCAATTTAATCAAGAAAATTATAATAACAGATCCATCAATTGAATATATTTTAAAACATCTGTTTTTACAACTGATTGTTATTCTTTCCAATCATCCTTCAAAATATGTGGCAAACTAGAATTACGATATAAAGATGATTTATACCAGACAAAGATGATTTTGATATCTGATCACAAAGGAGCCTGCCACTCTGGCCTTTCACTATTCATTGCTCCTGCTCAGTGTGAACTTTTCTGAAAAAAAACGTTTAGCTGATTCTCCTCTGGTACTTATGGATCACCACCCAGTGCACTGCCTATCCTGGTGGATGCTAGGAGACAACCACCTGAGTGTCCTCCTTCTAACAGGTGACTGCAGACAGCTGACCGCCTAGCCTAACCATCCTTGGAGGCCCAAAGAACACACTGACTAAAAGTTAACACATTTTGTTCTCTTTACCAATCTTAATAAAATCAATTAACAACATTCCCTTCCATAAAATCAGGTGTGATTTGAAAGCCTTCTGCTTGAATGGTGAAGCTTTTACTCCTGAGTAACAACTTACAGAGAATTTTGCTAAAGACTGTCATTGATCCAAAGAAACTGGGCACTGCTCCAATGTCAAGTGGGTGTTTGAATATTCCTTAGACTTTCAAGCTCTACTTTTTTCCAAGATAAAAATAAAAGCAAGAAGCTAGTGGAATGATTACTTTTAAAATTAATTTTATTGGTATATTTCAGGTATACAATACAATGACATTCATCCTTGGACGTTTGTACCTTTACAAAATATATCTTGGTTATTTTTCCCCATTCCCCTGCCCTGCCTTCAAACCCTCTATCCCTATCCCTTCTTTGTGTGTGTGTGTGTGTGTGTGTGTGTGTGTGTGTGTGTGTGTGTGTGTGCTTGCAAGGCAGGCCACTGAACCGCTGAGCTAAATCCCCGGCCCTATCCCTCCCTATTTACAAAGACTTTGTTTCCATTTTTTTCCTTTTCTCATATTAATTCCATTCCCTTCTTTCCTTCCCCCAACCCATCCCACTTTCCCCTCCCCATACTAAACAATACAACAAACAATATACAATACAACAAGAAAGTTGGGCCAGGGCAACATAGTCCTACTATGAATCTTGTTTCTGGAGCCTAGAATCAAGTTACCAGCTGCTCCATTTACCTGAGCAGGGATCAGAGCAAAAATAAGACCTAATATGAAGAAAAAACATGCAGCCATGGCCGAAAGCTGAACATAAAGAACTAAATCTGAAGAACCTTCCCAACACCCCAGGCGACAACCCACACACAAGTCAGTGACAGTCACCACAGGAAGAACTAGAAGCTGTGCAATGGAAATCAAGATGACAGCATGACACCCTGAACTGGGCTCATTTCTTGTCTAAAAAATTGGGGGGGGGTGTTGTTTTGTTTTGTTTTGTTTTTCCAAACAAAAACCTTGCAAGGCAGGCAACAGAACCACTGACCTAAATCCCCAGCCCTTCTTGTCTAAATTTAATCAAACTTCCACATTAATGGTCTCCTACTATAAGAGGCATTCATACTTCCAACATGATTACTATTTAATTCAGTTTTGCATATTCTATGCATGATGTTCCACATTCAGTAAAAAGGAACACACACCAAGCAAGAAAACAAGCCACCATAAAGTGACAAAACAATCCATAGAATCAGATACACAGGTGACCTAGATATTGAAAACCTCAAGTGAAAACTTTTAAATCATTCTAATTAATATGTGGAAGGACCTAACAGGAAGGATGGCCAGCATGCCAGAGCACACGTACATTTTTAGCATAATGATGAATACCCTCCTTTGTGTCCACCTTTGCCCCAGACCCTGGATCAACAGTGCTCATTCTGACATTCAAAGGTCCTAGCTCTGGCCCATAGCTCTTCTAGGAGTCTACAACATTTCTCAATGCAGGGTAGGCTCGGTTGTGATGCTATCCCTACTGCTTTCTCATGACCCTGCATCTTTCTCACATCCCTCACTCACAAATAGCAACCGCGTTCTTTACCTATAGTCTCATGGCAAATGAAATGTTTTGTTGAGGGACTGAGTAGGAAAAGGAGCATCGGCAATATCAGCTCACTTTCTCAAAGGTGGAGGCCACCAAGGACTGTTAAGGACAACATGATCCCAATGAGAGCATCAGATGCAACAGTGCGATCCCATCAGTAAGGTCATGAGGATACTGACAGGTAGTGTGGAAATTAGCAACCTCTGCCAGAGCAGGGTCATTGCCGTGAAAAAAATTTTTAGACTTTAAATATGAAATGTTCCCCCAAAGACTCATGTACTGAGGACTGGATCCCCATTGCAGCAATGTTTAAAGGTGGGGCCTACAGAGCTGATTACACCATTAGGTTGCTAACCTCATGAATAGGTTAAACCATCAACAAGTCACAGTTGAAGAGACTAACAGGAAGTAGGACCCAGTAGTTCTTCCCTTTTCTTTTTTTCCCATGCCATGACTTGAGTACCTTTCTCCTCTGTTGTGCCCTTATGCCATGATATTTTGCTTCACCACAGACCCAAAGAAATGTATCCAGTAGACAATTGGCTAAAACCTCTGAAACCATGAGCCAAAAGAAAGATTTCTTCCTTTAAATCTGTGTATGTCAGGCATTTTGTCACAACAACACAAAGATGACTACACGACACAAAAATAAAAGACCTGAGTAATAGCAGAAATAGTTGGTCTGGACAACTCTTGTACCAGAGCTGACGGAAAAATAAAATGAAGGACTGGAGAACATATTTGTTTGTTTCAAACACAAAGGAGAACTGGTATAACAGCTAGCTGCTCTCTATACCTACATGCTTAAATGTGTAAAGAAAACATTCCCTACCTCGCACACAAAGAGGCAAATGTTGTAATAAAGGAAAATAACACCACATATATGGATCACCTGCCTTAGTTCAGGAGTAGGCAGAAATCTCATTCTATCATCACAACTTTATAAATTACAAGTATTTATTTCTAATTTAGAAATCAGGAAAATGGTATTTCAAGAGCTAAGAGAAGTGCACAACACTGATAACTACTAAGTTGAAAGAGACTGCCAACTCAGTGACAGAAAATGAGGTCAGCTTCTTTTTCCTCAAAGGATTTACCCCAACTATGAAGGGTAGCATTTAGCAAGAAAATAGTTTATAAGAAGTAAAGTATAAAGACCTATATGCTAAGAAAAAACACCTCTCAATAGCAAATGTTAATATACTACTGTTGGATTAAAATGAGGCATAACAAAGAAAGAGGATCTCAGAAGCAACAGTGACCTCAAAATGAAATTCACAAGTGGGTCAGAGGCACATTTGTTGTAAACTGGAAGCATCACTCCCAGACGAGCAAGACTACACTCTGCCACAGGATTCAAGGGATCTGTTTTGAAATGAAGCAGTGAAATACTCAAGCGAGAAGGGGCCTCCAAAGAAAACAGAACATTGTTCATCCTAGAATATACTGGGGGAGAAGATGGCTTGGATCAGTGAGATCGCCATCAAAGACCATGGTGGGCGGAAAGAGAGGATGCAGTCCCTAACCAATAAATAGGTTGTTCCTCTAACTTGTTATTAGAATTGTACACAAAATAGAAAAAAAAAGAAAACACCTCCATCTCACAACATCATATTTAATGATGAAAATCTGTGTACTTACAAGATTAGGACAAGAAAAAATATATATATTCTCATTACATCTATTCATTATTGTACACTGGAGGTGCTAGCTGGGACAATTTTAGCAACATAAATAAATAAAGAATAATTAGTTTGGAAAGGAGTAAGTACAATTATCTTTATTTGCAGATGACATGATCTTGTATTTAGAAAATCATAAATAATTCACTAAAAATCATTAGAACTGACAAATGAGTTCAGCAAAGTAACAACCTACAAGATCAGTATACAAAAATCATTTGTATTTTGATACATATGAAATGAACACTCCAAAAATAAAATTTAAAAACAGTCGCAGTTATAAAATAATCAAAAGTAAAATACTTAGGAATACATTTAACTAAAGAAATGTAAACTTTGAACACTAAAAACCACAGTATACCAATAGTATCTGAAGCACATTGTGCTTCCCTAAGCCTTTCAACCTTTTCATAGCAGGTGGAAAGGGATGGTACTTTTGGCCTTTATATTATGAGGGGTAGGCTCAGAATGAAATCTACACATCCAAATGTGTGCTAGTGTCTTGATTTTTGCAGACAGAAGACTGACACTCATGAAGAAAGGTAATGAAAATAAATATCCTGAAAGAATATCAGGCACTGATTCCTCCTTAGACACACCCAACCCTGATCTCACTCTACTTTTAAGGGATCTCCATATATTATATCAATAGTTGGTTGAGAAACCTGGGATTCACGGGTCTGAGGAAGGGAAGTGAGGGACTTCAAAGTCTAAAGCAACAGGGAACTGGGAAGATAAAACCTGAGTTCCTTGGATCTAGTCAGTAGAATATCACAGTGATTGCAGGATCAGAGAAGAGAATATATAGGAATTTGGCAACACATACATCGGAAAGGAGAAACCCAGGATAGGTCTTGAATGAGAATCAACACTCTCACCCCCACAAACCACATATTCACCCTCAAACTTCATCTTCCTTTTACACCACTCTCACTCCTCATTCAGGCCCACATCAACATTAATCTCTCAAGCCAAGATTTTCTCTATCTGCAGAAGAAATACATTAGTAGCAGAAGATCTGAAGCCTATTATGGCAGAAACCAGGGATGGAAAGGCAAAGTTCAGGTCCATCTCAAAACAAAACTAAAGATTTGGTTGACAGATAAATAAATGAAACTTTTAAATTTCTGAGCAAATGATAATCATGCACCAGAGTCTAAATTGCCACAGGATTGTGGAGGGCACTCGCCTTATTACTCCTTGATTCTATTCGTTTATATGGTAGAGCAGTTTTCCAATTGTGTAGTATAATCCGCTGAAAACACAAATTAGTCTGATGAGTGAGAATATCTTTGAAGGGGACTGAAAGAGAGTCACCATATTAATTTCCTCTTGTTTAACAAATTCAAAATAAAAATAAACATGTTTCACACTTTAGAAAGAACCCATAAAAAATCAGAATTCTAAAAAGTTGGTTATCAGTATCATCAATACAATTATCATTGGACCACATTCCAATTTCTCCACTATTTAACAAAATCCCAGGTTGCAAAGCCAAAGTTGGCGTGTGTGTGTGTGTGTGTATGGTGGTGGTGGTGGCAGTGCTAGGGATTAAAGCAGGACCTTCACATTTAGCTACATCCCTAGCCCATTCATTTATTCATTCATTCACTTATTCTGAGACAAGTTATCGCTGAACAAGTTACTGCTAAATTGCCCAGGCTGGGTTTGAATTTGCAACCTAGATTGCTGGGATTAAAGGTGTGCACCACCACACCTCATCAGAATTTAGTAAAGAACCAGAGCTCCACTTCCCTGACATGACAGAAACCATTCCTAGCCCTTCAGTTCTGGTCTTCAGGTAACAGACTAGGAAAATAAATTTAGGATTAAGGATAATGAAGGACCGTAGAGATTTGTGGGATATGTAGTCTAGAATTCCTGGGTTTCCTTCTGCGCATGTACAGTCTGGGGCCGCCAGGCCCACGCCCCGCCCCCATCGTCTTCTGCATGGATCTTCTGGAATTTGATCTTTCTTTGCGCTGCTTGGCTGGATCTGAGGTTGTAGTCTTTGTGTTCCTAAAGGTTGGTGCAAAGGGGAAAGAGGAGCCATGGGCCTCGGGGAACCCTGCAGAGCGGGACCGTTGATTGGCCCTAGGTGGGAGCAGAAATGAATGATCTCAGGTAGGCGACTCGGACTGTGCTCTCACAATTACCTTATCAGTAGGGAGTCCCCATATTAATAAGGAAACAAGTTAATGCAGCCGAAATATAATTCTATAACAATTTTGATGAAGACATGTTTAAGTCATTATACCTTAAGGCAATATTGTTGCTAGACCAGTAGATAATGTATGTTTTCATCAATCTAAAAATAAAATGTAGATGGAGTTCTACTGATTAGATGTATTCTTAATGGAATTGGGGGGAGTGGCTCCTTATTAAGGCATAAAGGACTGGTCTCCCACAGGGAGCTCTCATCCCCTTTTTCTGGTGGTGAGGGTAGCTATTCTTTTCCATCTAATATGGAGAATTTGGGACAGGACCAAGCCACACCAGCTCTGGCCTTAATTCACTCCATTCACCTTTTGCAGCTTTGCTTCCAAAGTGCTCTGTGCATTTCCCGTAGCAACAAAACAAAATGAATACATCTCAGGTGAAATATACGCTTCTTTATTCCTCGGTTTGTTTTATGTTGGATTTATTCACTCTATGGAGCCCATGAATTAAAGTGGGAAAAAAAAGAGAAACAAGCAACAGTCTAAAACCCATGTACATAAAATAGATAAAGTTGCCATGTAGATACAAGTAGTTTATAAGGCAAAACCATCTAACCTGAGTACAGATTTGTCTCTGACCTCTCTGAAAGCATGACAAAGAAGCAGTTATATTTGTTACATGATTTCAATCGAATCTATTTAATAAGAGAACATACTAAGTACAGATAGAAGATAAAGACACATTGGTATCAAAGTCTCAAAAGCCATCCTCACTGATCACATAGATGGTGTACTGAAAAGTTTTTCACTGCCAACCTGGACATAAACACTTTTTGCACTCTGTATTGAAAAAAGTTCTGTAGTACTAAAGTACAGCTCACTTAAGATTTTTTGGAGTTGCTAAAATAATGTAGTACAAATAGAGGGTTGTTTTGTTTTGTTTTGTTTTGTTTTTTGAGACAAGGTCTCACTATGTAGTTGAGACTGACCTGGAACTCACTATGTAGCCCAAGCTGGTCTCAAACTCACAGTGATCCTCCTACCTCAGCCTCCTGAATGCTGGGATTACAGGCATGCGCCACCACACCCGGCTACAAATAGAGTTTTTGGAAGGCAGTACTTGGTTCATGGATAAAACATAAAACATGGAGAATTGAGTTAACCACAGGTCCTTGAATAACTTCATATATTTCTCTCATATATTTCATATATTTCTTTACACACGGGTTGTGCATCAGGCCATTGCTCTTTTACATTTTAATTCAATTAATGTAATATGAGTGCACTTCTAAATTATACTGAAACACAATGAAAAAACATTTCAGTTTTTAATTTGAGTGCCATACTTGAAGCTGCCATTTTCATCTTCTGGAAATTCTTTTTTTTTTCAGCTTTAATTGAGTTTATTGGTACATTTTAGGGATACAGTACAGTTACATTCATTGTTGGGATCTTGTACCTCTACATGACAAGTCTTGATTCTCATTTTTCCCCTTACCTCTGCCCTCCCTTCACCCCCTCCTCCCCTCCCCATCTACAAACACTTTATTTTCATCTTTCCATTCTCTCACATTTTTTTCTTTTCCCTTTTTACTCTTCCCCTACCCATCCCACCTTCCCTACACCTTTAGCTCCTTTCTTCCCATTTCTAAATGTCAGTAATCTTATTAGAATCTTATGCATTGTTGCAGATTATTTACACCAGGGAAACTATTCGGTATTTACACATGTGTGGCTTATTTATTTCACTTAGGAGTATATCTTCAATACGTATCCATTTTCCTATGAATGAATCTATTTTCTTGTTCTTTATGGCTGAGTAATATTCCATTTTATAGAAACACCACAACTTCTTTATCCAGTTTCCAACGGATGGGCAAATAGGCTGTTTCCAAGATTTAGCTATTACAAACTGTGCCGCTATAAACATGGGTGCACATACTTCTCTGTGATATGATTCTTTTAGTTCTCTTGGAAAGATACCCAGCAGAGGGATGGCTGGGTCAAATGGAACCTCCAGTCCAAGCTCTTTGAGGTATCTCCATATTGATTTCCATAGTGGTTGCACTAGTCTGCACTCCCACCAACAATGGAGGAGGGTTCCTTTCTCCCCACAACCCCGCCAACATTTGTTATTGTGTGATTTCTTGATAGCAGCCATTCTTTGTGGGGTGAGGTGGAATCTCAGTGTTGTTTTCATCTGCATCTCTCGAATGACCAGTGATGTGGAACATTTTTTCATATATTTTCTTGCTGCTTTCACTTCTTTGTATGAGAAATGTCTGTTCATTTCGGATGCCCATTTTTGGATCGGGTCTTTATATTTGGGGGGACTGATTGTTTTGAGTTCTTTATATATCCTTGATAATAGTCCTTTGTCTGAGGTACAGCTGGTAAAAATTTTTTCCCACATTGTAGATTGTCTCTTAGTTCTGCTAATGGTTTCTTTTGAAGTACAGAAGCTTTTTAGTAAGATGAGATCCCAGTTGTTGATTCTTTCTGCTAGTTCCCGTGCTACTGAGGATTTGTTCATAAAGTCTTTTCCTATACCAATGTCTTCCAGAGTTCTGCCTAACTTACTTTCCAGCAAGTTTAATGTTTCTGTTTTAATATTTAGATCTTTAATCCATTTGGATTTTAATTTAGTGCATGGCGAAAGATAAGGGTCTAATTTTAATCTGTGACATATTTATTAAAGATACCATTTATCTTAAAGATAATACCATTTATCTTTCCTCCACTGAGGATGGTCAGCTCCTTTGTCAAAGATGAGGTAGCTGAGTA
>NW_022900920.1:8731911-8763552 GCF_012274545.1 Fukomys damarensis
CTTATTTCTCTTTCTGTCTGTCTGTTATTTGTGTATAGAAAGGCTATTGATTTTTGGGTATTCACCTTGTATCCAGATACTCTACTGAATCTGTCAATTAAGTCTAGAAGTTTTTTGGTGGAGTTTTTTGGATCTTCAATGTAGAGTATCATATCATCAGCAAATAATGATAGTTTAACTTCTTCCTTTCCTATCTTTATTGCTTTAATTTCTTTCTCTTGTCTAATTGCTGTGGCTAATGTTTCCAGAACTATATTGAAGAGAAGTGGTGATAATGGGCATCCTTGTCTTGTTCCTGATTTTAACATGAAGATTTTCAGTTTTTGGCCATTCAATATGATGTTGGCTGATGGTTTTTCATGGATAGCCTTTACTAAATTGAGATATAGACCATTTATTCCAATTTTTTGCAGGGTTTTTATCATGAATGGGTGTTGAATTTTTGGAAATTCTTAATTAGTTGTCATGAGTTAACTAATGATTTCTTCTCTTTTCCCCTAAATTCTTCTATTCTCATCTTACCATAGCTGATCCAGATGTTTCATTTGGTTCCCCATTCATCCCACTCTTCAGTTCTCCTTAACTAATTGAATTCTCTATGACAACCACTGCTGTTTCTCTCCAACTTGAGCCACAGGTTCAACTTCCTGTTGATTACCTCATTGTAGCTATCCCTGAGGCATCTCAAGCTCAGCAAATCCAAAATGATTTCCTCTGTTTCTCCTCCCTTACATATGGTATTTATCCCATCCAGCCAGGGACCCAGACACTAAAATGGGATTTCTCACAGACTCCACCTCATTCTGCCTTTTCATTTCATCAATGTCACATCCTGCTATTTTTATTTGTTAGTCCTTTCCATATTAATTACTCCAGTATCTTTGTGGTGTCAATGTGGGAGAAGGCATTGTTGGTTGTCACAAATACACTGACTTTGTTACAGTGGAAATGGCAAAACATAAAGGGTATGTTTTCTAAAAGTGAAGCTTTCACCAACACATGGAGTGACATCTGAGGGAGGCCATGGGGAGGAGCTATCAGGAGTTAGGTGAACCTATTATGACAAGTATCAGTGGAAAGGTAGTAAAATAATGAAAATAGTCACATGTATTTACATGCTGTGTATCTTTTTCTTATAGCAAAGTATGTTGTTCTCCCTGTAGTCTTTGTTAATACACCATTGTATAGAGTTGAAAAATACTTGTCATGTTTTCAAACTCCCTCAAAGATTGTGTTTATTTCTTGTATTACAGGTAACCACTTAAAAATGAGTAGGGAAAAAATGGATGCATGCATTAGTCCCAACTGTGTTGTTAGACCACACTGGGGTTAAGAGCTTCTTGAGAACTAAAAGTGACAGCCTAATTAACTGAACATTTTAAATTTGCAATTACAATTTGAGATCTAACATAAAATGTGAAATGTGCTTAATTCATTTATTTTGAACCTAATATTCAAGCTAAGCCTATATTCTCTCTACTTGCCTATGATCTCTAATGATTTTGTGTGTTATACTTTTTAGCTACATAACAAAGCACAACAAAACTTCCTTAAAACAGGATTTATTCTTACATATGACAATTTTTTAGGTTAGGAAAGTGGATAGGGCAGCGTGAATGGCTGTTTCACAAAGTCTTTGATTTGCAGCAGGGCATACAGTCAGTTCAGGATGTTTCTGGACTCAGCTGAAAGGACACTAGTGGCTGGGACTATGGAACAGGCATCCAATCCTCTCTTTTGTAGCCACCTTGGACTTGCTCAGTCTGACACTCACAGGGTAGTTTGGTGTGTCTGATTCTTCTAAGAGCAGATGTTCAAGAGGTCCAGGCAGAAGACATGGGCTTCTTCTAATCTGCCCTCTGAAGCCCAAAAGCATCCCTTCTACCCTGTTCTCTTACCCAGCATATCACTACGACCAGCCCTAATTCAAGGAGAGGACAATCAGATTCTACCTCTCAATAAGAGAATTTAGTAAAAATTTGCAGCAGTTTTAAATCATATTTTGTCCTCTGGCCGCAAATTATTTACATTTCTGCCACATGCTAAATATATTTTGATATTCTCAGGAACACCCAAAATCTTTTGGGGGAAACAATGTGGTGGGAAGCTTGACTGAATCAGGTCCTGGTGGTCTACCATCTGCCCTGCACACACACCCAGCTCACACTGAGGAGTGTGACTTGAATATGGTGGGCTGTTTGCTTCAAGCTTCGGTTGTTGGAGATGGGAGTCAGCCTTCACATAGGGGTCTAAGCAGTTATTCCCTTTAGCCACATGCTGCAGTACTTTGATTAGGGACCAGTCCTGGTGCCTAGGAAAAATGCTTGGTCTCTCTTCACTCTCATCTCTGGGATCTTCCCATTCTCTATCAATATGCTGACCAACTTTCTCTACCTATTTCTTCCTTACAGTATATTGCATATCCAATGGCTGGCTGGCTGGCTTTGTTTCTTTCTCTTTTTCCTGACTGTGTCTATTGATACAAGAAATTATATTCAGGGTAATCATTTCTTTAAAAGTGTGGGTACCAAAATTTAAACCAAAGCCACCTCCACAAAATGAGATAGACCCTTAGTTCTCTGGCTTTCCCTTCTCTCTAGGGCTGCCATGGGATAATAGCCTTAAAAATTCTGTTCATCAGTCACCACAATCTCCTCGGAATGCTGAAAAGAAATATGTTTGCGCTTTTATCCAGAAATAAATTTTTGAAATTTTTGCTTGATTTGATATACTTCTGAAAAATATTTGAATTTTATTTTAATGGAAACATAAAAACAAATTATACGTATTTATGAAGTGCCATGTATTGTTTTGATACATGTGCACATTGTATACAGTTTAAATCTAAACATATTTTGATCTTTTATCTTCGCCTCCCCCCTGAAAAAAATGTATTTGATCCTTACTACAAAGCCAGTTCTTTAAAATGTTTCACTAGGAAAAAACCAGGCATGAAAATAGTTATATTTCAAACCCAGCAAGTACTCCTATATTACTTCTAAATTCTGTTTGAAAATTGAACATGCTTCTTTAGTGCAGCTTTCTTCTCTCATAATTTCTCAGTAGCAGAAATCACTCCACATTCTTCCCAGAAGTCTCTTTAGGTGGAACTGTGAGATGGTGAGGTGCCCTTTTCATTTTCCATTTTATGGTTGCCCACAGTCTTCTAGTGTGGAATCCATATATTTTCCTTCAGTTTCCAGTGACATTTTTATCATTTTCCTTCTGGCACTCACTATGATTCTTCAAACCTTTTCTAGATTGAATTTGAGACCCAGCTTCTGTTCAGTTTCATTGCCAGGGCCATATCATTGTAGATAGGTAAGTTAATTAGGTTATCTTGTAGGCAGTTAGACAGAGCTGGCCCTTGAGAAGCCAACTTGGAGGACAATCAAGGAGCCAATATGGAGAAGAGTCAAGACACATCCACGGAATTCCAACATTATAAAAGAAGAGAAACTACTATACCCTTGTGCTTCCCCTAGAGATGAATAATAGTGATTGATATTCTAAAAAGGTATCAATCACCTGGGGGGGGCATGGTCTTAACCCAGCCTTTCCAGGAAATATTCCTAATCCACCCTCACTGAAAATCCCTGTAGGCTTGCTATGTGACTTGCTCCCCCATCTGACCCCTATTTAATCAATATTACCTGGGTGACTGTACTTATAATCTGATTGATTGGTCATGGTTTTGTGCCACCTCATGCCCACCTTGTAATTTTCCATTGGGTCTTATAGTTTTGTCCCACTTTGAACCACCTCATGGGAAACAGGGTCACAGACAACCCACTTTCTGGTCCCCCTTCTGTCTCTTTTAGTCAGAAGCTTTCTTTCTCCCAATAAATTCTTTCTATTCAACCTCCGTTGTTCCTATAATTCTTTCTTCGATTTTGGAGGACACGAACTCACATTTCAGATACCCAGAAAGTTTGGGAGTTACATCTCTTCCCGCTATATCAATGTGACAATGAACTACTATTACACATTAACTAATTATGTTATAATTAAAATTTTTATATAATAACCTTGTCTCTTTTACTTTGACTATTTTATCTAATGTAATTGTCCCTACTCTTGCTCTCTGTTGGCTTCTATTTGCATGGAATATTATTTTTATCATTTCATTTTTAGTCTGTATATTCTTCCAAGTGAAATGAGGGGAATTTTTCCCTATACAAGTGGCTTTTAAAATTGGTGCATATCCAAAGAATCAACAAGTGGGATCTCTTCTTATTATTAAAAACCTTCTGCACAGCAAGGGAAATCACCAACAGCATGAAGAGACAACCCACAATGTGGAAAAAAAAAATTACCAGTTGTTCCTCAGACAGAGATCTACTATTTAGAATATATAAAGAAGTTTTAAAAATCAGACCTCCCAAATGTAAAGATACAGTCCAAAAATTGTGCATCTGTAATGAACAGATATTTCTCAAAGAAGTAGAAATGGAAAATAAACATATAAAAAATGTTCAATATCAGTGGTCTTTGAAGAGATGAAAATGAAAACAACACTGAGATTCCACGTCAACCCAGAAAGAATGGCTGCTATCATAAAATCGAGCAGTAACAAATCTGGTGGGGCTGTGCGGAGAAAGGAACTCTTCTCCACTATTGATGGAAGTGTAGACTGGTGCAACCACTGTGGAAATCAGTATGGAGATACCTCAAAGAACTAGGATTAGAGGTTTCATTTGATCCAGCTATTCCCCTGTTGGGTATCTTCCCAAAAGAATTAAAAGAATCATACCACAGTGATATATGTGAACCCATGTTCATAGCAGCACAGTTTGTGCTAAAACTTGGAAACAACCCAAAATGCCCATCAACTGAAGACTAAATAAAGAAAATGTGGGTTTTTTTTAATAAAATGGGATATTAGCCATAAAGAATGAGAAATTAGAGTCATTTATAGCTCAATGGATGCACATTGAAGTTATACTCTTTTTTTTCTCATTGAGTTTATTGGTACATTTTAGTCATGCAGTACAGTCACATTCATCATTGGGATCTTGTACCTTTACATCACAGGTCTTGGTTCTCATTTTTTCCCCTTACCCCTGCCCTCCCTTCACCCCCCTTCCCTTTCCTATTTACAAATATTTATTTCCATTTTTTCATTTTCTCATATTTTTTTCTTTTTCCTTATTTCCTTTCCCCTACCCTTCCCACTTCCCCTACACCTTTAGCCCTTTTCTTTCTATTTCACATTGTCAATTATGCTCTTAAGTGAAATAAATAGGACACATGTAAATGACAAATATTTTCTCTGGTGTGAGAAACTGAAAGTGTAAATAAGGGTTAAAATGTATAATAGATAATGTGAGAGAAACAAAAGTCCAAAGTGGAAGGGGAAGTGGGAGAAGCAGGAGAAAGGAAAGAAAGGAATGGAATTAATATGAGAAAATAAAAAAATGGAAACAAAGTCTGTAAATAGGGGTAGAGAAGTTGAAAGGAGGGCAGGGGAATGGGGAAAAATAAGAACAAAGATATATTATGTAAAGGTACAAATCTCCAATGATGAATGTCATTATATTGTAGACCTAAAATGTACCAATAAACAATTTTAAAAAGTTAACTCCACAATTGGCTTATTTATTGAAGTGAGTCTGACTGAAGCCTATGTGTGGAGGTTAGAGTGACTCTTATCCAAATTCTGTTCCCAAAGTTAAAACTTTCTTTACTAAAAACACAAGGTTAATTATTAACTCCAACCTACATTTTGTCTATTTTGTTCCTAACAAAAGAATGCTTTGTCTCTTCCTTTACAAGCCTTGCCTGTATCAGCAACATATCCGTAGCAACTCCACATAGCCCCTTTACCTCAATCTAACTTTTAAAAAATCGGTGCATATTAGTGATAATAGAATAATTAAATTCATTTGGTGTGTTGCTACATGCATAACACATTCATGATAAAAAGGAGGGATAGTGTTGGCTCCTCCCTGAACTGAACTCCAAACCACTGAGGATGGCTGGACTCTATACCAGCAAAAACACAGATGTTTTTGATGCTGAGAGGCTGTTGAGTCCCCTTGTTTACCATTACTTTATCCATAGAACCCTTAGAATATTAATCGGAATGTTTCAAATCCCCTTTCTAAATATTTCAGTATTCTAGCCACATTTGTGTCTGATAGCTTGCTCCACCCCTTCAGATTGAATTTTTTGTCTTTTAGTATCTAGGTTTGATTTTATTTTTCTTTGTAGCCAGATGTGATGTACCAAATAAGAGAAATTACTATAAACAGGCATTCTGTAACACAGTGGTAAAGTGTGGGGAGAAGAGAAACTACCCTAGTATACCCAAGATGCTGTAACAAAACACCTTAGACCAGTGGTGGCAAACCTAGGGCATGCATGCCACAGTGGGTTGCTCGTGTCATTGAAAGCTCTAAAAGGTTTGCCATCATTGCCTTAGACTGAATAATTCATAACAAAACAGAAATTTATTCCCCTCAGTTTGGGAAGCTAAATAGTCCAAGTTCAAATGTGCCAGGAGATTCAGTGTCTGGTGAAGGCTCATGCCGCATAAGTGGCACCATCTATGTGTCCTCACAATGTGAGAGGGGCAGAGAAGCTCCTTTGTTCTCTACTGTAAGGACACTTGTCCTAATCATAGGTCTGTGCTCTCATGACCTACTTTGTTATCACCATCTAATTCCAGTACATTGAGGATTAGATTTCAGCATATGGGGAGATATAAACCATAGCAAAAGTGTTCCCTGGCCCTATAATTAAGACTTATCCTTTCAATGAGCTCTACTTTTGGGCTGTGGATTTCACAAATGTCTCACAAGTGTTCTTTCCAAATTTATGTGGAACAGGATGGCCGCAGAGGGCTAGAGTTGGGTATTTCCCTTTTCTCCATGTGGAAGTCTATCTTGGGTTAGAGTTGGATATTTCCCTTCACCCAGTACTTTTAAAGGCTCACAGTATTACATTCAGTTAGCTTCTGGTTTAGTAGTTTCCCCCAAAGGCAGGTCTTGTTAAGAACATGGTGATCTGACATATTTTTGAGTGGCTTGGCATTTGCCCTTCTACAGATTGAAGAAAGGAGAGTTTTCTACAATATGTATTTCAATACATCTTGATGGACAGGTTTTAAACTGCAATTATTTTATAGTTATACATATATCAACAGTGACCAATGTAATGTTCATACTTGAGCATTAGATGAGTATTTTTGTCAAATATTTCTTGCGGTGAGCACATAATATAGTTTAACATTGGAAAGCTAACTTACTACATTAAGTCAGTAAGAAGCAAAAACCTTATCTAGTCAGCTGTCTATGTCTATAGTTTACATACCCAGGGAATCAAAATACTTCAGGTCAAAAATATGCAGAAAAAAATGTCTCTTCAGAACATGGAAAGTCTATTCTGTCATTATTGCCTAAATACTATCATACACTAACTATTTGCATAGCATTTACATTGTATTAGCCATCATAAGTAAACCTAGAGATGATTTAAAGTAGGTGGGACCATTGTTCTGGTTATATGCGAACACATTATTCTATATGAGGGACTTGAGGGGGCATCCAAAGATTTTAGCATTTACAGGAGATATTGGAGCCAGTCCCCCATAAACACCAAACTAAATCTTTACCCATACCCATTATTGATTTTCTTAAGATTATTACACCACTGAAATAAGAAGTAACTTCTTTACCTTTACACAAGCAATCCCTCAGAAATGTTTATATGTGGTTTATGGACATGGTTATTTTTTTCTCATTTCAGATGTCTAGGTAGTCAATGGCTTAATTAAAAGGAGACAAAAATCACAGCAGGTGTCTGTGGGAACTTGTAATTGCCAACAAAACATCAGCTGAGGAGAGAGTTGAGTCAGGAAAAACATTTTATTTCAGTCCAAACTCTACTTCAAATCAGATTATAAATAAGACTATTCAGGAATGAGGCCTGAAGAGTATAATTGATATCAGAATGCTCTCCTCCCTAGTGACCTTAATGAGATATATGCTGGACCTGATGCCCCTAATACAGGTAGGAAGTCTTGCAAACATCATAATCACCTTAGCATCACAAGAGGAAGACCAAGCAGCAGCCTTTGAGTACAGTGAACAAGGGAAAGCCCTCCACACAGAGACAGTATTCTTTTTATTATTATTATTAATTTAAATTGAATTTATTGGTGCATTCTAGGTAGATAGTACAGTTACATTCATTACTGGGATCTTGTACCTTTACATGCCAGATCTTGGTTCTCATTTTTTCCCCTTGTCCCCACCCTCCCTTCCCCCCCTCTCCCCTCCCCACCTTCAAACTCTTTAATTCCATTTTTACATTTTCTCATATTTTTTTCCTTTTCCCTTATTCCCCTTTCCCTATCCTTCTCACTGTCCCTACATCTTTGGTCCTTTTCTTCCTATTTCACTTTGCTAATTGTCCTGTTAGGGTCTTGAGTACTATATTAGTTTTTCACACCAGAGAAACTATTCGGAATTTGCATAAGTGTGACTTATGTATTTCACTAAGGAGTATATCCTCACTATGTATACATTTTCCTATGAATGAATCTAATTTCTCATTCTTTATAGCTGAGTAGTATTCCATTTTATAGAAAAAAATACATCTTCTGAGACAGTATTCTTTGTTCTTAAGAGCTTTCATATGGATGAGACATCCCATATATATCACAAATTGAAGAATGCCTGTGATAAGTCAGCTGTCATTCCCTGAGCCATGCTGCAGGTAGGGAAGAACACTGGACAAAAAGGGAGGGAAACTTCACTAAACATCAGCAAACATACAGGAGAAAAACTGTATAAATGTATTGAATGTGACAGAGCCTTCATAAGCAAGTTAGACATTACTGTGCATCACAGGATTCATAATGAAAGAAGAATCCTATGCATGTGCTCTCTGTGAAAAATCCTTTGGCCATAAGTCAAACCTCACTACCCATCAGAGAATTCACACAAGGGAAAGTCTCTGTGGATGAAATGAATGTGGGAAAATTTTCCGCTGTGCCTTTGCACACCTTAATATACAACACAGAACCCACACAGAATGACCTTATGAATGTAACAAATGAACGTCACGAATGTGGGAGAGGCCACTACTGGAATTCAAAATTCAATGTGCATCAGAGAATTCACCCAGGAGAAAAACTCTACGAATGTGTGGAAACTACCAAAAGTTGTACCTTAGTATACATCACAGAGTCCACAAGGGAAAAGATGTTATGAATGTAATGAATATGGGGAAACCTTCTTTTGCAATTTCAGCATTCAGTGAGCAACCAAAAACTCATATAGGGGCAAGACCTTATGAATGTAATGAATGTGGGAAAATCTTCTGTCAAAAGTTGTACCTTCTGTATGTCCCACACAGGAAAAAGATGTAATGAATGTAGTGAATTCCAAAAAGCCTTCTATAAGAGGTCAGCACTCACCATCAGAGAATTCACACAAGAGAAAAACTTTATTTAAAAAACCTTATATGTCACGCAGTCCACACAAGAGAAAGATCTGATGAATGTAATGAATGTGGGAAAGTCTTCTACCAGAAAGCAGCACGTGGTATGCATCAGAAAATTCACTAGAAGAAAAACTCTATGATTATAATGCATGTAGGAAATCATTTTTCCTGAAGTCAATCCTCATATATATCAGAGACCTCGCATGGAGGCAAAACCTTAGTAATGTAATGAATGTGGGACAACCTTCTGTTCAAAGTTGCACATTACTATACATCACAGAGTTCACGTGGGTCAAAAACCTTATGAGCACAATGAGTGCCGTAAAACCTTCTACCAGAAGTCAGCACTCAGTGATCATCAGAGAATTTGCATGAAAGAAAAACCCTATGAATGTAATGAATATGGAGAAACCTACTGGAAGTCAGCATTCAGTGAACACTAGAGAACTCACATAGGAGAAAAACCGTATGAATGTAATGGTTGTGGGAAAACTTTCCAGACATCAGGATTCATTGAGCATCATAGAACTACATGAGAGAAAATTCTGTTAATGAATGTAAGAAACCCTTCAGCCATAAACCAATCCTCACTGTACATCAGAAAATTCACAGCTGAGAAATCAAACTAACGTAGGAATGTTTGAGAAAACTCTCCACCACAAGCTGTCATTGTATACCAAAAATGTTATTTGAATGTTATTTGAAGATGTGTGGAAAAATCTTTACCAGAATTTCCATCTTACTAGGCATCACAGCTCGCAAGGGATAAATCTTGTATGACTGAGACCAGCTATGTGTTCTACCAAAACCAGTCCCTGTCCTCTAGACACACATCCTGCAATTCTCAGCCTCTCATTGTGTTTGGCACCATGTGACTGAACTCTGTCCAGGAGAATATGAGACATTGAGTTATGAACATTACCTCCTTTCTGACTTATCAGGCCTTCCAACACTAATAGATACTTGACCTCTAGGGTAGTTTTGATAGGGATAGGAGGAGAAGGCCACCATAATTTCAAGACACAAGGAATTGATAGGAAAGAACAGAAATCTTTCCACCTCTATTCCTTTTGTATTTTATGTAAGACACAAATACTTAATCTGTTGAGCCAGTGTATGTGTGATCAGCTTACATTACAACACAGCTCACCATAGCTAATTTACTTAATGAACTTTGTAAGAGAAGTTACCAGTCCTTATATATTCAAAAATTGACAAAGGAGAAAAACCTATGTAGTTACCCAAGTCATCTTATGGGAAAAAAACAAAGAAATCTGGAGAAACCATCTAAGAAATTTGCAGCATATGAATTGGTAGAGAGAGACAGATCATCAAATACTGAAATAAAGTAAATCTTATAAATGTATTTACTGTGTCAAAGCTTTAAATGTCCAACTCTTTTCTATATCAGAATTTTAAAGGCACAAAGAATTATCCATTCATGTAACCTAGATATTAATTTCCACATAGAAATTTTAAATATATTGTAAAATATTTGACTGTATTCCAGTAATTATGTGCGAGTGGTAATATTGTCTCTGAGGGACATTTGATCATTTATGGGCATATTTTTATTTGTCAAAAAGTGGAAGCTAGAAGTGCTGTTGGCATCTATCGGGCAGTGGCCAACACTGCTGCTAAGCAGCTGCAGTATACAGAAAAATCCCCCTTTAATATTTAGGGTTTATGCATATGAACAACCTATCTTTTTAAAAAATATATTTTATTGGTACATTTAGGTATACAGTACATTCATCATTGGGATCTTGGACTTTTATAAGACAGATTTGAGTTCTTATTTTTCCCCATTCCCCTAGCCTCTACCCTCTTCATCCTTCCCTACATTTTTTCCTTTTCCCTTCTTACCATACCCCTCCCACTTCCCCTACACCTTCTTCTTCTTTTTTTTTTTTTGAGACAGGGTCTCACTATGTAGTGGAGACTGACCTGGAACTCACTATGTAGCCCAGGCTGGTCTCCAACTCACAGCGATCCTCCTGCCTCAGCCTCCAGAGTGCTGGGATTATAGGCATGCACCACCACTCCTGGCTGAGTTTCTATTTCTTTATATTGGGGGGTGGTGAGACAGGGTCCAGCCAGGTAATTCAGGCTGGCTTGAACTCAGTATGTATCCCAGGCTGGTCTTGAATGTGTAGTGGTCCTCCTACCTCATGTTCCCAAATGCTGAGATGACAGGCATGCATGACCACACTTAGCCAAGGGTTTCTATTTCTTCAAGCAGAAGTCAGCTGCTTAAGGGCCTGTGAACTATCAGGATAATTTTATAAGTTATTTACCACAGAATGATTACATACTACAATTAGAGTGTAGAATTATTATGCATCAGAACTGCTTCAAGGATGGCTTTTATGGCATCCTGGGTAACTCCATGCGTTAGAAATAAAGCTATTAGTCTACTGTTTGAAGGAAATGTGTTAGTGCATAGACAGGCTGTCATATCAGTAGAATATTCTTCTTGGAATACAACATGGTATCAGGGCTTCTTGCCCTTTGTATTCTTGAAAGTGAATATTGTTGACTTTGAATTGTTCACTGATACATTTGGTTAGTGCTGCTTGACTATGACAGCAGGAGATAGGAAAACAGTAGGCATTTGGTATAAAATAAACCAAAATAAGCCTGGAAAAATCTGAACACAAGGGAAAGAAGCTCACTAAAGTCTGCCCCAGGAAGTTAGAGTGCAGGGGAAGTTTGTTCTCCTGACATCGGAGGCCTAAACTAACAATGGCATCCACTATTTCACTGTCCCAAGTTCATGTGCCCACCAAAATTGCCCACCATAAAAACTCCTAAAGTTGAACACCTCCACAGTGTCCTCCCTTGAAGCCCCTCTCGGCTGGTGAGAGTTTATCTTTGTTCCCTCTAACCACTCTCAGTGTGATTCCCAACACTATGTCCATGGACTTCATTCTTTTTCATCCTCAGAACAAGAGCCCAGAGGTAAAAATTGGTAACATCCTGATGTGGTATGAGTTCAGTATCTAATTTTACTTTGTTCTACTATTACATCCTTAAGCTGCAGCTCAGGCTAATAAACTCCTAACCTATTCTGTGAGTCTGCTTAGGCTGTAACAAGAATATACCATAGTCTGGATCACTTACACCAGCAGATTCCAAGCTTTTTGGCACCAGGGATGTTTTGTAGAAGACAACTTTTCCACAAATGTGGGATAGGTGTGGTTTCAGGATGATTCAAAGGAAGGGACAGTTCAAAGATAATCTAATGCTGCTGTTAACCTGACAGGAGGCAGAGCTCAGATGGTGACACAAGCAGTGGGAAGCAGCTATAAATACACAGGAAGATTCACTCCTTTGTCCACCACTCACCTCCTGCTCTGTGGCCCTGTTCCTAACATGCCATGGACCAGTAAAGTCTGTGGCCCAAGAATTGGGGACCCCTGGTTTAAGCAATGGATCTCTATTTTAATCACATTTCTGGAGGCTGAAAGTGTGAGATCAAGGTGCCAACATGTTTATTTCTGATGAGGCCTGTTTCTGGGTACAGCCTCCTTACTGTGTCCTCATATGGCCTCTCCACTGTGCTCCTAGGAGAAAGAAAGGCCTGTGTCTCTCCCTTTTATAAGTACAGCAGTCTGTAGGATTAAGGCCTTACCTTTTGACTACATTTGATTTTAAATTCTTCTCAATGACTCTTCAAAATCAGGAGTTAGGACTTCCACGTGGGATTTTGATGATATACATCCAGTCCACAATGCCCACTGATTTGAAATACCGTCTTCATCATATATTAAATTATGATTTAGAGTATCTGCTGGTGTTGTTTGCCCAACATTCCTTCCCACATTATTCTAGTAACAAGCCAGCTGGTGTCTACTTGTGCGCCACACTCAGCCCAGTGTGGTGTTTCACCAAGTGTCTGGTGTGAGTCTTCTGCGACTTCTATAACCAATTCTCAGAGACCTGTTTGTGTGGGGGCTTGAAGCTGCTCATATCAGGAATCTGTTTACAGTATGGAGAGAGGCTGTGAGTAGAGTCCTGGTAACCTAAAGACCAAGCAGTGTGGACACCCCTGGAGTCTACACCATGTGCCCCTCTTACTGTCACCAAAAGAATGTATCTTTTAAATTTATGTTTTGTTTTGTTTTGTTTCTTTGAGAGCCAGGCTGCTTCTCCTGCTTCCTCATGCTGAAGGCGTAAAACACCACCCCTCTTGGCTCAGGCAAATGGATAGAATATGCAGATGTTGGCCCCAGGATGTCCAAAGAGCCAAGAATGACCTGGGAAATTAAACAACTCACAAATTTCCTTATCTGTTGTCTCACGATGTTTCTTCCTTTATCCCTTACAATAAAAGTCCTGGCACACATGAACAACGTAAGATGGGGACTTAAGGCAGTAAGAGATCTTTCCATCTTTTTCAGAACTAACTTTGAATAAATTATTTTCTTTTCATCAAAGATTGTCTCCTGAGTCCTTGAAAAATAAAGAATAGCACAAACTTGAGCACTGAGTAATACTCTGATATTTAACCAGTGTATTTTTTTAATTAGTTTCTTTGTTTTGCTCATATACTGTTCAAGTAGGACATTCCTATTTGGTTTTTTTGTTTTGTTTTGAGACAGGATCTCACTATGCAATTGAGACTGACCTGGAACTTACTTTGTAGCCCAGGCTGGCCTCGAACTCACAGTGGGCCTCCTGCCTCAGACTCCCATGTGCTGGGATTACAGGCATGTGTCACTATGCCCAGCAGGACATTTCTATTTGACTGAATTTATATGACTGTGTCTACCTTTTTTATTGCACTATTAGCAGATATTTGTATATAAATAGGGTGATATCTAAAGTTATAGTAGCTTTATACTTCTTTTAATATATTCTAAATATTTTTCAACATCACCCCTTACATTCTTAGTTTTAAAATAGTTGTAAAATATAATAAAACTAGAAATGTGCCAATTTTAGTCCCACATCCACAAGACTGTTCTTAAATTCTGATTGGATTTTCAGGCAGCTAGGATCTCAGTAGTTACCCACTCAGGAGGAAACACCACCCAGGTGGCATGGCTGTTCCTAGGAGACCAAGCTATACATGTAGTTACAGGATTCTGGCTGCAACTGCTCCTGTCCCACTTCCTATCCTGAAGACAAGCCTGCCAGTTTCCCCACCACCTTCCCCACTACCCACTGGGATCAGTCCTGTGCTAATTATGATATGCACCAGAATAAATACAAATTTAAAGGAAAATAAATGACCATGTGTATTTTATAGGAACACTAACCAAAACAAAACTGAAACAGCTACACTTAAGCAGACAGAGTTGACCTTAAGCTACAAAGTATGTTTTAATATTTATTTATTATTGGGTACTGGAGATAAAACTCAGGACCTTGTCCTTCCCAGGCAGGTGTAGCATCAATGAGCCACATCCCAGCCCTGCTACAAAGTATTTTTAGAGACAGAGGAAAATCTATACCAATAAAAGACTCAATTCTGTCAGGGTGCTATAATACTTCTAGATGTCTGTACTCTTCACAACTCAGCCTTGGCATGAGTAAAGTAACATGTCAACTCAGGGAGCAGAGTCACAATGGGAGGCCAGTCGCCCTTCTCTGTTGAGTAGATCTACCCCGCCAGTATCCTTACTTCATTCTGCAGGCCATTGCAGGCTGACAGATTCTGGGGGTCATCAGACAGGACTAGTCAGGTCACTCGCTGCAAGACCCACAGATAGGCAGCCCTGAGCTTCTGGATAGGATGCTGGCTGGGCACAAGCCTGGTAACCCAGTCCTGAGAAAGATCTAACAAGTTCCCTTCATCATCATTCCCCTCAAATCCAACAGCCCTCCCTGTTGTCACTGTTTCAGGAAATAAGAGGCATGCTGAGAAGGCAGCTCACCTTTCTCTCAGAATATTGCACCTAAGGCATGTGGTGCTGGGGCCCACCAGGGTCTCCAGGGTAACAAGTGAGCATTGAATGATGAAGCCTAGCTAGCAGAGTTGAGCTGAGCACACACTCTGTGGTCTATCTTGTGACCTTGGTCTCCCAGAGTACAGTTGGTGCTTAAAGAACAGGCAGAGCAGCCGCAAGGTTTATTTACTGGCTTTTAAGGGGTTTAATGCAGGCTGCTCATTTTCCCAGTACTTCCTGTGTTAATTTACTAAGCTCTCCTGTTTTCAGTTGCATTTGTTTTTAATGAGGTTAAAAGAGGAGATTCTCTGAATTTAAATTAGATTGTCTTTCAAGGCAATCAATTTATCTCCATATCCAGAGCTGCCTCCTCCTTCCCGCCACCTCACCTCTCCCCTGGATGACCAAAACGGCCTCCTAACAGTGTACCTGGGACTTGGGCCCCTGCTGGTCAAATTTTCCCTGGGCACATGGGGAGATATGTATAAGCATTACATCACTCTTCAAGTCCCTTATACATGACTACCTGGTTTAGATATAGCTATCTGCTGTCATAAAGGATTTCCCTTGTCACCTGGTCTCTCACTCTGAGTAGGGTTCCCTGGCCTTCTTGTTCATTCCAGGATGCTTAGCTCCTGAGGCCTGTTGTCCCCTCTACCAGAGTGTACACCTTTCCTCTGGGAATCCCTGTGTAGCTTTCAATAACCAGCTCCAATGTGACTTCTTCCAGGTGTTATGGGTGTCTGTCCTCTGGTGAAGACTGAAACGTCAAATTAAAGAGGTAGGGTATGAGCATATTTATTTAAAAGATATAAAGATAACAATAAAGAGCTCCTGTTAGCAAAGAGCGGGCGCTGAGCAGGACACCCAAGAAGGCTCTTTGTCTAGGAGTTCATAAAGGGTTTTGAAAGGATGTTGGGCCATTGTACAAATGATAAGTGCCTTTGAGCCAATGAACTTCATGATCACATTTTGAGAAGGCCCCTGAGAGTATCACAACACCCAGCAGATATTTTGTAAGATCCTCAGAAGGTGGTGACTCAGAGGACTCCCATTTTGGGCTTGCCCCCTCCATTTGAGGGCCACTGTCCTTATGGCCTAATAGAATCCTAACCATCTCTCTCACTAATTCCTGTCTCACAGGGGCCCTTGGATACTAGCTCCGCCCCCTCCTGCATTCTTAAGAGGGCTACTGCATTTCTCCCTGAGTAAATAACTGCCTGCCTGCTGAATAGCCACTCCTCCTCTCTGGGAGAATCAGCTGTATGATGTTAGAGACTGTCTTACTCTCCGCTGGCCTGTCTGGTTTAGTGCTCACTCAGTAGTGGCTCAACCAATGAATCTGTGGAAGAGTGAACAAGGCACCTGAAAGGGTTCAGAGCGGAATGTTAAAACCCAAGCACTTTACTGAATAAATAAGTAAAATCTTCTGGAATCCCAAGACCTTGAGACAAGTATACTAACAAACTTATGTAAATATTTGCTATGTATATATGTAGGAGAAAAAAATAGGATCATCATCTAGATACTCTCTACAGATACTATATCTACATCTATAGATACTACATGTATAGATACTATATCTATAGGTACTATATACTATAAGGCTATGTCATAAATACTAATTTCCATTGAGTTCTTTCCCTATCCCAAGTGTTTCATGTTCTAGGTACTTCACATTAACTCATGTAAACTTCATAATGACCCATTTTACAGATGAAGAAAGAGGAGCCCAGAGCACTTGATAATTTAGCCAAGGTCACACAACTAGTAAGTGATAGAGCTTAGATGTGAGTCCAGGTGACCTCCCTCCAAGCCAAAACTCTTAGCCATCATCCTGTACTACTACTCAGCAAAAGGGTCTTTCCAAATCTATTGTAATACTCTTAAGAGTTGAAGGGTTGCCCTTGTATATATGTACACCAATTTACATCAACAACATTCTAGCAATGGACCTGCAAGATTATTGCAAACAAACAACTTAGTATGTGTGTGTGTGTGTGTGTATTTTCCAAGTATCCCCTCAACATAAATTCTTCATAATAGGATTTTTACATTTAAAATTCTTCTTAAATGCCATGAAAAATTAGAACTCGCAACAGATGAACAAAGGAAGAGGACCGATGTTCCCAGTCCACTTTTGGAAGGTAGAGCTAGGGCAGGGGATTTATCTCAATGGTTCTGCTGCCCGCCTGGAAGGTAGAGCTGATGACAGCACCAATCATGCACAATTTCCTGGCTTAGCAAAATGTAGAGCACAGACACAATCTCAGCACCCACATCTCTGGTTGGAGCATTCCTCTGCCCTGGCCATTACATCTCATGGGAAGATGTAGACAGACACCCGGGATGGAGATAGGAGTATATATTAGTTCTCATAGACACTGGCAGGAATGTGCAACAGTTGCCTCAAGAAGGGTCATATAACTGTCCTTCAAGCAGCCGTGAAGGAAGGTAGAAAACAGTGAAGCAGTGAAAAATGCTATAGAAGAAAGCAGGTCCAATATGGGTCTCAAGATGTGAGCCAATGAAAAGGCATTTCCTCACATGAGAAAGGCAGATCCGAGCTCTCTTCAAGGTACGAATCAACATTTCACACAGTGCCACATCTCTTATAATTACAGATAAATAGGAGTTTAATTTCTATAGCAAGAACTGGAGCTTGACATTTAACCTGATCCGTGTACACACCTTCATATTTGTGGCTCTAAATCAGATGCTCTCTAGCTGAGTTTGTGTCTCAGTTCCAGTATTTACCAGATCAGATGGAAGGTATCAGTGGAGAGTAAAACATGTTCAGTATCAGGGTCATGCATTCATGTCTTTGCTCCTTGCAAGATTGTGAAAGTCTGCTTTATAAATAAAATAGGACTATTAAATAAAGATAGGAGACTAGAAGTGTATACAGGGGAATGGCCAAACTAGAACTCAGATAATGGTTAGTTCCTGAGGTAAAAAATACTCCATTGCACTTCCAGAACAGTTAGAGATGAAGGAAGCTCAAAAGGAACCTGTAGCACTGACCAGAAAAGTTTGTTAGAGACATTTCAACTGTGAGACACAGGAAACTGAGGACAAAGTAGTATATCTCAAAATATGTCCACATCTTAAAATACATCTACATCCTAATCCCCAGAATTATGAATGTGCCCTCATCTGGAAAAATTCTTTGCATACTAATAAGTTAAAAATCTCATAATGTGACTATCGTAGATTAACTAGGTGAGCCCTAAATCAAAGAACAATTGTTCTTATAAAAGACAGGAGGACACAAAAGATAGAAGAAGCCACATAAAGGAAAGCATTGTATCAATGCATCTGAAGGTACTGTACTTGATGCATCTGCAGAGGAAAATACAAGATTCCCCAACCGAACCTCTAGGAGATGCACAGCCCTTGATTTGGGGCTTCTGGCCTCCAAAATGGAAGAGAACAGGTTTCCAGTGTTGTAAGCCATGCAGTTTGTAGTAATGTGTTACTCACCCTAGAAAATGCATATAGTAGTGTGGGTGCTACCTTCACTTTCAAGGAAAACATTCCAAAGTGATGTCTTTACGTGGATTTTTACAGTTTTGACTCTCATGGCACTGTGGAAAACTCAACATATGCACAATTGTCATTAACAAGAAGGTGGCATTCTGTGGCTCAGTGATGGCCATTTTCCTTGGGAGGTGAGTTACAAATGTGGAGCTACATAACTGAAAGTCCCAGGATTTATAGGAAAAAAATGCATATTTTAAAAACTCCTTTTCCTAGCAATTAAAATGAAATGAAAGAGACTATGAAGGGTCAAGGGCAATAAGCTTTGATTTGAGTAAACAGTGGTCCAGGGGATCCAGAGATAGCAGGGATCATCTTTGAGCTGCTTTTCACTCACAATAGCCTAAAGATCATTTGAAAATGTGAAGCCTCTTCCAGAAGGAAAGAGAGCTTGGACAATGTTTTTCCCTGAGTAAAGGGGAAAGTTACATTTCAGGGAAAAAGGAGGTGGCAGTGGCACATAAAATCCACCTGCGCACCAGTAGATCTAGTGAGCTAGAGTGATGGATGCCCTGGAATGTCACAGGCTGGTCACATGGTCATGAAGCCAGGGCCACTCTGATCTTGATGGTGCCAGGGACATCTGGAAGCATCAGACATCACATTGGAAAAGGCTTCAGGGTCCAAAACTCCCATTTAAACTGGCCAGAGTGTCCACAGAGCTACTGCTTTTCCCTCCAGGGAACGGGAAACAGCCCCAAAGCAGTTTGAACATAAGCTCATGGAGGCTTCAGGGCACTAGCATCTCTTTATGAAATTAGTGTTTTCTTGAATTAATGGATGCAAACGTAATGCTGCCTCCCCCATGAATACACACAACAATGGTCCAAATTATCCATAAAATAAAAGAAGCACAAAGAAGTAAACCTGATCCCAAATGACTCTCAAGCTTGGTTTCTGAGTAAAAATTCAAAGTAAAAGTAATTCAAGTCAGTATGATTCGTGGAGGTCGGTAAAGGACCATACCTTCTATAGTTAGTAGAGAAATCATTTCTGAGGTTCTTGGCTAACACCACTGCCAAGAAAATCCAAGGAGCCTCTTCCGAGAAATGCGTTCCTTCTGGTTGCTTATGGACAGGCTTCTTTTCACCTAGGAAACTCAGTTTCCTTCAAATCTGCCCTATCTTCCACCAAGCCAGAGTAATTGTTCTATATTGGCTGCACTCATTTTCTTTTTTTGTTTGTTTGGGTTTTTTGTTTTGTTTTGTTTTGTTTGTTTTTTTTTTTTTTTTTTTTTGGGTTTTTTTTTTTTTTTTTTTTTTGGGTTTTTTTTTTTTTTTTTTTTTTGGGTTTTTTTTTTTTTTTTTTTTTTGGGTTTTTTTTTTTTTTTTTTTTTTGGTACCGGGGATTGAACTCGGGTCCTTGCACTTGCAAGGCAGGCCACCGAACCGCTGAGATAAATCCCCAGCCCTGGCTGCACTCATTTTCAAAAGCAATTGATGCCACCACATTTGCATGTAAAAGTCCTACAATCCCTTGTAGACCCCTAAGGAAGAGCCTTTTCTCCTGGAACACTGATCTCATCGGTTCAGTGCTTCCTCGGAGGCTTTGTGCACTGGTGAGGGTTTTCTTTTTCCTTCCTCTACAGGATGGAGAAGCTTTTCTGCCAAACACAAAACTCAAGTGCTCCAGAAGAAAAAATCACATCTCTACAGAAAAAAATGTGGTCCCCAAAAGCCTACTTTGAACGAAAGTGGTCACATGAGAAATATAATGCCAGACTATATGACTGGTATTTTGACAAATGGGTCAAATTTATAAATCTAGAAGCACGTGGTTTTCTACAGTTGATCAGTTTTTATTTAATTATTGGAGAAAACCCTTTTGTTGGCAGCTATGACAAATTATTTTGAACTGGTAAGAAATCTTAAATTCTTCTAAGTTTTACTTTATTTTTAATAGATATAATATTGGAACATATTTCTGGAGTACAATATATTTTCATATGTACACACATTGTGTAATGATCACATTGGGAATTAGCATATCCATCATCCCAGACATTTATCAGGTCTTTAAGATGAAACTCTTCCCTTGTAGATATATTTAATATACAGTACATTAATGTTAACTACAGTCAGCCTATTGGGCAATAGAACACCAGAAATTTCTTTTCCTGTCCAATCATAATTTTGCACCCATTGACTACACAAGCCACCACCCTGTACCCTTCCCTGCCCTGTTAAACACAATTCTACTCTACTTCTATGAAATCAACTTTTTTAGATTCCACATATGAGTGAGATCATTCAGCATTTGTCTTTCTGTGTCTGGCTTACTTCATTTAACATAATGTCCTCCAGGTTCTTCCATGTTATCACAATGACAGCACTGTACCTCTGAATAGCATTCCATGCATACAGATACCACATTTTCTTTAGCTATTCGTCCCTTGACGGACACAGGTTGATTCCATGTGACCAATGTTGCAGTAAATGTGAGAGTACAGATGTCTCTTTTACATTTCATTTTCTTTGAAAATGTCTTCATTAGTGGAATTGCTGGGCTACATGCTCCTCAGGGATTTTGCAACTCCCTGGATATAGGCAAGCACCTCCTTTATGCAACCTATTTGAAAAGTAGTTGTTTGTTCTTGTTTTGCATGTGGTGGGGGTGAGATATATTAGCAGCTCTAGCTAGCCATCTTGCTATTACCCCCTACCTACAAGAAACTTCACCTTTTTTGTTCCTAATTGCATGGATCTGAGCCTTTTCTTTCCTTTTTTTGACAAAGTTAGCTAAGGGTTTATTGATTTTATTTATTCTTTCCAAAAACCAACTCTTCATTCATTTTTTGTATCATTTTCTTAGTTTTCATTGCACTGATTTCTGCTCTAATCTTTATAATTTCCTCTCTTGTACAAGCTTTGCTTTTTTCTTGCTCTTCTTTTTCTCATCATTAGGTTGTTTATTTGAGCTTGCTCTGTTTTCCTAGGGTGGGCATTCACTGCTATGAATTTTCCATGTAGAACTGCTTTCATTGTGTCCCATAGAGTCCTGTATGTTGCGTTGGTATTATCATTTATTTGTAAAAACTGTCTAATTTCTTCATTAATTTCCTCTGTGACCCATTGATTGCTCAGGAGAGTGTTGTTCAATTTCTATGTGTTTGTGAAGTTCCTATGGTTTCTTATGCTATTGATCTCCCTTCTCCATTGTTGGTGGTAGTGCAGACTGGTGCAACCACTATGGAAATCAATATGGAGATGCCTCAAAGAACTAGGATTAGAGGTTCCATTTGACTCAGCCATCCCTCTGCTGGGTATATTTCCAAAAGAATTAAAAGAATCATACTACAGGGATATATGTGCACCCATCTTTATAGCGGCAGTTTGTAATAGCTAAAACTTGGAAACAGCTCATTTGCCCATCAGATGGAGACTGGATAAAGAAGAAGTGGTTTTTCTATAAAATGGAGTACTGCTCAGCCGTAAAAAATGAGAAACTAGAGTCATTCATAGAAAAATGGATGCATATTGATTTCATACTCTTGAGTGAAATAAATAGGCCTCACATATGTAAATACTGAAGTTTCTCTGGTTTGAAAAATTATAATTGTATATAAGATTCTAATGGTAAAATTGACAATATGAAATAGGAAGAAAGGGGCTAAAGGTGTAGAGGAAGTGGAAAAGGTAGGGGAAAGGAAATAAGGGAAAAGAAAAATATGAGAAAATAAAAAATGGAAATAAAGTATTTGTAAATAGGGGAGGGAGGAGGGGGTGAAGGGAGGGCAAGGTATGGGAAAAAATGAGAACCAAGACCTGTCATGTAAAGGTACAAGATCCCAATGATGAATGTAACTGTACTGTATACCTAAAAAGTACCAATAAACTCAATGAGGAAAAAAAAAGATAATACAAGAAAAGCTTGAAATGGTTATGCATGCCTGTAAGCCTAGCACTGTGGGAGGCTGAGGTGGGAGGAACCAAAGTTTGAGCTCAGCCTGAGCAACTTAGTGACTTAAAAAAAAAAAAAAGTAAGGACTGGGACATAGTTCTGTGTGAAGGCCCTGGACTCAATCCCCAGTACCAAAAAACTTTTTTAAAGATGATACAAGTATGATAGGCGTGACCATGCACCCCTCTGGCACTTGGCTGTCACGCCATGCTCACTCAGCCTATCTGTCCTCTTTGCCACTAACCCTCATAATACCTGTGAAAGTTGGTGCCCTTCTCCCATTGGGCAGACTCTAGAGTTCAGGAACCAGCACATCCAGAGTGGGCTATTCCAGCAGCTATACTTACACAGGTCCTGGTGTGCACAGTAAGGGGGTCAGCCACTGAGCCTTCTGGATTTAAACAGAACTGTATTATAGCCAACACTTGTCATGCTTAAAAATAAGCATCTTGAAATGAGGATGCCTGTTTCTCCAGGAGTAATTACAAGAGACACGCTCCCCCAAGGTCTAGGGATTCCAAGTGTGAATGGATTGTCAGTGCAAAAGACAGAAAACTACGGATTGGGAGGATGTGAGGCAAGCACTTATATTTTCAAGCATTTCTCTAGGAAACCATGAAAACCTATGTGTCACAGAGACATAAGCGATTTAAGATTGCCAAAAGAACTTTCCAGCTTGCTTGAAGAAAACCCAGAAGAGCTCAGAAGAGGGAGAAGGGGAAAGCTTCTCTTCCATAGCACATCTGGGCCAGAGCAAACTGGGTCCAAGGGAAAATTCCAAAATATGAGAAGCTCCTGAAATAGCAGCCATATCAGCAACCATACCGTTAAATTAAAAATGGTTTCCAGAAATAGATACACAATTAAAAAGCCTTACATGGCTGTCATTTTTCAGTTTTATACATATTCATTCTACTTTTCTGAGTTTCAAAACAATAGAATGCCAAAAGCCCCTTGATTTTGGATATTTTGACACAGTACTTTAACACTACATTAAAGTTCAAAATCCATTATTCATAAGGGTTTTTTCTGTTCATTTAAGCTTTGAGCATGTTCCAACTTAATAACAACCCCCTCTTTAACTCACGTCTGTTTGCATATGAGTGGGAAAGTAGTGAAAGCCCAGAATTCTTCAAGGCTGACTTTCTGCATTTCCATTTGAGATGTCAACATGAAAAGTAATCACTTTCAATAAATAATAGTTAAAGATAATTACAAATTTGCTATTACAATCACACTTATTCCATTTGGAACCATGAAGAACAAAACTAGATTTGATCGTAAAGACAAAGTACACTCACACCTTCTTAGAGCTGTACAAATACATTTAAACAGCTCTACACGCTAATCTGTTTTTACTTCTGCTTCAGTTAGGATTGCATGAAAATTTCCAGTTGAATTCCTCCCAAGTTCAAATTCTAATATGTTCTCTTACATCATGAGGAAATAGCTCTAACAGCAAAATAGCTTTAACTGTGACACAAATAAAAATAATAAGTGCTGTTATTAATATTATCTAATACTTACCTAAGGGGGTAATTGGTAGCTAATACTTATTGGTCTTAATCATATCCCCAGCATTTTGCAGAGTATTCTAACTGCAATACTTCACTTAACTCACACAACACCTTCAGGATTCACATTTAGTATCCTGTTTAACGAAAGAAGAAACAAAGACTCAGAGAGGATAGGAAACTGGTCTCCAGTCCAATCACACAACAAGCAACAGAAGCAGAACTAGAATTACTGCCCCCACTCTGATATCTATAATTGCAATTTGAATCCATTAATGTTCCAACTGTCTCCTCCCTCCCTTTTGTCCTTTAATTTTGTGTTTACCTCTGATTCTGATGGCCAGTGGAACAACTTTGACCAATGGAACAGCAGTAAACTTGATACCAAGACGCTCAAAGGATGCTGCGTTTCTTTCCTTTCTTGTCTCTCTGCAGTGACCATAAGAAGCAGAGCCATAAGAGCCCAGGATGACTGAGATAATCTGGGAGATGGGTTACTCCCAGCTGAGATCACCCTAGATCAGCAAATCTGCCAGCTGACTGGAGAGATAGGAGCAAGCTCAGCTCAGACCAGCTGAGCCTGGCCAGATCAAGCAAAACCTTCCCACTGGCCTGAAGACCTGCAAGAAGAAAGAGATGCTTCAGCCACCATGGTTTGAGGTGCTTTGTGTTGCGGCGTTACAGTTCTTAGCCATCATGGAGACTACTACAGCTGGTGGTCCCAAAGTTGTCCGGGTCCTAAACCCTGAAGCCTGTGATTGTTTTCTTATGTGCCCAGAGAGGCTTTGCAGATGGAATGAGAAGATTATACGAGATTGTCCAGGAGATCCTTAAAAGTGATCGCAAGGCTTCTTAAAAGAGGAAGAGAAGGGACATTCCAGACAAAAGAGGAAGGCCACTGAGGCGAGATGTTGCACCGTTGCTTTTGAAGGGAAAAGAAAACCAGGAGCCAAGGCAGCTCCAGACCCTAGAAGAGGCTGGAAAATGATATACCATGGACCCACTGGACAGAGTGAAGCCCTGTCAGCTCCTTTTGGCTAAGTAAGAAAATTCTTAGACTTCTGACCTTCAAAAAGCACAGGAGAAAAAATAGCTCCTGATGTTAATCCACCAAGTTATAGCAGCCATAAGAAACTAATGTGTACACCAATTTTAGGGAAATAGAAGCACTGTTTTAATTAGTGGAAAACCAAATTTAAAACAGAAGTGTACATCCCTCTCCTGTCCACAGGAGTGTACAGATAAGCCCTGGGAGAGAAGACAACCAGTGCTCAGCTGGAACCTACAAAGTTAGAGCCCTGGCCCTGAGGACCGGAGTACAGCTGCCCAGAGGCAGCAACCTCAGGAAAGACAGAGGGCACCAGAAGTTGGCAGAATCCCTACACTCAGACACACTCAGGCAATTTATTTAAAATTTCTGCCTTCTTTAAAAAATGCAAGACCTTTAAAAGGCTCTGACTCATTTCAGACAATAAATGTGTACTATTTAGCCCAACACGGCCTGCCAAGGCTTTTTACAATGGCAAATGTGGTCTATGCCAGTGCTGTCCAAAGTGGCAGCCACAAGACACAGGTAGCTTTTAAGCCATGAAATGTGACCAGTGCAATTGAGAAACTGGGTCTTTTGTTTTTGTTTGTTTGTTTGTTTGTTTGTACCGAGGATCAAACTCAGGTCCTTGTACTTGGCAGGCAGGCAATGGAACCACTGAGCTAAATCCCTGGCCCAAGAAATTGGGTCTTTAATTTTGTTCAATTGTAATTAATTTCAATGAATGGCCACCTGTGCATCATGGCATCCATAGAGAACAACACAGGTTTAGTCAGTAGAAGAGTTTAAGGCTCACTGAACTAAAGTACTGAGGTAAGATAGAAGAAAATAAAAGCTGGGTAAAAGGGAGACAAGGAAATAATAAGCAAAAAAGTGCACTTCTAGGAAGAGTACAACTTCTATGACCCAGTCAAAGTCTCCCAAGGTGATTCATGTCAACATTCCCTTGGTTTAATTTATGCCCCTTCCTTTCCAGACCCATCACACTCAAAATTCCTGAGGAAAACTGAAAGCCCATAAATTGGCTTAATTGAGAGAGTAAAGAGCAGGAACCTATGAAGGAGGAACAGGTTGAGAGAATTCAAACAATGTTTAAAATATCCATCTGAAAAAAAAAAACAGGCTTATAACTGTATTATGGGCTAGTACCTTTCTGGAAGGGTGGGCTACATTTCCCCTGCGATTCTATCCCTCAAGAGAAGCATAAATATTCCCTATTCCAGGAAATGATGCACCTATCTCTTTTGAGGGACCACACTATTTTTTTAAGTGTGTATCTTTCTATTTCTGCCTAATGAAACCCTTCCTGTGCCTCTTACTGACACTGACATAAAATTCTTTTTCTGGGACAGGTCAGTGAGTTTGCAAACCTATTCTGAGTAGAGTGAGTCAGGTTCCTATCATAGATTTGGGAACCACCTCAGATTCTGTCCAGTGACAAAAGAACTCAGAGGATGCCTGGGCTCAGAGGATTTTGTCTAATTTGATTCCCATGGGTAGGCAAAAATGACTCAGTGACCACTTTAGCAATGGCTCTGCATAGATAGCCATCCTGGAGGGACTCAGCTTCCTTACTTACTGGGAAAAACACTCCTTCTTTCCCTCAGAGTTGTTGTGAGGATTATAAATCCTCTCCATAAAACTCTAAGTGTAAACACTAAACTTACTGGAAAATAAATTCGGTAGAACTCTTGAAGACATTGGCATAGAAAAAGACATTATGAACAAATCCACAGCAGCATGAAAAACCTGCACAAAGAATCAACCACTGGGATCTCATTATTAAAAAGTTTTTGCAGTGCAAAAGGAATCACTAACAGAGTTAAGAGACAACCTACAATGTGGGAAAAAAGTTTTACCAGCTACTCTCAGACAAAGGACTACTATCTAGAATATATAAAGAACTCAAAAAAAAAAATAAGACCTCCCAAATACAAAGACCCAATTCAAAAATGGGCATCCTAAATGAACAGACATTTCTCAGACATACAAGTAAAAGCAGCAAATAAATATATGAAAAAATGTTCAACATCACTGGTCAATTGAGAGATGTGAAAGAAAACAACACTGAGATTCCACCTCACCCCAGGAAGAATGGCTGCTATCAAGAAATCAACCAATAAAAAATATTGGCGGGGTTTTGTGGAGAAAGGAACCCTTCTCCATTGGTGGGAGTGCAGACTGGTGCAATCACTGTGGAAATCAATATGGAGATACCTCAAACAACTAGGATTATAGGTCCCATTTGACCCAGCTATCACTCTGCTGAATATATGTCCAAAAGAATTAAAAGAATCATACCACCATGATATATGTGCACTCATGTTTATAGCGCCACAGTTTGTAATAGCTAAAACTTGGAAACAGTCCAAATGTCCATCAACTGGAGACTGGATAAAGAAGATGTGGTTTATCTATAAAATGGAATACTACTCAGCCATAAAGAATGAAAAACTACAGACACTTAAAGCTAAATGGATGCACATTGGATCTATACTCCTAAGTGAAATAAGTAAGACACACTTCAGTAAATACCGAATAGTTTCTCTTGTTGTGAAAAGTAAAAGTATAAATAAGGTTCAAATGGTATAACTGATAGTGTGAAATAGGAAGAAAATGACTAAAGGGGAAGTGGGACGGGGAGGGGAAAGGAAATAAGGGAAAGAAAAAAAGTGACAAATGGAAACAAAGTCTTTGTAAACAGGGAAGTGTGAAGGGAGGGCAGGGGTATTGGGAAAAAATAAGAACCAAGACACATGTCAATGTACAAGATCCCAGTGATAAATGCAACTGTATTATTTGCTTTAAATGTACCAATAAACTTAACGGGAAAAAAAAACTCCAAGTGCAGCACTTAAAAACAGTAAACAAAACACACATTATAAGGGCTCGGTGGTAAGTAAAATTCACTCTTCTCCCAGATTTTCAAGTCATTTTCAAATTTAACCACACCTCCAAGAGGCATCATCAACACACATCACCATGGCATGAGGCTACAACCGCCTAGTGATTCAAAACTCCCTCCTGAAAACAGGACCATGGACTTGCCGTGGTTCTGTTTTGGGTTTTGTATTGCGGGTGGAGGACCATACTGCAGACAGAACACAAGAACAGAGAAGACAGCTGTCACACCATGGTGGACATGCTGGCCAAGGTCAGCGACATCACTTGGGCAAGGCCTTGTCGTGCACAGCACAAAGCTGGGTGTCATTCACTTTACCTCCTCCGCCATCATCATCCCAGCCTCAGACTGGAGCCCTCCCTCCACGTCTTTCCATGGTGGCCTGCTGGTGACTGCTCCGGAGATCCCAATATCAGGGCACAGCTGCAGCTGCTCCTCTCAAATCTGTCTCCCTCCAAACCACTCTGACCAAGAGACACATGAACAAAGCTTCTCCCTGCTTCAAGGAGGAGGGATGTACCAGTGTCCTCCCCACCTGAGTCCCACTGCAGCATCCAAAAGCACATCCACCTTCACCATGGTGGCATCAGGGCCTGCCCACCAGCTCCTTGGCTCCTTACAAACTTAACTTCACATAGCCATAGGACACACCACTGAGAAAGATCCAGCCACTTTTTCCTGAAAGAATAAATAGTGAGGAGGAGCATATGCCTTTTGCATGAATGGTTTATGTCCATGACCTTGAAGATCTGCCCAAACCCTTCCTCATTAATCTTCCACAACCCCTCTCTGAAGAAGGTGGCATTGACGCATTATTATTCTCCTTCCATGCTTCAGAAAACTGAAGACTCATTGCTGCTGAAAGAGCCCAAACTTACAGTACACATATACGGTCAAGTTACGATGCAATCCTGGTTTTAAAACCATTAATTACATCGGCAAATAATTATTGAGAGTTGGGCATATGCCAGGCATTGTGCTAACGGTTTACATCACACATCAAGCCCACCATATAAATAGCACCTTTTCCTCCATTTTCTAGATGAGAAAACTGAGGCTCCAAGAGCTAGTGGGGCTGGCCCAAGGCCTAGATCTGTGAATCCATAAACAAAGACACCAACCAGGAAATACAAACAACACAAGAGGCACCAGTACCACCTGGCACGGGGTTTGACTGGAACAACTCAGCGTGACCCTGAACTTTGAAGTTCCTGCTGCCCAGGAACCCTGCACCTCTAACGCCAATCCTGGTCTCCCTATTTTGGCCAGCTCCAGTTCGTCAGCACCTTGACCTCTAATACTTTTTGCCCCAAGTTCTGAGTTAAGTTGGCTACTTTAACCTCTCCCTTCCCCAAGATGTCCCCAAGATCACACAGTCAACCACACCCTGTGTCCTAGCATCCAGCTTTCAGTCAAGGGTTAGGAGATCAACAGGCAAAACTGAGAGGTGCACAAATCTATGGATTGCTATCCTGACAAGAAAAAGAAGGTATTGGAAATTGATAATAAAGTTTCTCCCAAAAAGTAACCATAACAACTGAGGCATGAGAGAGTTTTGTGCCTTCTCCAAACTTTATGTGGCTCACACAGCTCTTTTATGAACTATGGCATTAATTAGGCTCATCATAGGATGGAGAACACTGAAACAATGAAGACAGTTCACCTTTCAGCATTGCTAAATTCCTGTACATTACCCACAAAACTTTAAGGAACTAATTATAAAGATACCCTCTTGAGTTACTTTATTATTTGACAGTTGATGAGGCAAGACATTAAGGTCAAAGGGTGAGTGTAAGTAACAGAGAACAGGAAGAGGAGGGGATAGCACTCAATTTTAGGAAGCACAGAGTCTCATCTTGAAGCAATGGTATCAGAGAACTCCTGCCACATACAGATAGACATTTGGAAATATAAACACAGAAGGGAAAAATATTTTGACTTAAATCTCAAAATCTATGGCAGGTGGTAACGCAGAATCATCAAAACACTGTCTTTGTTGTTTAATTTTTCCAGGTTCCATTCATTCAAAAATAAAGCAGTTAGCTGGGCGTGGTGGCACATGCCTGTAATCCCAGCACTGGGGAGGCTGAGGCAGGAGGACTGCTGTGAGTTCGAGACCAGCCTGGGCTACATAGTGAGTTCCAGGTCAGTCAGTCTCAACTACCTAATGAGATCCTGTCTCAAAACAACAACAACAACAACAAACAACAACAATAACAATAATAATAATAATAATAATAATAATAATAATTAATTAAGCAGTTACTGCTATTTCACTATTGAAATTCCTTGCCTCTCAGTAGCAGCTTCTTGCATGAAATATTTTTATTGGGTTCAGGTGAAATAAGTTCATGGGTGTTATCTGAACTCTTGTCCTGAGAACAACACATTCTGAGATTTCCTGCAAGAGGTGAGCATTGTCTTACCCTCTGGACTGCGCTGTGCATAAAGTCAAACTCACAAGGCTGCTTCCATAGGCCACGGGGAATAAAATGACACTGTTAACACCACTCACACGCCTGACTCTTGGCCTGCTCACCATTCAAGCACTTTTAAAATGGCGGCTCCAGCACTCCCTGTTTTCTGTTTCCTCTCCAAACCCAGAAACAGAGAATAGAAGAGTTCCAAAGGGGTAACCCCAGACGATAAAACTGAAAAGGAATCTACTGCACTTGGGTGAAGTTGATTGGGTATGGTAAGGGATTGTACATTACATATAACCTGGGACCACTACAAAAGTAAACAGAAAGCCTGATCCTCTGAAGGTGGTGTGTGTGGATGATGGTGACACCAGTTCATTTCACTTGGAAGTGTCAGATGTCATTGTCAACATGTATACATCAGCTTGGGCAACTGTAACAAAATACTACAGGCTGGAGGATCACACAGCAGTGATTTATTCTCCTTCAGTCCTGGTGCCTGGAAGTCCAAGGTGCAGGTGTCTGCTGAGTTGCTTTCTCTTGAGGCCCCTCTTTCTGTCCAGCAGAAAAGCATGCAGACAATGACATCTGGCCCTTCCAAGTAAAACAAACGGGTCCCACCATCACCCACACGAAGCCCACCACTCAGAAAGGGTCGCCTATGGAAAGCTTTAGTCAGCAACTTGGTCCTCACCTCTCAATATCAGTGGAAAACCATGAGCTACCAGCCCAGAGAGCAAAGCCCCTAAACAAGAGATGAGACCAAGGGAAGAAAAAGGAAACTCAGAAGAAGCAGGTGCAATATACAGAGATCAGAATGGAAACACTGGAGCCCAGGATTTAGCTCAGTGGTGCCACCGCCTGCCTTAGCCCAAGGTCCCGAGTTCAATCCGTGGTACCACAAAAAGAAAGAAAGAAAAAAAGAGGGGGCGGGAGGCGAGAGGGAGAGAGAGAGGGAGAGAATGGAAACACT
>NW_022900920.1:8763655-8826012 GCF_012274545.1 Fukomys damarensis
AAAAAAAAAAAAAAAAAAAAGAAGTCAATGACCTCAGAGAAGAAAGAGGAGATGTCCATCCACAGGACAGCAGTCTACAGAGAGAGAACTTGAGCTAGGGGCAGTGCCACACGCCTGTAATCCCAGCACTTTGAGAGGCTGAGGCAGGAGGACTTCAAGTTTGAGCCCAGTCTGAGCAAGTTAATGACTTAGGCAGAACCTGTCTCAAAATTAAAAAAAAAAAAAATTTTAAAAGGTCTGGGAATGTAGCTCAGTGTAAAAGCCCTGGGTTCAATACCCAGGATTACTTGCTGAATAATTAAATAAATAAATGTGTTATTTTTTTAAAAAAAGAGGGCTATTAGGAATTGAAAGTAGAGTACTACAGTTAGATAAAAACTGCTCAAAGTTTTACAAAATAAAGTTAAGGATATATTCCAAAGAGGTGAGCAAAAGAAATAGAGATGAAAGATTTTAAAAAAAGAAATTAGGTGATTTGTCAGAAGTTCAACATAAAAAAAAAAACCAAGAATGCCAAAAAAGGGAGAACATAAAAGAACAAAGGATGGATTATCAAATAATGTAGACTGATGGAGAGTCACAGGATAACACCTTAACAAGACAATCAAAAGTAGAGCTGTGCATTCACTTTTATATTTACAGAGTTAAATTTCAGCAGTTTCTTCTGGGCAACAAGAATCAGAGGAAAGCAGGGTTGGGGATCAACCCCTGGTTTTCGTCCACGGCCTGTTACTCTTTGGCTTCTACGTCATGTACTCTTCATTTTAAAACTTTAAAAACTATTGAAAAAAATTTAATATTACAGATAACTATACAGGTCCCTCTCCCTACTTATCCTACTTATAAGCTTTGTTTCCTGACTTTATGCCTGCCTATGTGCTCACTGAAACTATACATAATATTGCTTTTATTTAACTCTTATACAACTGACATATTTTTCCATTGCTCGGGAGCTACCAGCTACTGGAATCTTCTGACTCAAGGATGGACTCCAGGAGCGCAAGCTCCCAAATTTATCTCCTTCAGAAGCTTCTTTTGATTATGTGGGATAAGAGCTGCCCGACATCATCAGCTCACCCAAGACACTGAACTCCGGCAATGCCCTTTGTCCCATCTCAAGAAGGGAACCAAGTCTGTTGGTAGCAAGGCCTCTGTGTCTCTGGAAAATGGCTTGTGAAAGCTCCATGCATTTTCAGAGCCAGAGGGACCTTAAAGAAAGTTGAGCCCCCTTTCCTCACACTAACCTAATTTGATTTCTTCTATCTCCCCTCAGATCTATCTTATATCGCAGTTTTAAATCAGAGCCAGTCTCTTGCCCCCACTTGCCTTCATAAAAGTAGTTTTTATTTCTGTAGGCTTTGGGACATGTCGCATTTTATATTATTCATGCCATTATAATTCTGTAATATTAAACTCAGGTTGAAGAAAAGCCCAGTTGGCTATTAAAAAAAAAAAAAAAAAAAAAACGACATAATATTGAGAAGATATAAGAAAAGTGGAATAGCAAAAAAGAATCCTCAACTCTGGCTTTTGAGGATTAAATTTAATATTTGACAACACTAAAGCACACATCTATCAGTACATCCTGAAAGTACGGGGCTTCTCACTCACAGGCTGTCACGAGAGCAGGCCTGTCCGCATATGGCAGGGTCTCACTTGGCACCACAGCAGATGCTGGAGGTCCTCAGTCCTCATGCAGTCTGTGCCAAGGATAGTAGGGACCAATCCCACACGCTTTAAAAGTAAGACTGCCCCACACTGCTAGAAACTACGCTCCCTGGAGGGATCCAACCACCGCAACCGTCCCAAATGGGCTACAGTAGAAATTTACTAGGCACATTCAGGTGGGGGAAGAAATTAACACAGGACCAGTATCAAGCTCTGCCTAGTACTATGTTCACTGGCACAAAGTCAGGGAAAGCCCTATGGACCAGAGAAACTGGAAATAATTAATTCCATATTTACAACTTCCAAACAACTCTTCAATTCGCCTCCTGTCTGCAATATACTGTGTACTGCAGCTAGGCTGCAAAACCACAGTTAGGCAATAGTTGTCCCCATTCAAGACATCAACCCTCCTTAATGTCAAGGAGCTTTGTGTATAAAAATGTTTCCTAGTTTATCAGCCTCAAAGCTCCATTTTATTTAGTGTAATGGATTAGACAGTGCCCCCCGAGACTCAAGTCTACCTGGAACCTCAGAATGTGACCTCATTGGGAAGTACACTTGGAAAAATAGTTAAAATGAAGTCATATGGACTTGGATGGGCTCTAAATGCAATGACGGTGTCTTCATAAGAAAAAGAGAGGTTGTACCCAGTGGATCAGACACACAGGGAAAAGCTCAAGTGAAGACAGAGGCAGAGATAGCAGTGCTGCTTCCATAAGCTCATAAAGAGCCAGACACACCAGAAGAGGGGAGAGACAAGAACGGCCTGTCCCCTACAGCCATGGAAGGGAGCACAGCCCTCCTGATACCTTAACCTAGGAATGCTGATTCCCACGGGAATAACATCACTCACAGATAAATATTGTTTTAAGCCACCCAGCTTGTTATACTTTATTAAAGCAGCCAGGAATTGTAAACACTTAGCACAGGTATAAAATGGGAAGTGCTGGCTTCTATAAAACTGGCTCATGATGGACATTAAACAAACCACTCACTGTTTTATAAATATGGGACTTTCAGAAGCCAAACATTGTAGGGAGCAGAGGACCAGCATGCCCTATCCTTTGCACTGGAGACAACTCAGATTTGAAGGCCCAGCAGCCTTCCTCCTCCTGGGATGGAAACTGCCCAACGCATCCCACGGCCCCAGCATCCTCCCACTCTCCACTGCAGAAAGGGCATGACTCAAAGCTGTCACTCAAGAATTCCCCACGCTGCCATGAACACTTGCAAGAAAAATATTTTACCAAATATTTTATTCTTCAGGAAAAGATTCAGGCTTGTGCCTGTCAAAATTATTTCCTTTGGGCTTCATTATACATTTCTCTGCCTCATTTGAAGGATTGGGGAATATAGTATAAAATGACCTCATTTCCCCTCTAAAATCTATGTGGCCACATCAAAGTTAAAATTACTTTTCCAAAGATCTTATCGCATTGTAGGTTTTTCTCTTATTAATAATGTATCGGGCATGTACATGACTTCCCTTCCAGTTTTATTTCCTAACTTGAATAATTGGAAAATAACACGGAAACCTTTTGGCTGGACACTGGACAGAGATGTGTTAGTGCAAGATAAAATGAAATCAATGCACAGTAGTCCACAGTTCCCACAGGGTTGCCTGATAGCTCAGAAACTTCATATACAGATAGGTCGTTTTACAAACATACATACATACATACCTTCATATATACGTACATGTAAAGAAAATCTTTCCAAACAATTTTCCATAAATCCCTTGCTTTAAACAGTACTGCACTGATCCCAGAGTTGCTTTAGATAATCATTAAAAGTCAGGTTAAGCACAGGCTTACCATTCATGAAGTACAGCCATGAGGCAGCACTTTCTGGGCCTCAGTTGTTCATCTGCAAACATGGCCGAGTCGCCTCACTGAGAATGTGGTGCCCCACCAAGTAGAGGATCAACAAGGGTCAGCACCTACCATACCCTTCCCAATATGCCTTAAGCAATCTTTCCTTTCTTCTGGCAACTAGCCACAGACAATTGTCCTTCAAGGGAAAATGGAAGTAGCACTTGCTGAATACTTAGTACATGCTATTCCATGGCTGTGAGAGTTTCCTGTTGTTTCATTTGAAATGTCATATGAGCCACACAAAACACTAGTAGGTGAAAGTAATTTGAATTTCTAAAGAGATAACTCAGTTTTCAAAACATCATGAAAAGCACCACATAATTCTCTCGACTTCCTTTTATGAGGCTGTAGTGACCAGGAGTCTTCTGGCCAAAATTGGGAAAGAGCTCTCTTGATGCAATATTTTTGGGAGTGTGATCTGGCATCCCCATATCAGGGCCTTGTTTGAAGAGCACTTTGACAATATCCACCAGTATTTTAGGCATAGCTGGGCCCAACCAGTTACCTCTGTTCTATGCCTGAGTATCATGGAAGCACATGCCAACAGTCTCCAAGATGTACCTACCATTATCTTATTCACAGAGGTTTGAAATAGCAAATGACTAGAAACCACCACAAGGGGACAAATACAAAGCATCCATTTACTGCTGTTCCAAGCAGCCTCCCAATATATGGGGTAGATCTCTAATGTGAAACCATTTCCAAGACACATTGGGTGAAAAGCAGAATAGAATGTTTGTGTCTTTATTCAATTGTGTGCATGCGTAAAAATATATTTGCCACCATTTATGGCACCCATTGAGAATGATACCCAGGCAGCACTGTCAGATTGATTGTAGCTGACCCTGGGGATGGGGCTGAAAATCTTTGACCAGAGGGAGGCTTTATAATCTAGTCCTAAATTACTAATAATTGGACTGTTTACTGATCTGATGAAAATAGGTAAACCATTCATTTGCTTCCCAAACATTATGAGTAAATGCTCACTCATGAACCAGAATAGCCCAAATCAGCTTAGTGAGGCATACCACACCGTCTTATCCATGGAAACGAACTGCAAAGTCGCTACTTTCAGATTGCAGGGCTGCATTCAGCTTCACATGGATTCTGTGCCAGGTTAGAGTGATGAGGATGACTTACTTTTTCCCTAGGAGGAATTCAAGAAAGGATTCCTGCCCAACACAGGTGTTTAAAAGCAACGCCTTTGCCAAGGAGGACAAAGATCAGAGCCCCATCCTACCCCAGGAATAGCATGGTGGTGTCCAGGCTTTCATGACAAAGCCTGTGCTTCATCTATGGCATTAGTTTCTGAAGTTTGAAGAATGTCATTTCTCTGTGCACTAATGAAATCATCGTCACCTGCCAGCCCCACATGGCACGGGTGTGGCCAGCCACCCAGCCACAGAACTCAAATGCACTGCAAACAACCAGTGAATGCAAGACCCAGACAACTCCATTCTTCTTTCATTAACTAGGGAAAAAAGCATTATGGATTTCCCTGAAGTAATACATATGCACAGATAAATTTTGATCTGCCATCCATGGAATTCTTTCTACAATTTGTAATTATACAACATGTATACAGTTTGCTGCCATTACATATTTTATTGCAAACTTAGAGATTATGTTGCTTCTGTCTTTAAAGAGTGTGGATTTTCTCTCACTCAGTAATGTGGATTTTGGGCCAGCGATTTAGCTCAGTGGTTCCACCTCCTGCCTCAAAAGCGCAAGGAGCAAGGCAGAGGGGGAGCATGGTTCTGCCTTTTCCTTTGAAGAATAGCTTAGGTGTTTCAGAACAGGGAGCTCCTAATTCCACACAGAAGAAATAGATAACTTCCATCCCAGTCCAGACCAACACACAAACACCAGCTACCCCAAGGGTAGGGACCTCGAGTTATTACCTTTATCACTGTTATTGTTAATATCCCCCATTGCCCTCCTTTACTTAGCAGCCCATAGTCTGCAAATCTCTATACAAATTGTATTTGGTACAAATCAGGGGATTCTTGATGAGAAAACACCCCTCTATGGAGCAAAGCAAACATTTTGACATAGGAAGAAAAGATTTGAAATTAAGATGTAAAAGTTGGAGTGAGTCTCTATCCTATATGCCTGCTGCCCCCAGGTGGGGAAATTGTTGCTGGAATTAGTCTACAAGGCTGTGTACCTCTGCCTCAGAATAAATGAGGGCCAGGAAAGGTCCTGGAGGCAGGGGATGGGTGTTGGGCACAGCTCACCAGCCAGATGAGTTTACTTTTCTCAAAACAGAAACCTACTTTAGCCTTACACATCTCTGAAAGGCTCCTTCACTACCACTTTTCCAACCCAAACTGTTTTTTCAAAATTGGTGTGGAGAAAATGAGAGGTTAAAAGGGCTGTTCCCTTGGACAGCGTTGTCAGGTATGGGAGGCCAGGAGGCAGTCAATCCCAGCAAAGAACAGAGCTGGGAACAGAGAGGCTGGAAGAGAGAGCCCCAGACCAGGAAACAACCACTGGCAGGCAGGCAGGAGCTCTTTCAAAGGGTAGCATGCAGCGCATTCAAGGATAGGCAGTGACTATAGGAACTTCCTGAAACTGAGGTAGCAACAACTAAACATTATCCTAAGAAACAGCCAGCATTTGGACAGTTCTTGAAAGTTCAGGCAGACTTAAAAGTGAACTTGTTTATCTTTATAAATCCCTGGGCAATTCGCTGGGGAAGATAAGGTGCAGCGCTTCACTTGTTATGTTTCAAAATGAGACAAAACTCAAAACTCAGGCTGCAAAGGAAATGTGGTGTTCAGAGAATGCAGGAGAAGTGACAGTTTATTAAAAAATATAGGCTATGCTGGGGAAAAGTAATATTGGATTTTATGATTATTTCATACTGGGAATTGTTACATAGTTCTATGCCTGTTTATTATATAACTACAGATTGCAATAATACATTTTGTAGCTTGTAAAGTTCTGAACAAGCATTTTTTACAAAGCTATGTTTAGTAGGTTGGTTTTTGCTTTAAAAAATAAGGAAGAAGTTATGTTAAGAACAGAGAAAATAAGCCTTTGGGAGAATTAAAAACTACTATTATTTTGTGTTGCTTCTTTTCAGTTGGGCAGAACCTGTCTTTATGGTGTCTGTCTAGTACTTGCCTATATCACTAGCTTTGCAATTAGATCACGATGTCATTAGCTAGAATTGGGCCTCCATGGAGCTTTGTAAAGTCAACAGGCAAATGGTCAACCCCAGTGGCCTTCTCAGAATTACAGATCAATGGGAATACTTTTTATTTATTTCTTAAAGTTCTTAACTATCCCCTATGGCTAGGCTCTGCAGTGGACACTAGGCACAATCTGAATTTTTTTTAAAAAAAATAGCTGGTATAGCCCTGTGCTTACAGAATTTATAGAATTAGGAAAAACAAACAGCTGTCAAATAAGTCACCCACAATAATGTCAACTTAAAATTCAGATCATTTCTAGAAAGGTACATACATGGGCTAATGGTCCATGAGGACACCGAAGAGGCTATCAATGACCTATTTTAAATTCTGATTGGAATCCATCCTTCCTAGTGGAGTGGAGTAAATGGTTCAGCAAAAGTAAAATAGTATATCTATGAACAACAACGCCTTACTACAAAGTGGTACCCCAAGTAGCTAATCCTATTGTCAGGAGCACCTAAACCCCTTTAGATGTATTGAAAGCATCAATAAAAGAGACAAAAATCATATTAAATCTTCCAACAGAGCCATAAGGTTCTTATCTTGGAGCAGTGTTTGAGCTTTCTGATGCTGCCGACTCCAATGCAGCCCCATTCCCAGGAAGCTCTTTCATAGGAAGCTAAAATAAATTACTCCCTTGGTTTCAGGAAAGGGCCCAACAATCAAGATGATATCAGGTAATGTTTTGCCTTGAGGTATAATAAGAAAGTCAGCCCCATTTGCTAGAATGCCTGTTATTAGACACATGAATTCAGGCCAAAAGATGACATTCACTGCTTTTTAGCACATCTGACTGTCAAGGTTCTCCTTCTACACTGTGACATTTCCTTTGGGATGAACAAATGGTCCACTAACCCAGACACCTTCTAAGTGCAAATAAAAGAGTTAACAGAGGAGGTCCCTTTAAAGGGATGTCCAATAATGAGCACTTTTTTCTCTGGGCAAGGAATAAGCTATCAAAAACTCTATTTTACTGACATTGCTGCCCTCTTAGACCTGGCCAGACAGGAGCTCCATATCCACCTCCCAGCCCTATAAAATGGTCTGGACTTGGCTTCAGGGAACCAGAGCTCATAAGGCTCTTCTAGCATCAGAGGAAATACGGAGTGGAAACAGAGGGCCAATTTCAGCTGATGTGTAGACACTAAAAGGGGAGGCATGCAGTCCCAGAGGACTGTGCCTGGGAGAGGGAAGAAAAAGTGAGGTCAGGAGCCACTAAAGAGCTACAGTGAGACACCAGCGAGTGCCATCTCTGTGTGCCCAGATGCGACTCCAGGGCTGCATACTCAGGAAGCGTCATGCTGATTGCTACACACATCTCCATCATCACCTTCCCTTCCAAACAACGCTACTCTGAACTAAATGCAACAGGAAAAGCCACCAGCGATTTGTGACAACTTGTTCTCTAAACCAAATAGAGAGGCCATCAGGCCATAGCATTCCAGAAGCACAGAGAAGCCAGATACTGTATGTCAGGATGTCATTCTCAGGAGTGAGACCTACAGAGAAGTGCAGGTGGTGACAGTTACTACTGTCTGGAAGTGTGAGGACCAGAGCCTCTGCTTTTTGTTTTGTTTTGTTTGGCGGGTAAACCTGTTGCACCCAAGAAAATATACTGAAGTCCCAACCTTCGGTGCCTGTAAATATCACCTCATTTGGACACAGGGTCTTTGCTTATCTAAGCAAGTTAAAATGAGGTTACACTGGAGGAGGGTGGGAGAAGGGAGATTTGGAGACACATGTGGGGAATAAGGTCACGTGCCAATGAGGCAGAGATAGGACTGATGTAGCCCGTGAATGCCCAGGATTGCCAGCAGCCACTAGAAATTAGGAGGAGGCAAGGAAGGAGCCGTCCCTTGGTCCTTCACACGGATGCAGCCCTACTGACACCTTCACTTCATATTTCAAGCCTCCTGAGTAAGTTCTATTCTTTTAAATTACCCAGTTCATGATCATTTGTTCCAGAAGCCACAAGAAACTAATATATCCTCCAGTTTGGAGCTTACATTTTGTTGCACACAATCTATGTGATACTTACGTATTTTTAAAACTATAAGTAAAGAAAATGATAAAACAAAAACTAATAACAGGAAAAGGATGGTTATCAGAGAAATGAGAAGAGGGAAGAGGGAAGAGACAGACAGGAAAGCTCATCTTTTTTAATGCACCTACTTTTGTATTTTTAATTCAGACTATACAAATATTTTCTACAAAAAAACAAGAAAAATGGCCAACCCTAAAAATCAAATGTAATCTGAAACCAAAATGCAAAACAAACCAAAAAAATTCATAATAGGTCAAATTGGTGACATAACCACGTAGAAAAATTAAGTAATTTGAGAATGATTCTGAAACACAGTACTTTAACTGTTCAGACATTGGTATGACATGGTTTATAAACAAAGAGAAATCCTAAACTGCATTTGATAGTTTTAAATTTTTTGTTTGTTTGTTTGTTTATTTGTTTGTTTTTGGTACTGGGGATCAAACTCAGGCCCTTGTGCTTGGGAGGCAGGTCCCAGAACCACTGAGCTAAATCCCCGGCCCTAATTTTAAATTGTAGACAGGTGTGGTGGTGAAATCCCACCACTTGGGATGCTGAGACAGGAGGATCTCCATGAGTTAGAGGCCAGCCTGGGCTAGAAAGTTCAAGGCCAGCCTGAATTACATGGTGAGACCTTGTTTCAAAAACAAAAATTTTTTAATGTTAGTGGTTATGGTAAATTATTCACAATAATTTATTGTACCTTCCTGCTGGGTGATCTTATATTCCTGCCTCATTGACAACAATCTTGGCCACAGAATGGCAAGGTCCTCCTATTTAAAGATTAGAAATTCCTACACTGATGAACTCAGGACTAGCCATGTAATTGGATGTGGCCCAAAAATGTGGGTGGAAGTGCTATGAGTTGGATCTACAATGTGTCCCCAAAGGCCAATGTGTTAAAGGCTTGGTCTCCAGCCTATGGCACTTATGCGAGGTAGTGGACCTCTTATTTAAGCAACAGAACTTGGTACAAGGAAGTTGGGTCACTGAAGGCACGCCCTTCAAGAGGGTATTGGCATTCCAGCTCCTCTTCATGTCTCTTTCTTTTGCTTTTGGGCTGCCAGGAGATGAGCAGCTTGCTCCACCAAGTGCTCCCACTGTGATATACTGTTCCTCCACAGGCTCAAAGCAATGGGGCTAAACAACCATGAACTGAAAGCTTTGAAACTAAGAGCCAAAATAATCATTTCCTCTTTTTAAGTTCACTGTCTCATGCATTTTATCACAGCAATGGAAAACTGTCTAATTGATACTGCAAGAAGTTTAGACACTGATGTCTAGCCCAACGAAGTTTTTTCCTCCCTGCCATGACGATCCACCTGTTTTCAGAAATGAAGCTTCACTAGCCTGCGCCCTTGAACTATCATGCCCACCCCACAATAGTCACAGAGTGGGAGCACAGGATGAACATTTGTTGCAGCCAGTCATAGAGACATGGGGCTGTTGTTCACACAGCATGAGTAGTTCATCTGTATAAATATGCTTGGGTGCATAATAAGTAACATAATTATAACACACAGTAAGGAACATAGTAACTGTGCTGCTAGGAACCAAGATCCTCTGTGCAAAAGAGAAACAAATATAAAACCAGAGTAATTGAGTTTCAGACCCTGGAATCTTGCATTTGAACTGTCATTATCTCTATGAAGTCTTAATTTTTTTCTTTTCTAAAACGTATGAGTTTCTTATCTCTATTCATTGAAAATGTCTAAAATAAATGACAATCCAGAGGCAACGAGAACCTCCAACACTCAGATGATTATCTGTGAATACCATTACTCACTAAAAAGAACAAAAGTGCCTTAGAAAATGGCTTATTCCAGATCTGCAGCAAGATGAGTTTGAGAACATTTTATTGGCCCAAATATGCACATGTGCACATTGTGCATACACACACACACACACACACACACACACACGCACGCACACACACACTCACCTGCATGATAGATAAGAGACTAGATAGGGCTCTCCCTAGCCAAAACGTGAAAAAGCGGAACATCAAAAAAAATTAACATTAAGTGCAGTGTGGTCTCACAAACTGAATTTCTTAGAAGAAAAGCAATGGTGAAAAAACTGGAGAAATTCTGTTAAAGCTAAGTTTAATTAATAATCATGTATCTATGCTTTTTTTAAGGTCTGCAAAGTTTATTATATAACAATGGATATTACCATGTGGAGAACTGTGAAGAGGAGATATACACCCTGTTCTGTCTTGACAACTTTTCTGTAAACCTAAAATTACTCCAATAAAAGTACAAAAATATATTTTAAAGAATATAAACCATTATGATAGATTAAACTATAAAAAATGTATGGGTACAAGATGATACTAGAAAAACTCATTGGCCCCCTCTGAAGATTGCTGTGTACCAATTCATCAGCCTGATAGCACTGGGAGACCCAGGGAGAAAATGATGTGTTCATCTTCCCTCTTGGAAGGACAGAATCTCAAGTGAATGAACAGCTCATTATGAAGTTTCCAGCACATAAAAATGATTAATGTTATAAGGAAGGAAATATTTATATACTCTGATTTATTATTACACACTATATATATATGTGAATTACCAAATGTACCCTAATAAAGATGTACAAGTAAATATAAAAATAAAAATAAAGGTTTTATGAGAGGCAAGATACACAAGGACACAAGTTCAATCCCTGGTACCAAAAAAAAAAAAAAAAAAAAAAAAAAAAACAAAAAAAAACAAAACAAGAGGCAAGATCATCTTTGTTGGGAGACCACAGAAAGAAAATATAAAAGATATGATAAAATAGTTTAAATTACTATGTTGTTGTTATAACCATTAGAAGGGGCAGGGGAATATGGTAATATACAAAAAAGTTACACATGCAGTTAGTTATTCTTGGGTCCAACAATTGCATCTTCAGAAACCCACCCAACATATGTTAGGCATAAGCAGTAAGCTATATAATAGGATAAGACTGGACTTAACTAAAATGTTTCTCTTGAGGAACTGGTGATCAAATAAACAATACTATATCTACAAAACAGAGTACCACATGGTTACCAAAATTTTTTTCTCCATATATTTATATGGAGTGGTCCCCAAGGTATTATTAAATGAAAAATGAAAGGAAGATGAACAGAAGTGCACATAATAGATCCTGTTAGGAAAAAGAGGGTGTAGCTCAGTGGTAGAGCATGTGCTTAGTAAGAGCAAAGTCCTGAGTTTGGTTCCTAGCAGAAAGAAAGAAGGGGCAGCGGGAAGGGTCATTTGAAAGTAAATAAATAACATACTTGAATGAAGCAGATAAAGCACAGGAAGAATAATTCAAAAAACAATTTTAATGGTTACTTTTTGGGAAAACAGAGCAAAAAGAACAAAGATCAAATTTCATGAATATACCTTGTTTCTTAGATTTGGTTTTAGAAGCAAGTTAATATTTTATGTACCTATGAACCAAAATTGAATATTTATTTCTAAAAGTCAAAGTAAGTTGAACCATATGAATGATATAACTTTTAATTTATTGGCAAAAATCTCTTAGAGAAGAATTAATTCAAGTAATTTTGAGTCACAGTAAGGTAACTTTACATCCCTCGTGGGATACTATCTAAGAACAAAGGAAGCACAAAAACATCAACTGATGTCAGGAATCATGGTTAGAGGTTGTTATGGCTGTGTCTAGACGTCCCCCAAAAGCCTCATGCAGTCGCAGGTGGGGCTTTTTTCAAAGCTGGCTGGATCTAGTGTGTGATGCTGGAATTTATTCATGGTGTAGTGCTAGGCTCAAGGGCACTAGAATTCAGGGTGTGAGTGCTACCCACCTTGTCTGGTTTGGATAAGATAAAAGGGGCAGAAAGATGACACTGCCAAGGCCCCTTTGCTTGCTTTTGCTACCCTCTGCCCACCATGAACTGTTGCCCCTCTGCCAGGTGTCATCCTGCCTTTGAGCCAGCCAATTATGGATTGAAACCTCTACAAATGGTAAGCCAGATTAAATCTTTCCTCCCTTAACTTGTGGGTATTGGCTATTTTGTCTCAGCAACAAGCAAAGTAACTAAGACAGAGGTAGTAGTGGTGCTGGAGATAGCCTTGGTGATGAAGTGCGGCATATGGATATGGGACATGGATGAAGGAAATCAGCAATTCTGTTGGAATAAATGGGAACTGGAATCTTCAGGATGGGAGAAAGGAAATACAAATAGAGCACTAAAGAGATTTAAAACTCTATATCATTCATTTTCATTAAAATTCATAGTATGAATTTATAATTTCTTAATCTCTAAAAGGACCTGTGTATTTCCTAGCATAACCATTGAAAACGTCTCAAAACAATGGCCAACTGAGTAGTAATAAGCATTCCTGCCACCTTATTCCTAACACTACTACTTTCCACTGAAATGAAGCCACATGTCTCAGAGAAACGTCTGATTCAGTGAGATAGAAAATGCACAAGGTGTGCCTGGAATATTTTGTCCTTGCAGAAAGCAAGGAAGCAATCAGAGATTGGGGTTGTGTCAAAAGTACTCTGAATCCAAAGTGAAAAATGCTCTCATAGGCTAAAGATAGGACGAATTGAGAATCAACAAAGACAACAGCTGCAACAACTTGAATATATCAAACTGTTCAAGTCCATGAGTTCACAATGATCATATTTTTTTAAATCCACTGGTCACACTTAGAGGATGCAAGTGGACCAATGTTATTTCAAAATTGATGAATAAAGAGAAAAGTCAAGCATTTGCCCTGCCTATTCTGTACGTCTTCTCCTGTGATGACTGTGATCAGTGAGAAATTTCTTTTCATATCTAATAGAAGTAGTATATCTACTAAGGAGGAAGGCACCTCCATTTGTCACCCTAGTTAGTGGACCTCAGCAATGATGGTCATGGATGTAGCATCATAAAAAAGAACCACAGGATACTATTGCTCCCAAAGGAAGAAGGCATTGCCCTGTTTTCAAAAAATCCAAAAAAATGGAATTTGATTAGCCTTCACACCTATGTAATGACTTACAGGAAAGACAAGGAAACATGTAAAACACACACACACACACACACACACACACACAGCATGCAGTCAGCAAACCCAAGCTGTGAGAAACTACAGAAGCAATGAAATACTTTTTCCAGAAAACCAATTGCAAGGGGAATGAGACAGTAAGGAAGTAGAAGTAGACAGAAAAGAAGAAAGAAGGAAAGGAGCCTAAAGAAATGAGGGTAACAAGAAAATAATAAGAAATGCGCAGGTTAAAAAAGCCATATTAGTTTATTGAATCAATTGAATTTATTTAGATCAAACTGTTTAAAAATGCCCGAGACAATCATTGGACTCTGACTGTTCTGAATCCTGATTATATTAAGGAGCTAGTGCTGATTCTAAGTATAATAATGCTGTTTTGATTATTTGAAGAGTGAAAGAAGAAAATGAAAAAACAATCCTGTGTTTGACATACTAAATGACTTCTGAGACTGAGCAAAGTCAAGGGGAGATTATATGGTTAATTAATCAGACTGGTAACATTGAATGCTCTGATCCAGCCTAGGGCCCTCAAGTGGGTCAGCCAACTCCTTGGAGTTATAGCAGATCCTTGCATTCTTATACATACTTGGAAATCTCCTTTCCACCACAGAAAAAAAAATGAAGCCAAATTTTATCTAAATCTTAGTCAACTTCCAGAGGAAAGAGGTATGAATGTGGAACATACCAAACAAAATCATGTGATGTCATCTCAGATGCAGAATACTGGAAATGCTTACAACAACTAAGGTCCTTCAACAAGTGAACAATACAAATAAAGGGGAGGGTCTGTCATTTAAGACTCAAGCAACAGGTCAAATAAATGCCAGGTGGACACAGGCTTTACTTTGCTCCTGATTAAAAAGCCAACTGTAAAAATACATCTGTTTAGGAAGCTAGAGGAAATGGAACATGGCCTGGGTATAGATTATATGGAGAAATTATTGGTAATTCTGTTAAAGGTGCTAATGGAATTGTGGTATGTTTTTCTTACATCTTCAACTGTTAGATAGTAAACTGTTATGGGACAAATCACATTTATGTTTGGAATTTGCTCTAAAACCCTCCAATAAAAAATGGGCAGGGGATTTAGCTCAGTGGTGCTGTCACCACATCACAAGTGCAGGGTCCTGAGTTTGATCCCCGGTACACCCCCCCAAAAAAAAAAAACTATGGAAGATATGTAGGTGGAATCAGAATGGTGAAGTACAGTGACCTTTGAGCTAACAATGGGGACCTGGAGGTTCCTGCTGCCTTGCTCACTAGTGGGTGAAGGTCTGAAACAGATGCTAACCAAGGCCACCTCCCTCCTCGCCTGGTGATTGTGTTGAAAAGATCTGCAGGGCAGAGCAGTGCCAGCTTAATCCCTTCACATCACTAATCAAGGAGCACAAAGCATATTTCCTTGAACAAAAGTGCTCTTCCCACAGCCCCCGGCTCAACACTGGCTGGATCATCCTTTGCAGATTGGTGGTTTCTAGAGATTGCTGTGAAGGTGCCTGATAATATCCTTGGGGAGCCCAGGCAGCACATGAAGAAAATTACACTGGAATTTTTAAAAAGAATCTTCAACCGAAAACTTACAATCAGGGTTCCTCCAGCAGCTGGGAATGGAATCCCACTCACTCTGGTTAAATAGAAGTGGTGAGAAAGAGGGAGAAACTCCTTGTGAGGAATCATGTATTCCTAGGACTCCAGAGCAGCAGACCCAGGGGGCCTCTTTGGACTGAAAGTGGGAAAAGATGAGCTCTGAGCAGCAGTGAAATCCTGATGCAGAAGGGAGACCACACTACCTCCACTTTCCCTTTCTCCCCCCAACCCAAAATGGAGCTCCAGCACTGACACAGCTAACACATGCTCTTTCCTGTCAAGTCCACCTCAGCGCTCAGGCCCATGCATCAAAACCAGTGCACCAACATTCATTTCTAGGTGACTCTGACCCAACAGCATAAAGACCAAGAGCTGCCCCTTCTGACTATAGGATCTGACCTTGAAAAGGAGGGGTGAAGAAGAGCAAGGTGAAGGAAGGAAGTGCAATGTGGGGGGGGGGTGCTGGATGTATGGCTTCTCTCCCTTTCCTGCCATAGGGCAGAGCAAGAAATGCCTAGGTGTGTAAAGGAAGGGGAGGAGCATTTCCTTCATCTCAAAGTGAATCTGGTTTAGTGTTTCCTTCATATCAGACCTGGAGAATCACAGATAAACCAGAAGGCCAGGCTTGGATGAGCCAGGGCTCAGCCATAGAGGGAAAGGACAAGCACAAGCCGGGGACATTCCTGAAACTGAAGAGAAGAGCACCTCCATTGAGGTCAATATGTGGCCGGGAGGCAGGTGCCCTAGGCCTCCCTGAGGAACAGAGCACAGCTGACCCACAAAGCAATTGCCTGGAACACAAGTGCAGCTGGACCGGGCTGTGTCCAGAACTGGCTTCAAGGACATCAGAACTCACATCATGCATGGGACTCAGCCAAAGGAGGCCACATGCTTAAGCTGATTTTTAGCTTCTAATTGACCCTGAAACCATAAGCTCCAGGTGGTGGGTCACATTGATCCTGGGCACTCATACTACAGAAGTGGCCGATTCTTGGGTCTGGTAGCTGTTCTGGAAGCATCAGGTATAAGAGGAACCTAGCACTAACAGATACTACATTTGACAGTACATCATGGGACTGCAGTTTAGAGTGATCCAAGTCAGACAGGAGCACTGACCCATTAGTGTCCCTCACAGCCTGGGAACTCAAGGCCCACTCATTCCCAGGGGATTCTGTTCCTCCACTCTTCCTTCTAGGGCAGTAGCCAGTCAGGGAAACAGACACCATGCACAGGGGACCACTCCCTGTGCCCAGCCTTGAGCCCACCGATGTGGGAGGCTCAATAATCAATATTGATTATGCCATCAAAGCAGACTGAGAGTAATACAGGCTGTGAAGAGTTAATCCCACAATTGGCTTGATTATAGAAGTGAGTTTGGCCAAGGCCTACGTGCTGAGGTCAGAGTAACTTGCACCCTAATTCCATTTCCACAACTAAAACCTTCTTACTTAATGGACAATGTTTTAATTATAACCATATATTTTGTCTGTTCTGTTCCTAATTCAAGCATGCTTTTTCTTGCCCTTTGCAAGCCTTGCTTACATTAATTTCCATAGAAACTGCATGACTGCATATCCTTGCTCATAGTTCTGCCCTTGCACATAGCTTGCTGTTACCTCAATTGATTATAAAAGTGAATGGATTGAACTGGCCATTGCCTTTGTCAGTTGTGATGGCATTGGTCATCTTGAGACCATAAGAGAGACTTTCTGTCTCTCTTAACAATGAAAAAGGGACACTTTAATATATAAAATATAGAGGACAGAGACTCTGCAGGGAACCCCTGCTGCACAGGGACAATCCATTATTAATGCACTCACCTGCAGACTCTGCATTCCCATAGTTGAGTCTGAGTTGCCTAGCCTCACCATACACAGGAGCTTCTGGAGGCCCAGACAGCAACTTCTCTCAGTATCCCTGAGCCTAATCTAAGGTCCTGCACAGAATAAGTTATAATAAATGCTACATCAAACTTCTACCTTCTCCCAAACTGCCTAACACATGCATCTCAAGATTATCTGCAATAAAGCTACACCACTTTTAATCTCTTCACTTGAATCTGCCCACTGCTTGATTCCACTATGACCATTCAAAAGGCAAAAAAAAAAAAAAACAGACAGCCTCCTGAAAATGAAAAAAAAATAACTTGCTTTTCATTTTAGCCTTTCTAATTTACAGTCAACAGCTTGGTACAATAGATCTGTAGAATAAAGCACAAAGTAGTAAATTAAAACAACTTTTGAACTAATATAATTTTATTATTTAGTATTATTACTTCTTTTTCAAAAAACTTCCTTTTAAAATATAACCAAACCAGAAAAGTTTGCAAGCTGATGATTCTAACCTAAGCCATGGATCAGAATTAGCCATGGGGAATGAGAAATACACTTAACCCAGGTCTTCTCAACAGTTGGCTTGAGGTGACAAAGGTTCATGTGTTTTACAAGCTCCCCAGACATTCTGGAGGTGGCCAGTCCTTGGGAAGGACTCCTTTGGGAACCACTAAGGTTGGTAGGTCCATGTCCTCTGTCTTTACTTGTGAGACCTGTCCCTATTCATTGAGTTATGTTGCAGCTTTACCTTGACATGAGTAAATATCCATGGCTATTTACAACAATGTCCATAGTCAAATCAGCTAACATTTACTGAGCTTTTATGCCAGAGACTGTCTTGGTATTCATAATGATCTGAAAGTATCTGTTACTATTACCTCATTTTTCTGATGTACCTAGTGAAGCTTTAAAAAAAATAAAAGAAAAAGAAAAGCAATCTTCCCAGGGTCAGTCATTAAAGAAAGCCAGGACACAAACTGAACCCAGAGAACACAGGGATCATGGGCTTAGGCAGTACATAAAGATAACCTCAAGGCTTTCAAAAGAGCAATAGAAAAGATAACTGCCCTTAGGAGTTGGTTTGCCTTTTGTAATTACAACTTCACCTCTCTGCAGTTAACCAAAGTTCAAAATACACTGCTGCCACCAAATACTTTTGAAGAAAAAAAAAAACATATTATTTGCTTTCTACTTAAATATAAAATGGGAAAAAGGGAAATCACTTGAGAAAGTAATGTATATGAAATTCCTGTGCCGAACACAACTCTAAATATTCTGCCTCTGAAGAAATGTTTACAGATCCTTAGATTCTTTTTTTGGTTTTGTTTATTGTTTTTTGTTTTTTGAGACAGGATCTCACTATGTAGTTGAGACTGACCTGGAACTCACTATGTAGCCCAGGCTGGTCTCAAACTCATAGTGATCCTCCTGCCTTAGCCTCCCCAGTGCTGGGATTACAGGTGTATGCCACCATGTATGATCCTTAGATTCTTACTGAGAATCAAGTAAAGCTTGTAGAACTCAAGCAGAAAACAGCCCACAAGTTTGTATCTCATGCACACCATGGCTCAAAAACACAAACCTACACAATTTACAAAGAGATTCCCCGCCACCACTTGGTGTGGGCCTGAGGTTTTTGCACACCTGCGAGAGTGGATACTTGCAGCACCATGCAGCCATCTTCCAAGATGTTAGGAGAGATTTTTACTAATAAAGGACAAAGAACATTCTTCCAAAATTAACTATAAAGAACTTTTATTCATTGTCCATGAAGGATCATGGCCATCAGGAATCATCGTCCCACTAGAAATAACTCCAAAAAACAAACAAAGAAAAACAGGAAAAGGGAAAAGTACATCAAACAACTCTTTTCAGGGGGAAAAAAAAGTGGAAAAGCAATGATGCAATCTGTAACCTAAGACTGAAGGAAAGCAAAGAAGGCAAGCTCTACAATGGCTCCACCCTGCAATTGTCCTGCTGGTTGTTGGAGGCTATCTCTGGGCTGCAGCACTGCCTTGAAGAACAGAGAGCTAGCTCATTGCTCTCTCTGAGTTGAGGATATCAGGCTGCTGGAGGTCAAAGCAGCCAAGATTTGGGGATAGAATTACAGACAGAAGGGAGCTGTACAAGAAATACCCTTGAGTCTTTGGCTGCATACTATTCTGTGCTGGAGCTGAAGGGATCTCCCAGGCTAGGCAAGATTAACTCTTCACAGAGAAGAAGCAGTGGAGTGCTATGAGACACTTGCCAGTGTACAGCCAAGCCTGTCAGTTGACCTATTTTCTCCAATCAGGTTTGGGCCTTCACTAGTAACCCTCAAAAGCTATTCTCTGAAAGTGGATTTAAATTAGCTCTGGACAACCTGAATACAGTAGCTCTAAATCAAAATGAAACTAATAGTTACAAATATTCCCAAAAAGTAAAATCTGATCCCAGTAACTTCACTGTAAACTCCATACTGAAAATTCAGAAAAGAACAAAACCAATTCTATATAATAGGCTCTTAGAAAATAGAAGGGATTGAAACACATTTAATGAGATCAATAATACTCTGTTAACAAAACCAGACAAAAACATGACAGCAAAATGTTTAAAGGTAATTCAATATGCTTATGTATACAGACTCAAAAATCATTAGCAAAATATCAGCAAATGAAATACAATATTATGTAAAAAGGATAATAAATTATGATCTACTGGGATTTGAGTCAGTAATATAAACTTGATTTAGCATTTAAAAGTTAAACAGTGAAATTTCTCATAAAAGAGAAAAATCTTGGGACTTCACTAGACATAGAAAAGTCATCTGACTAAAATCAATATCCACACCCATGACAAATAAAATCTTTTAGCAAATTGGAAATAGAAAGGAACTTCCTCACCTTGATAAAAGTCATCTATAAAAACCCATAGCTAACTCAAACTAAATGATCACAGACTAATTCTAAGGTCAGGAACAAGGCAAGAATGTCTCTTCTCATCACTTTTATTCAACATTATACTGAAAGTCCTAGATAGTGAAAATGGCAAGAAAATTAATTTTTAAATATACAGATAACTGGAAAAAATAAAATAATATTTATTTACCAGCTATAAAATTGTGAATATATTTTGTTTCTAACTGGGTGCTATTGTACATGATATTTTATTTTAGAATTCAACTTTCAACTGTTTATTGATAATTTGCTGCAGAAATACAATTGTATATTGACCTTGTCTCCTGAGGTCTTCACAAATACACTATTATATCTAGTCGGTTTGTTTGTCTGTTTTGGAAACTCTTTAGGACATTCTACATAGAAAATTTGTACATCAGAAACTACAAAAGATTAGTGAAAGTTTAAAAGTCTGAAATGGGGAGATGTACCATGTTCATGGATTAGAATACTCAATACAGCTATGTTGATTCTCTTAAAATTAGTATATAGGTTCAACACAATCCATGTCAAAATCCTTGCATGCTCTCTGGTAGAAATTGACAAGCTGATTGTAAAATGTATGTGGGAACAAAAAGGACCAAAAAATAGCCAAAAGAATTTGAAAAAGAATCTTTAAAAATGAGAATTCACACTTCCTGATTACAACAGTTGCTATAAAGCATCAGTAATCAAGAAATTACTGATTTTCTGTCTGCCAACACCCAGCTTAGCTTTTTGATAGTAATAATACTGCAGCCTATTCCTGGAGAATTGGATGTTGAACCAATTACACTGCATACACCCTTCCCCAACTAACAGGTATGGTTATATCTTGGGACAAAGCCACATCCAGACTGCACCACTGAAAAGTAGACTAAGGAGATATCCACACTAGCAACAAAGTCTTTCCACAATAAGTGCCTACAAACCTAAGCAAAAAACAAAACAAAACAAAATAAGAAAAACACAGTAGAAACATGACAACACAGGGCAACAAATTGCTTCCCCAAACTCCTAACTCCCCCAAAGCTGGTCCTGAGGGTAGCAAGGGAGAAAAACAAAAGGCCACACACCTGAATTATTAAAAGGATAAAAGAGGAGATTAAAAAAACAGAACAATGAGGCACTCAGCAGGATCACAGAAGATATAACTAAACAGATAATGGAAACATTAAACAAAACAATCAGGGAGCTTACAGAAGACAGTAATAAAAAGCTAGCTGAGCTAAACAAAATAATACAAAACATTAAAGACCAATTTGGCAAAGAATTAAAGTCTATGAAAAAGTTCCAAACAGAAATCTAGGCAATTAAAAATTCTATTGAAAGTATGGACAGCAGAAGCAGCCAATATGAGGGCAAAATGTCAGAATAAAAGATGAGGATCTTATCAAAGACCAATTACTCAGAGACATCTTAGAAACAACAAAAAACAAGAAAAATGAATCCAATAGCTCCTACCTGATGCAAAGAAGATTAATCTAAGATTAATTAGAATAAGTGAAAACTCAGAAGACAGCACAAAGGACACTTAAAAATCTGTCTAATAGAAGTTATAGAAAATGTTCCAAATATAGAAAAAGAATTATATATACAGATAAGTGATATATATATATCCCCAGATAGGCACAATCAAAAGAGAACCTCTCCATGTCACAATGTAGACAAAATGCCAGATGTCCAACACAGGATATGATCTTAAAACCTGTTTGAAAAAGTAACAAATCACTTGTAAAAGTAAAACCATCAGAATTACAGTAGACTTCTCAACACAAAACTTAAGGCCAGGAGAGATTAGACAGAAGTGTTTCAAGCCCTAAAAGATAACAATTTAAACAGTATTATATGTACTACAAAACTTTCTTTCAAAAGTAATGGAGAAATGAGGAATTTCCATGAGAGGAAGTACCTCAATAAATTCCTGACCACCAAACCAGCACTACAAAAAATTCTCAAGGATATCCTAGAAAAAAATCAAACCAATATTGAAAAAAAAAAAAAACACTAATGGAATGAATATACCAAGCAATGTGATCAATTAAGCATAAATGAGGGAAAAGGGGGATATTAGCAACAGGAAAATAAAGCAATGAAAGGGATAAGTCAATATCTTTCAGTAATAACTGTCAATGTGAATGGTCTCAATTCCCTAAATGAAAGACATAAATTGGCAGAATGTATCAAGAAACAAAATGAAACACTATGCAGTATACAAGAAACACAGTTAACTCAAAAAAATGACAGAATAAATATTGAAGGAGGAAGAACAATATTCCATGCAATAGGAATCTGGAAAAAGCAGGAGTATCTATCCTAAGTTCAAACAAAGTAGATTTCAAGCCAAAACTTATCAGAAGAGGCAAAGAAGTTCACTATGTGTTAAAGGAACAATTCAACAGGAAAAAAACAACAATTATAAACATACATGCACCAAACACCAGAATCCCCAACTTCCAAAACAAACACTACTAAACATAAAAAATCAGATAAACCCCAACACAATTGTAATGGTGGACCTCAATACCCCACTGTCACAAGTAGATCAATCAACTGGCCAAAAAAATTAACAAAAAAATAAGATTTGAACCAAATCTTCAAACAAATAGACTCTAAAAAATGTAGAAATCTACACCCACTGACAACAGAATACACATTCCTTTCAGCAGCACATAGGATTTTCTCCAAAGTAGATCACATGCTAGCCCATAAAGTAAGTTTAACTATATGTAAAAGAACCAAAATTATGCTATGTATACTATCAAAGCATAGTGCAATGAAACTAGAGATCAATGACAAAAGAAACCACAGAAATTATGCAAATACATAGATACAAACAATCTCTTAAATAATTGGTGGATCACAGAAGAAATCAAGACAATGGATTAGAAATTAAACAGTTGACCGAATAAAATGATAGTGCCAGTACAACATACCAGAACCTATAGGACACAATGAAAGCACTCCTAAGAGGGAAGTTTATAGCATTGATTACCCACATAGGAAAAACAGAGTGAGTCCAAATAAATAACACAATGCACTTCAAGGTCTTAAAAAAAAAATCCAAATCCAAAGCTAGGGCAAGGAAGAAAATTATAAAGATCAGAACCAAAATTAATGAAGTTGAGACTTTATAAAAAAGAATCAATCAAAGAGCTGGTCCTTTAAAGAGAATAAACAAATAGACAAACCCCTAGCCAATTTTACCTAAAAAGGAAGGAAAAGATTCAAAGAAATGCAATTACAAATAAAAAAGGCAAAATCCACAACAGACTCTGTCAAAATCCAAAAGATCATTAGTTACTACTTCAGGAACTTACAATCAATAAAATGGAAAATTCAGAAGAATGAGAGAGATTCCTACACACATATGAACTACAAAAACTGAACCAAAAAAATATAAAAATTCAGAATAATCCAATATCATGCAATGAAATTGAAAATCATTTAGAAACTACCATCTAAAAGTTCCTAGATCCCAAAAGTTCACTGATAATTGTATAAGAACTTTAAAGAAGATCTAATTTCAATACTCCTCAAACTCTTCAATGAAATCAGAAGGGAATGAGTACTCCCAGAGACATTCCTAGAAACTAGCATTACCCTAATTCTAAAATCACACAAAGACCCAACCTAAAAAGAGAACTACATACAGTCCGATCTCTTAATGAACACAGTTGCAAAGATTCTCAACAACAAATTGGCAAACAGAATGCAACAAATCATCAAAAAGTTAATACACCATGACCAAGCAGGATTCATCCCAGGGATACAGCAATGGCTTGACATATGCAAATCAATAAATGTAATACACCACATTAACAGAACCAAGGACAAAGACCACATGATCATCTCAATTTATACAGAAATTGACAAAACCTAATAACTATTTGTGATTTAAAAAAAACATGAAGAAAATAGGAACAGAAGGACCCTATCCCAATCTGATAAAAGCCCTTTATGACAAATCAAAGGTCAACATCATATTAAATGAAGAAAAATCAAAAGCTTTCCCTCTAAAATCAGAAACAAAACAAGGATGTCTGTTATCACCAGTCCTGTTCAATGTAGTTTGTGAAATATTAACAATCAGGCAAGAGAATGAAATAGAAGGAATATGTATAGGAAAGGAAAATATCAAATTATCATTATTTGCAGATGACATGATCCTCTATGTAGAAGACCCAAGAAATTCCACCAAAATACTCCTAGAATTAATAACCAAATTCAGTAGCATAGCAGGATGCAAAATTAACACACACAAATCAGCATTTCTGTATACCAATAATAAACTCACCAAGAAAGAAATTGGAGAAGCAATACCTTTCACAATAGTATGAAGAAAATAATATGTTTGGGGATTAACCTAACCAAGGAAGTGAAAAAACCCCTTCAACAAAAACTACAGTACTCTAAAAACAGGAGATCAAAGAGTACATCAGAAAATGAAAAGAAACACCCTGTTCCTGGATAAGCAGAACCAATACAGTCACAGTGGCCATATTCTCAAAACTGATAAACAGATTTAATGCAAAATATCAACAATCAAAATACCAACAGTACTCCTCATAGAATTTGAGAAAACTATCCTAAAAATACATGGAACCAAAAGAAACCTAGAAAAGAAACAGCTATCTTGGACAACAAGAGCAAGGCAGAAGGTATCATAATTCCAGACTTCGAGTTACAATAAAGCCACAGTAATAAAAACAGCACGGTAGGGCCAGGAATTTAGTTCAGTGGTTCCGCTGCCTGCCTTGGAAGCTCAAGGACCTGAGTTTGATCCCCAGTACAAAAAAGAAAAAAAATCAAGAAAACAGCATGGTATTGGGGAGACACAGAGAGAGCCTGGGGGTGGGGGGTCAGATATGTAGAAAATAGAATAGAATAGAATAGAATAGAATAGAATAGAATAGAATAGAATAGAATAGAATAGAATAGAATAGAAGGTGCAGAAATAACTCCAGGTACATTCAGCTACCTGATCTTTGACAAGGGGACAAAAACTTAGACTAGAAAAAAGATGACCTCTTTAATAAATGGTCCTGGGAAAACTGGCTATCCACATGCAAAAAATTGAACCTAGTCCCATATTTCTCAGTATTAAACTAAAATAAAAATGGATCAAAGAACTAAATGTTAAAACAGAAACTGTTTACCTGCTGGAAGATAAAATAGGTTAAACTCTTCAAGACATACATAGATGTAGGCAAGTATTTTCTGAATAGAACTCCAATCGCACAAGACATAACACCAAGAATCAACAAATGAGAGCATATCAAATTGAAAATTTGCACAGCAAAGGAAACAAACAACAGAGTGAAGAGACAACCTACAGAATGGGAAAAAATATTTTGCCAACTATTCATCAGACAGAAGACTAATATCTAGAATATACAAAAAATTTTTTAAAAAATCAGACTTCCCAAAACAAACACTGGGCAACTATAATAGAGACTTCTCAGAAGAAGTACAAATGACCAATAAATATATGAAAAAGTGTTCAGTATTGATGGTCATTATAGAAATGCAAATTAAAACAACACTGAGATTCCATTTTAGTCCAGCAAAAATGGCCACCATCAAGAAATCAAACAATAACAAATGTTGGCAAGGCTGTGGGGGAAAAGGAATACTTCTACATTGTTAGTGAGAATGTAAACTAGTACAACCATTATGGATATGAATATGGAGATTCCTCAAAAAATTAAAACTAGAAATTCTATTTGACCTATTTTCCTTCTATCTTCCTGAAAGAGTTAAAGACACCATTTTACAGAGATACATGCATACCTATGATCATAGCAGCACAATTCACACTACCTAAACCTTGGAAGTGACCTATACGCCCATCAACAGATGAATGGGTAAAGAAAATGTGACATTTCTATACAATGGCCATAAAGAAGGGTAAAGCAAGTTATTTGTGGAAAAATGGATTCACCTTGAGACCATAAGCTTAAGTGAAATAAATCAGTCAGGTAAGCCTAAATAGTGCATGATTTCTTTTGTATGGGAAACTCAAATATAAAGAAAGAGCAAAATAAAACAGATAATAGGGGAAAAAAGAACATTTCTTAACAGAGTTCTTGGCTTATAAATAAAGACTATGATTTTGTTTTTATATCTAATGATATTTGTAGTATTTGACAGTTTTTAAAAGTGTACAAGCTTTAGACTTCAGTAACCAGGGTTGTCTCTCCACTCATGATAAATCACTTTTAATTTTTGTCCAGTAAATAAACCTATGAAGGTGAAAAAAAAGTAAATTTAAAAAAAAGAAGGAAAAACTCATAAAATAATGTTGAGTCTTCTAGTTCATGGACATTTAATGTCTTAGCATTTATTTAGATTTAATTTAATGTAGCCAGTGTATGTTTTATAGTGTGTAGTGTGCTTTTTCCACTTCTTTTATTAAACTTATTACTACATGTTTTTTTCTTTTTTTTCTTTTTATTGAGTTTATTGGTACAATCTAGGTATACAATACAGTTACATTCATTATTGGGATCCTGTACCTTTATATAATAGGTCTTGATTCTCATTTTTTCCCCTTGTCCCTGCCCTTCCTTCACCCCCTCCTCCCTTCCCCATTTACAAACACTTTATTTCCATTTTTTCAGTTTCTCATATTTTTTCCTCTCCCTTATTTCCTTTCCCTCACCCTTCCCACTTTCCCTACACCTTTAGCCCTTCACTTCCTATTTCACATTATTAATTATCTCATTAGGATCCTGTGTACTATTATAGTTTTTCACAACAGAGAAACTATTCGGTATTTCAGTTAAAGAAATCTCTGTATGAACATTAAAAAATAGGGAATCCTAAAATAAAACTAAAAAGGAAAGTAAAAGAGAAAAGGCAATAATGTAAAATTAAAATAATCCTTAATTCTGAAGATGAAAATGGTCCCTTAACATATTTAAATTGCTTCTTGCTCTTGTAGTCTTATCTTATTCTTTTTTTTTCATTATTTAGAGAATACTTTATTAGTTTCTGAAATCAAACCCATGTAGATATGACCTTACATATGTAGTACAGTGTGTTACCCCTGTAAAAATGGAAAAAAAATAAAAATTTAAAAAATTAACATTTCTAGACCAATATGGCTGTCCATTTCTACATATTTTAAAAAGAAAAGAAAACATAGGAGAGGTCCTCCTCATCCTGATTAGGTAGAGATTTTTTGACAAGGCACAAAAAGTAACAGTGTGTATGGATATCAAAAGCATTCATTCATCTAAATGAAAGCAGCAAGACACAAAAGAGTAAATTCCATATTATTCCATTTAAAGGGAACTATAGAAGTGACATGTCTCACCCACAGCCACAGAAAGCAGACCAGTGCATGCCAGGGTGGAGGAGGAGACTGCCCAGATGGGGGTGCCAAGGGGGCTTACTGCATGAAGGAAATGTACTTTATCTAAACCAGGGATGTGGTGACAATGGTATCTAAATGTGTCAAAATTCGGATATTCTATACTTCAAGTGGCTGCGTTTTATTCTACATAAACTTTACCCAAATATTTTTGAAAATTAAGTGTCAAGAATAGCTAAACTTGGACAGTTGCACTCACTGGAACCCACCAGGATGAAAGACCCCATGCAGTGGCTGGCACTGGTTGAGCAGAGTTGAAGGAAAGGCCCCTCTGAGAGTGCTGAGATTACCACCTGTGCTAATGCCTCCATGTGTAAGAGTGTAAGCCTGAGCAGATGCCCAGCCCTGCCTCCCTGCTAACAGAGGTTAGCAAAGCTCATTGCAAACCATACCAGTGACCAAGGGGCACACAGGGAAGTGTCAAAAGCAGGGGCTGAGCCTGGCAGAGCAGGCAGAATACACATGCACAGCATGGCTCATCTGGCTTCAGACACTGCTTCTCACTGGCACAACCTGAAGCAGTCATCATTAGACAGCAGCTCTCAGTAGACATGGGGCAGTAAGGGGCCAAGCCAGGTACCGAGCCCACTCTTAGAACTCCAGAAATTTGATTTGCTTATAGACCTAATAGCAATGGTACTGAGTCACTTATTCTGGGACCACACTGTGGTGGCCTTCCTTGGTCAGGGACATACCAGAAACATAATATGCTTCAGGCAACCTAACTGTGGTTTTTTGTCCACAAGCCCACTCATGGAACAAAGGTTCAGGAAGTCAGACTGGGAGGGTAAGGCGCAAAATCACCAAGCAGACTCCAGGGAGGTTTCTGGAACACTTCCGTTTTTAATAAGTTCAGCCAGCAATTTATAAAGTTTTGAAAGAGGTAGTGGCAAAGGGGGAGTAATATATTTGGCTTAACAGGATTGGTTTTTGGAGTGTCCTTGGACCGGCGATGGAGGCGTCCAACTAGGAGGGATGGGCAAGGCCATAGCTGGACAAGAGCTAGGCCTCTACTAGTGAGCTAGGAGACATACGAGCAGTGCACTTGTCCCAGCCAGACTTGTACCTCGCTTACACCTAACTACATGCGGAATAAAAGTGCAGTAAGACCATGAGGGTAAGGGTGTGGTCCCTCAGTGGCCAGGTCCCTCAGTGGCCTGTTCCCTGGCTAGGTCACAATAGAACACCATAGCTCCCCTTCAAACCATCTTTGTTCTCAAGATGGTTTCTCCCTTTCTCTTTTTTTTCTAAACACATGCCACCTTAGGTAGATAACCCCTACCCACCCTGAGATCCCATAATCATATCTAACCTGGACCTAGCCACAATTCCTATTTTGGTGTAAAGTCCTCGAGAATTTCATCTTACTTGCCTGTTTTTATTTTTATACTGTGCTACTTGGATCATAATGATTTAATGTACTGCTTTTCTACTTAACATTGACTTATCCAGAGCCCCTTTCCCTTCTCTATTTAAAGGAACTTCCTGTTTCCTAAAGAATTTACAAAATCTTACAAAAAGACCCAGCCTGCCCAGGAGCTTCAGTGAGTGTTCAAGCCCAGTGCTAAAAGTGAGTGGGCTCTGTCTGCAAGGGGTGGGACGGTGGCAAAGCATGGCATCCAGAGAAGACAGCTTCCACCATAAGCCAGGGCATCAAGTCCCCACCGGAACATAACCCTTGAGTCAGGTCACACCCATCTGCCTTCCAGGAAGGTGGCACCATGGTGCCCCTGTCTGTCCTGAGTGAGGTCACTCTGCATTCTTCCCTTTTCTGGCTGATGTTACAGGACATTTTACAGTTTGACCATTACTGTATGTCGGCCAGGAAAAAAAAACAGCCCTGAGAAAGCACACATTTCCACGAGATATTTGCTTTAAAATTGATTCCTATTTGTCTAAAATGACCTACAATAAAATGAAAATGTCATCATTAACCCCTAAAATAGGTCACCCTTGTGATACTCTGGGCAGCAACAAATATCCACAGTCCTTGTTACCTGGGCCCTGAAGTCGTTGCTTAGTGGAAGTGCCCATAAAAATAAATGACAAACAGCACGTGCACAGACTCAGGAAAAGAACAGGGTGTCAAGTGAGGCAAGTATGTTTTCCTGAATTCTTGCATATGCCTGCAAGGCTGGGAAGCCAGATCCATGTGAGGCTGACAAAGGTTAAGGTCTTTCCACTGTCCTTGTCCTTGAGCAGGTGTCCCTAAAGAAGTTCCCCCAAAAAGAAGATGAGGACCCTTACTTGCTCCATAGAATAGGTTCAGATTCCTGTCACAGAAAAGAATTTCTGGACTCAACGGTGAGAAGCAGAGGAAGACTTACTAGTTACAAAGTAAAGGAGAAAAGGAAAAGGACTCCAGCTTGAAAGGCTGGAGGCGGAACGCGTGATGAAGGGGTTCAGAATGGCCCCCTCTAAAAAGAAAGATGCCAGTTTTGTGGATTAGTTGAGTGGGTAGAGATCCAGTAGATCACGATCTAGTTCTTGTTTCAGAGGTCGGGAGGATCCCTACAGTTTGAGGGTAATTCAGCTCCCATGAGATTCCTGTTCTTGTTTGGAGCAGGAGCTGCTTTGCTTTTCATCAAGGAGTAGTCGCTCCTTGCTTGAGGGACATAACCTCCTCATCCTGGTGTGGTCTGGGAGTCTCTGCTTCTCCTGGAACCCAAAGTGATTACAAGTTGAGCACAATAACTGGAGACTTCTAGGCATTGCTCTGGGGCTTGGAACTAAACTTGTTCAAACCCACAATTAGGTAGGTGAGCCTTGAAAATTAATTACTCTTATCTTGGCATCCTCAGTCTTGAAAGGGGATGAAACAGACTAATAAACCTTGAAATACAGATGCTCCTTAAGTGATTAACATGCCTAAGTGCAAAGCTGAGCAGGAATCTGAACCAGAGTTTTAAGTCAATAAGAAAGACCAAAAACTGAAGGCATGAAGCCTAAGAAGTATGGTCTCCCTATCTCCCTTCTACCTACCTATATTTCTTCTATCCTACCTCAGCCTCATCCACTGGCTTTCTGGGCAAGCCCAGCATGCACCTGCCTTGAGCAGATCCTCGATGGTGGTAATATTTAGCATCCTCCTTTCCAGAACCTGCCTTCCTGTCCAGGCTCTGTGGGGTTGAGACCTGTCCCACAGGCTCTCAGGTTAAGGATCAAAGGAAGCCCTTGGCATAGAGACTTGTGCATTATAAATATTCATGCAGTGTTCTTGTTCTTGCAGCCTTCCTTGCTGTAAGCCCCGCTGCCAGCCCTCAGTTCACTCTGTCTCCCTGTCTCCTCACTGTTCTCTGGCAGTGAGCTATCTTTCTAAAGACTCATCTTCCCCCTCCAAATCCTGTGTCATCTGGCTGGATTGTCACACAGTGTGGGTCCCAAGCCTGACTCTGCCTTTCCCTTAAAGACTCTCTCCTTATTCCCTTGGAAAACAGAGCGCTAGGGCCAACCTCTCAAACTCTCACTGGGATTAAGGGCTTGAAGCCCAACTCCATCTCTGCTAGAGTGCAGATATTTAAAAGACTCAGCAAATCCACCTGAAGCCTTGGCATTTATATGCATAGACTGTGTCCTGGAGAAATTTTACAACAGACCTAAGTCTCTGATGTCCTGTTAATTTAAAAGCTCTTCTGTTTGTATTTTGAAAACACACTGGCTTGGGGAACAGATTACTGCTCCAACATGAGAAAAGCACTACAAATGGGGGAAATGGGGGGAGCGTAATTTTAAGCCACTAGGAAAGAGGAAAACAAATGCATAGGATCACCAAATAAGAGATTTAATAACACTTTTAATGCAGGACAGGGCTGTGAAGGGGGAAAGAGCAGTTAGGTAGAAAAGTTAATTTATGCCAATCTTAGAAGGCCCCCAAACCTGCTGAATCTTGAGCAGAATAAACTCAGTCTCCCCTTTCCAGCTATAAATGCTAGCTCCCAGGGCCAGCCAACACTCCCCAAGCAGAGGCACTGGGGGATACAGGTGTGGGAGTACAGTTCTTGCACACTACCCATGCTGAAGCTCACAGGGATATAGGACTTGGTCAATTAAGTATGTCAATTATGTCCATTGATGGTGCAGAAGCTTTAAAAGTAGGACCTCAGGATCCCCATCTGTAAAACTAGAGGTTAATAATTTCCCTCCATTTCTTACCTCAAGAGTGTATTGGCTAATGCACAAGCATACCATGGACTCAGAAAACATCATCTATCCTTTCAAAACCTTGCAAAATAGGATTACTGCCCCCTCTGCACAGATCAGAAAGTCAAGACGCAGATACTAACAGGGTCACTATTTATCATGCATCTACTACTGTGCAGAGAAAACTAAGGCCAGGATATGCAAACCCAGGTTAGGAGTCGGAGAGGGTTTGCCCAACAGTGCCCAGGATGTAGCACCCATGACATAGCCTGCAGGGCCCGCATGTGGCTCTCACTGGTGGATCTTGCCTTGCTGGGGCTAAGGCCATTCAAATACCCATGTGTCACCAGAACTCCAGTGGCTCACATTACAATACTGGAAGGTGCCTTCCAGGGCTCTCCTGAGTGTAGCTGGAGGATCAAAGAAAGACTAAGTGCATAACCACTAGTGAAGGAGCAATGATTTTGCTCCAATGTACTGGCTCTAATATGTATTCAATCTATCTGCCTTTCCTAATTTTCCTGCCCACCCCATGTTTCTGACAATAACAACTCACCAGTGACAGCACGCCTGTTTTTTCTCTTCTTGGCTATTTTCTCATAGTGCTTTCCCACATGACATTTCATTCAACTCTTGAACCATCACATTTGCCCTCCTGCCTGGCAAGGCTTGAGTGATTTCCCCACAGCTTTGCAGAAAGCCAGGACCACACACTGGCCCCTCTGATTTTACCCCATGATCAGTCAGGCACTCTCTGGGAGATGAAGGACAGGGAGCTTTCTCTGTTTTCCAAAACTGTCACTGAAATCGCAATCATCAGAAAGGACTCTGCATTCACCTTCAGGGAAATGCAGAAGAGACCTCACTGTGGTGACCTGCCTATAGTCCCGAGCACAAACAAGTGCCCCTGCTTTGTCCATTATCAACAACAGCAGAGGAATTAGGAAGAGCTGAATGGCTCAGCCTCATCATTCCAGTTGAAGCTGGGGTGCAGAGGCAGTTCCCTTGGCTGATCTCCTTCATCACCAGGAATACATCCTCTGAACACCTCTGTCACCCTTTCCTGAAGACGCCACTCTTCATTCCATAGGACGTCTCCCATGCCTTAGCTGCCTCTAGTGTGGGTGGTCAGTTTCACCCTAGCCTGACCCAGGGATGCTGGGTGGGCTTTTCAGATCCTGTAGGTAGTGCACAGGCAACCACTCAGACCCTTGGGATTACCCAGCAATAGGCTCTGGCTCAAGGCTCACCTTGAACTGCCACAGTCCATTGTCCGGTCCTGATAACCCAGCTGCCACTCCCACCAAGCCCCAGGAAGGGTGAGGACCTGCAGAGAACAGATTGACCCTATTTCCTGGAAGCTGCCTGACTGGTCATCTCAGCCTCTATAGCAGAACACAAACAAGTGGATTATAAATAGCAGAAATTTATTTTCCTGGCCCTCTGGAGGCAAGGAGTCCGCAATCAAGGCACTGGCAGATTCGGTGTCTGTTGGGGGCTGCTTTCCAGCTCTGTCAACCTGAAAAACAGCAGAGAGAGAGACTCTCTAAAGATAAGGCATTTATTCCAGAATAAGCAGAAAGGTTAGAAATGGGGAAATATGTGCTATGGCAGACCAAGGCATATCAATGAGGTGGGACCAAGGGGAAACAGCTTTCAAGATAAAATAGAAGTTTGAGAGCTTTGCTGTGGAACAAAGAGAATGTGGGTTACAGCCTTGTTGCAGGCGCTGACACCAGTTCACCGTGAATACAGGTATCAGGCATGTGTTCCTGTGCATCCCCATGCTTCTGCACTGACTTGCTGTCCTGGTGACTTGGGTGGAGAGCTGCAGCTTGGAAAACTCTGGGGAAAGTTCTTACTCCAGGTACGTATGGGAGAGAGCCCTTCTGAGCACCACTGTAATAGTTCTAACACAGGCGTGCATGCCAAGGGTCTTCTTCACAACCTCTGGGGTTGATTTATGTGTTTGAGGGTTTTATTTTGTTTTTTGTAGAACTGGGGTTTCACATTGAGCAACATCCCCAGCTGTTTCTTTTTTTTGTGAGATGGGGTCTCACTAAGTTACTCAGTTGCCCAGGTTGGGTTTGAATTGTCAATCTTCCTGTCTCGGCCTTCTAGAGGGTTGGGTTTACCTATATATTTATTTTTGTTAAGATTTGACAGAATGACTTTTTCTTTTTTGAGACTGGGCCTTTTTATGTTGCACAGGTAGGACTCAAACTTATGGGCTCAAGTCATCCTCCTACCTCAGCCTCCCAAGTAGCTGGGACCACAAGTGCACACCACCATGGCTCCATTTGGATGGTGACAACCTTCACAGTTCACAGTAGCGCCTTCTCACCGCAACTTCATATGTTTGAAGGGATGAGGCAGCTTTCTGGAGTTCCTTTTATAAAGACTAATCTTGCCATGGGGGCCTACCCTCTTGAGCTAATTGCCTCCCAAAGTCTCTACCGTCTAATGCCATCTCACAGGGATTCGAGGTTCACTTTTCCAACTGGAGGTGGGGACACAAACATTCACTCCAGACACTTGCTTTCCTCACAGGTTGTAGCCACACAAGCCCCAAGGAGTTCCATGCGGTATTGAGAGTAGTTAGTTTGTGAGCTGATTCCTGGGAAGACATCATTCTATGACTGACTTAGCCATGCAGATCTTTTAGTAGGTAAGAGCATGCTAGCCATAGCCATCCCTGTACCTGTCAGCAATACTTAAAGCTGCAAGTAACAATAACCCAACAGAAACACAACTCACAATGAGCAATTTAAACATGACCTGAGTCCAAGGCTGGTGCTACTGGCGTTGGTTCTGGGGCTCAACACAGCCAAGAACAGCATCTGTACAAGTCACTCCAGCCGCCAGTTTTCCAGCCACCACACCACACTCAGTGCAGAAGGGAGGAAGGCTCATGAGCAAGACAGGGTCCCCTTGACTCAGGAACGCTAGGAGACTTCTTAAGGGCTCCAGCAGATATCCAGTGTGTCCTTGGTCAACTTTTAGCTGAATGCTGAGGCACATCCCCAGGAAGTTCCAGAGAACCAGAGAGGCTGCCACAGACTCTGATTCCCCAGACTCCTCTGCCTTTCTTTCCTTCAGGGCAGCAATTTCTTCCAAAGTACCAGCTAGCCCAGGAAGAGCTAGTAAGAAGGAGCAAATCTCAGTCTGCCCCTCTCCCAACCTCAACAAGATTAGTCTCAAATAAAAGAAGTGAAAACTGTGCGCTTTGACTCACAGCCAATGGGCCACAGGAGCAAATCAATTTCAGATTAATTGAATGGAAGAACACCCTGAATATTTCTCACTCACTGCATAATAGATCCTGACGGTACCAAGGCTGCAGTATGGACTTACAAAAACCAGCTGGTAACATTGGGCATGCTGGTGAACACTTGTAATCACAGCACTCTGGGAGGGTGAGACAGGAGGATCTCATTCATGTTCAGCCCAACCTGGGCAACTTAATGATTCATCAAGACACTGTCTAAACAAAAAAACAAAAAACATCTGGGGCTGTAGCTCAGTGTGAAGGCCCCAGGCCAAATCCCCTGTGGTAAAAGCAAAAAACAAAAACTAGATGAAGAGAAGTATGGAAAGGAATCCAGGATGTCAATCAGGAAGTTCTCAGCATTTCTGTATCACAGAAGTTTGGGCACATCAGTATGCTGCTGAGTGTTGGGGTCAAGGGAGAAGACAGCTGCATTGACCTTTTCCTGTCCCTATCCTTGCCCCTACCCCAAACTAAGCACAGCCCAACACTCCTGAGAACTGCAGACTCACCAAAAGGATGAAATCATCAAAGCCTGCTGGCTCTTCATTAAGCTGACAAGAGTATTTAACTTGAAAACCAAGATGAAATACTCCTGGAAAAAAATTTCAGCATAATCTCTCTTCAATGATTAAGAACTACAAAATCTGACTTGAAAGAAATGCAAGAGCTTCACTGATGCAGAACCCACATGAAAACTTCAGAGAAACCCTGAGTTACAGTAGAAAGAAACAGTCTTTAAAGGCAGTGTCGTGTCCTACTTAGTCAAGCCCAACCCCTGCTGGAGTTGTGCAGTTGAAGCTACAGCTGCCATGGTGGCTCCCATAGGGAATGATGGGGACCCAACACCCCAGGGCTAGGCCCAATGATAGTCCTATCTGTCCCACATGTCCCACGTAGGACCAGTGAGAAAGGTCTCACCTTGGCCAGTTGTCCCGGACCTGGTTCTTCCTCTCCCCAAAGCCCAGAAGAATAATCCAGCAGCACTGGTGTCAAGATGTATGTTTGAGGAAGTTCTGCTTCTAGAACTCCAGTTGTGCCAAAGCCAGTTCCCAAGATCCGACTAGGAGGCTGCCAGCTGGAGCAACACATATACACAGGCCAGAAGTGAATCTGTGAGGTTAGCCTGGTCACAAGGCTGTGTTCACTATGGAGCAACCAGCAGGGCCTAGGGCAGTGCGGTAGCCAAGCCAGCCCTGGCCTACAGAAGGACTGAACAAGGAGTCCTTAAAGAGATGAAAATACCCCAGAGTAGAAGGCCAGAGCAGGCAAGGGGGAGACCCAGTGAGCTTGATCAGAGGAAGAGAACAGGAGGTAGGCAGAAGTCTCTGCCCCAAAGGCAAGTTGTGCACAAATTAACGAAGTCAGTAGAATTGTTACCAGGGTTCTGGGGTGCTGTGTGCTCCATCTACAGATTCTTTCCAGGTTCTTGTTGTCCTGAACAAAAATTAGTCAAGACAAGTGCAAAAGACAGTGGGCTTTTACATTAATTAAAGGAGGGAAAAGAAATATTCTCTGCAGAGTGAGTGCAGGCCAATTAAAGGTAGGAAAAGTACAGTGCACTCTACAGAGTGCAGAGAGGACTACAGAAAGAGAGCACAGTGGTGAAAAGGTTAATGGCCTCCATCCTTTGTATCTCTCATCCTTTATGTCCGGGCTACGGTCGAGTCTAGGGCATCCTATCAAAAACCTGCTTGATCTCAGGCCAGAAGAATTGAAGACAGCATTTTTTTTATTATTCCCTGGTGCAGGGCTTGGGAACTGTTCTGTACCTGTGTTCTGGATCTCCATGATTGACAGGTCACTCCCACGCACCTAGCCAGCTGGCCATGTGTTAATCTCCAGGAAGGTCTTTCTGAGAGGAAGGAATATAGATGGATCAGAGCCACAGGAGGTGTGAGGACAGAAGCAGAGGTTAGAGAGACACAGGCTGTGAGGGGACCTACAAGACAGAAGCATGAAAGAATGGATTCCCCTCTAAGCCTCAGTGAGGAACAGCCTAGCTGGCCCATTTGGGATTCTAATCTAGTTAAGAGAAGAGACTAGTTGGTGCAGTCTGGAGCACTGCACACTGCATTTGTGGCTATTTGTTGCATCTATAGGAAGTCAGTGCAGTGAGTGGCACCATCTTTGTGCTGTTTTGCTAGAAACTTGTCAGGTCTGGACAGGAAGGCTGGTTCTCCTCACCTTCTCAGAGAGACACCAAGACCCCTCTTTTGCCTCTGGTCCCATGTCACCAGGCAGGTCTCCTCCTGTTGGTGTTTCCAACCCACCAGAGCTGGCCTTCCCATTTCCAACAGGCTGTGACCCCCATGCAGAACTGGCCCACCAGGCTGGGAGGATGCAGGGCCTGAACAGCAGCAGTGAACACAGTGCAACTAGGCATGAGGCCACATGGAAGGGAGAGATGCACCTCATAGAGGGGCCCCCCAGGGACGTGAGCACTGGGATGGTGAGCAGGTCCTTACAAAGGGAGCTTCCAAAATTCCCAGACTCCTCCCCCGCCCCCATCTGCCAAGCAGCCAGGTAATGAAGTTATGCCTAGTGTTCCATTATTGGAAAACCACAGAACAATGGAACACAATAAAATTTTATTCTCTTCAAATTCTCGTTCCTTGAATTTTTCTAACATATATGAATTTCACTCACAAATTCAAAAACAGACTGCATCCTCAGGCATAAATGGGAGTAAGAACCAGATTTAATTCAACTTATAAAAACAAAGAAGTATGACATGCCCTATATGTAAGAGTCCTGGAAAATTCTTAGTTGTAGTGAGATAGGGTAGGAAAAGAAAGAAAAATAGAAAGGAGACAAGGAAATTGTCATTTTAAAATTGCACATTAATAAAAACTGCAGGTTCATGACACAAACCCAGTCAAAAGTTATTAAGGTCCTTAAATAAGACACAATACACCTGGACCTTTCCCTTTTGCCTGTACAAAGGTCTTTCTCACCTGTGAACAGATGAGCCCTTTCTCCTGTTAAAATGGGCCTTTCCTTATGCATGGGCTACAACTCTGTCACCTACAAACAGGCCATCACCCTTCCCCTAGGGAAACAGCCCCCACCTTTCATCTATAAGTAGATACCTTCTTTTCAAAGGTTCACAAGTTCCATGGTTTTCCACCTCCAAATCCTTACAAATACACCCAGCTAGAGGTCACAAGGGACTCTTTCCCTTTTGAGGGCACAAATGAAAGAAATAAAAGGAGAGGAAAAAAAGATAAATTTGTAGCAAGGACAGGCTTTACTTAAGATAAAGACCTGAAAGGAGTCAATGGCTCCAAAGTGCCAAAAACAACTCTCTCTTACAAAGTAAGCTTTTATAGGTGTTAAAAAGGAATGAGGAAGTTATGGGCCTGCTATTCTCGGGGATCTGGTCTTTGAGTCTGTGATTACTGGTTCTTCCTGTGTTTGTGCAAGGTTTCCTATTTAAGAGGCTGCCCCTTGATCTGGAGTGTTTTATACTGTAAATAGCTTTAATGGGCTTCATAATTACGAGGCCCAGAAGAATGTGGGTAATAGTTGCAACTCATGGGAAATGTCCACTGGCTTTTCCTTTCAACATACTCTGTTTCTTTGGGTGTATATTTTTTAAATGCTGCCTCATAAATCTCTTTATGCTTCTTACTGATGTGTCTAGAAAATTGGAAATTAGCAAACCTGCAACCGTGGGTGAGGTGAGGGAAGGTCCCCATCTCCACCTTGGGGCCCCCTTGAACCCTCGTGTGCCCCGCCATGACAGTTCAATAAGTGCCAAATACGCTGAGAATAGTAACTCCCTCACAGACATTTTCACACTAGGACCCAATGTGGAAGGACATGGGCCAGACAGGCGCAGACAAGCACAGCTGCTCAGCCCCAGGAACACAAGGTCTCTCTCGGGACTACGGAGCTGGCCCAGGTGACTGTGTCTAGACAGTGCTTGGGGAACAGTAAAACCCCACTGCCAAGACACACACAATGGTGTCTGCAGGGAGAGAGCCACTGCGGTGGCAACGGGAGGACAGCCCCCACCCAAAGGGGGCCCGAGTGGAAGGATGTGAGGACCCTGGTTAGTTCAGATACCCTCAGAGCTGGGAGCCTTGGCATGGTAACCGGCACTGCAGAATGGAACTTTAAAAGTTAGGGTTTCTTTCTTTTCCTTTCGAGACAAGTGGCTTCCTTAGGTCTAGGGCATAAAGGGCTTCCTACCCGACCTCGGCCCCAGATGAGCGAGAGGACAGAATATGCAGCTGCTGACCCCAGGAGGCTGGAGCAGTTCCTTTCCATAAGAAAGGAGACGAGGAGCTGAAGATGGCTAGAAGTAAGAAAGTGAGGGTGGAGGTCTCTCTCGGCTCCCCCACGCCTCTGTTCCTTACTATAAAAGACCCCTTACCCACCTGTACATGGTGAGATGGAGATTTGAGGTAAATGGACCACTCCATTTCCTCAGAGATAGCTTTGAATAAATCATTTTTCCTTTGTACCAAAATGGATGGCCTCCTTTTGATCAGTGGTGAGCAAATGAACATGAGCATATGAATGTAAGTGGCCAATAACAGTATGGAGGCTGGGAAAGGGCTGGAAGGGGTGACCCCTATGCAGGCAGATAGGACAGACAGTGGGTTGGACTGGGTCATCCCTGTGTGGCAGTCACAATTGCCAAGGTACAGGTTCCCTGGGACCTGCCCCACCTTCAGGGCCAGCTGCAGGTGCACCTCTCCCAAGCTATAGTGGGAAGGTAGAACCATTCTCCCCATTCTAAGGTACCTCTTCCAAGGCCTCCCACGCCCACCTGAGAGACTGAGGTCACTCATCTTCTCTTATGAGCCTGGATGGCAAGCATCTTTCCAGGAAAGGAAATTCTTCAAGGTGGGTGTAGGGTTTCTTGCCCCTGGATAACCTCCTCAAAGTTGACCTTGAAATACCTGCTATGGGGTTTTTAGGGAAGTAGGAACAGGAAGGATCTGGAGGTCCAGAACAGAGCATCATTCCAGAAGCCATACTCTCCCCGGGGACAGATGAGTCACACAGCCCTGGAGCCTGAGCCTGGGGCCAGCTGGTCTGCTCTGCCTGGGCACTACCTCCTTCATAGCTCCCCCACCTCAAACTTCCCAACCCCACCAACCTTCTCTCCTGCAGATCAAATACTCAGACACTAGCATCTACTCTTCTGAGAATTCACAATTTTTAAAAGGCCCTGGGGAAGGCAACGGTCAAACCCAACACTGAACCTCCAGTAAGAAAGGGATAAATGCTGGTTGCTGAGAAACAGGCGCGCTGGAGCATGGTGGGGATGGGGACTTCTTGTGCACCCCTTGCTTCACCCTCACCCCATACTCTTCCCTCTAGCCATACTCTTCCTCTTCCCCATATTCATAATTATCCCTCCCCATACTCTTTTTCCTCCCCACCCCCTTGGGGCCGATTCCGCTTGGACTGATACCACCCCTAGGACAGGCCAGCTGCCAGGAAAGTCAGCCCAAGTGGGGGACTTTTGTTAGCCAAGACCTTGGAAGTATCACTGTGGCCTTCAAGAGCAGAGACATGCAACAGTAATTTGCTTTGGAGTTTTCTATAAAAACAGAAAAAGTGAAATTACCTTCTTAGTGGGGCAATATTAGTTTAGCATCAAACAAACAGAAAATCACCATCAGCCTCTAAATGAATGCTTTCATCTCACGCCTGCCTTCCTGCTCAGGTCTGAATAAATAACCAGGGCATTAATAGAAAGCACAGCTATTTACCTTAAAGAATAGAATTTCAAATCCCACAAAACAGTTGCTGCTGTTTCAAGCTTTGATGAGAAAAGAATAAGTTTACACCAAATTGTATTTTCAATATGTTAATTAAACCAATAAAGAGTAACTGTATTTGAGTTTCCTGATCTAATAATAAAAAAGATATGTTTGGCTGACTATTTAAAGTGCTTGATGGAATATTTTATATGCTTTATTTACATAATGAATAAATGCAAGACTAACTTGCCTAGTTCTTGTAAACTGCTTGGACTGCTGCAGATGGAGAGATCTGCAGAGGTGCAGACAACCCTCCCCTGTAATTAACTTTCATTGTTTAGAAAACTAATGCTATAAAAGTCTATTTAATCAAACTTCCCTCTATGTGCTTTCTTTTTCAAATTACACCTAGAAATCCATACACCTGAGAGTCTCATTTTAACTAACAGTAGATCATGAGAATATTCAACTAACTTCCATAGGAAAAATCACAAATTGGAAAGAAGACAATTAGCAAAACTGAATTCTGAAACTCACATAAAATATCAGAGACCATTAGGTTTGATTCGTGAGCCTTACTTTTGACAAGTCTGCCATTCCTGACTTGGGCTAGAGCTGGCTTGTGCTTTGCTTGGCCCATAAATTGGCGGGAAAATGGAGAGCACAGACAACATGCAGCCGACCATATGTCATGTCTTCTGTGACTTAGGCTATCCAAGCTTAAAAGCACCAAACCATAAATCGCATTTCACTCCCCAAAACTGGAGACAGAACAGCAGTTCTACTTATCCATTACTGCATAATGAATCATCCCCAAAATGTAGGAGCTCTCAACAACAACAAGGTTTTATGATCTTTCCCAGTCTGGTCCTCTTTACATCTCTCTGGGGTACCCAATCCTTCACATATCAGGAAGGTGAGGCTGGCTGGACCTCCACTGCTAGACTCTTACCTTTGAGGACAGGATGCCTGTGAGCCAGAAGTCATTTCAGGTAGCCGGAAGGATGGATCTAAGATAGCTGCCAGAGTGACAATAGATCACTTCTCTACCTTCATTATAATCCACCTACATGCTAAGTAACACACGTCCCTTGTGCCATCACAGTTGATAGTTGCCATTTTAATGACCAGAAGGAATCACAAAAGCAAAGAAAAGAGGTGGCACTCTTCCCAGGAAAGGCATGAAGACTATCCACGCCCCCTTATTTCTGTACCTTATATCTGTAACCTCCAGACCTGCTACCCATACATAGGTTGAGAAGTTGATTTGTGTGTTTACTCCTTTTTTTCTATTCTTAGCTAAGAATAAAAGTCTCCTTTGCTGTTCAGTCTGTGCTTGGTCTTATTATTGGTTCCACAGTTCCAAGAGGGAGAAGGCATCCTGTTTGTGGTTGAAAATTGGTAACAATCCCAACCTGCTCCAAAGCTGTGTTTCCATCTAGTTAGAAAATGCCCCCTCCTAAGCCTGTAGCCACCCCTCTGTCCTCAATTTCAAATTTCAAGCCACCTCCAGTCCATCTTCTCATGTACACAAGCCCCACTCATGAGTGTGATGGGTTTATGTCCTGCAGAAAGTTCACATGTTATAATCCTAAGCCCAAGTACTTCAGAGTATGACTGCATTTGGGAACAGGGTCTTTAAAAAGGTGACTAAGGCTAATTGAGATCATGGGGGCAGGCAGTAATCCATGACTAGTGTCCTTGCAAAAAGAGATTAGGACACAGACACACATGGAGGGACAAGGGCATATACAAGCCAAGAGAAGAGTCCTCAGTAGAAGTCCACCCTGCCAAAACTTTCACCCTGCTTTTCCAGCCTCCAGAATTGTGATAAAATGAACTTCTGTTGTTTACATCACCCAGCCAGTGGAACTGAGCTATAGCGGCCCCAGCAGACTAACATACGAAGGCAAACTTAGCTCCGTATGATTTGAGATCTTAAAAATGGACATTCTCTCTGCCAGAATCCTAGAGTCACTCTGGATGACACCTCTCAGTCTCCACAGCCAGCTAACCAACCACTCCTGCAAAAAGTTACTCACATCCTGAGTCCCTACCTCCCCACTGCCACCCTTCCTTCCCCACCCTCTCAGCTGCCTTTCAGTTGTGTACACTTGCAGCAGGCCCTGATCTCTTTCTCCAAGTCATCCAAAGCCAATGTGGCCTTTGTAAAAGACTGAGATGATTGTGCCACTCCTCAGACTGAAAATTCTCAATGGTTTCCCATTGTCTTTAGGGTGCTTCCAACTCCTGGGCCCTTCAGCAAGGCTGCAGAGGCAGTAGAATGTGATTCATAAGATATAAATACCACCTGGCCTATGTCCCAGCCCTACCACTCACCACCACGGGACACCGTAGGCCTCAGTTTCATCTGCAATGAATGAAGATGGTCATACCTGGTACTGAATGCAGGATGGGTAAGTAAACCAGCATGCAAAGAGCAAGCAATGGTGATGGTGACACACCTCGCTTTACGCAGGGATTTCTCACTGCCCAGGCTCCTCCCCTGAAGGGACCAACTCCCATCATACCTCATTCTTGTAGTCACCCAGCACCCACCTCTTACATCTATTCCAACTCCTTCAAGGGCAATCACATGGAAAAGCTCTCTGGGCTCCCCCAAAGGAGTGAGCCCCCTCCAGCCCTTCCTGACCCACCCATCATGCTTCTCTCCATTTTTACCTCAGGACTTCTCCTGAAGCCACAGAAGCCCCTTGGCCTACACAAAGTACACCCCAGAACCGGAGTCCTGGGGATGCACCCCAGAGAACAAAGGCATATTTTCACACAGAAACCTGTACTACATTTTATGCACCAAAAACTGTTAGCAACCAATATACCCTTCTGTAGGTGAGTGGGTGGATGAACTGTGGCTACAGGGTATTACCCAGGGCTGAAAAAGAATGAGCTGTTGATTCACGTCACGGTATGGGTGAACCTAACAGAAAGGAGCCAGATCAAAAAGGCCACATACGGTTTCATTACATTCCTGTGACATTTGGAAAAGAGGTAGGAAGATCAGTGCTGCTGGTGGCTGGTAGATGAGGGAATATTGCTGCAAAGAGAAGGCAAAGGCAGTGGAACTATTCTATGTAGCACTCAGGTGGGACACAAAACCCATAGTACTGAACATCACAGAGAGAATTTTAATGTGCACAAACCTTAGGAAATCAAGCCGGAGTACCAAGGATCCAGTCAAATTGTTACAAGCACATGACATACATCCCCCACTACAGGAGGATATGGAACTGACCCCAAACCTTTGGGAAAATTAGTTGTTGACTAAAAATTGTGAGGCTAAAGCCAAAGAGAACTACCCATAAACACTGTACTCTTTGGCAAAATTCTTGCAGGATCTGGGCTCACAATTTTGAAACTGCTTTTCCTGAATACTAAGGTGGATCAGTAAGTAAGCAGAGTGGGTGGGGGCAACCAGGGTCTTCCTGACGGAGAAGAAATTACAGATGGGCAAGGGAGGAGGCCAGCGTGTACCAGGTGCTACTAGATTTGAGTCAGACACATGGGTGTGGACCTGGGTTTGCCTTGACGCCCAAACAGACACAGCAGCGGCCTGGCAGGAATGAGCATTCTTGGTGCCCAGATCAATGTGCTAAGCACCAATCCCAGTAAAATGAACTGGGGCTCCTTGGAGACGTGGCTGATTCTAGGGTCAGGACAGGAAAAAGACGTGAGATGAGAGTGGAGTGCCTTCAAGTGCCAGAAAGAAAGGAAGTACTAAAACAAAAGAAAATAAAAAGATGGGACATGTTAAAGGATGCAGGTGCCAACCTACAAACACTTCCAATAGACAATTCTGGGATGACCTGAGCAACAAAATAAATAATATTGGGTTGACTTATAACCAAAAGCATAAACTAAATATGTATGAGTCTCTAGTGATATAAATAAATGTATGAATAAATAAAAAAGGAGAAGAAGAAATGTCTTCTACACAAAGACAACGGTTTATGTCACTATTTCCTCTCCGAGGAGTGGCGCATGCATCCCTTCCCTTGGAGGGAGACTGAACTCAGTCACGTGGCTCCAAAGAATAGAGTCTTGACAGGAGGGAAAGTGACCTGACACGGAAATGCTTGGCAAAGATGACCTTAAACAAGGTCACCAGTGGGGGGTCATGCACTTCTGATATGATGCCACAGATGAGAACCGCTCACTCTGTGGCTGGTCTTCTTCCTGAAAATCTATAATGCCATTATAACAAGGAGACCATTGAGAGGGATTCTACAAAACACACGACCAGTGCTTCTCTAACCTGAGAGACTTCATGGTTAAAATGAGGAAAACGGGAACAAGATGTAGCTCAGGAGCAAAGCACTTGCCTGGCCTGTGCAAGGCCCTTGGGGTTCTATCCCCCTTTTAAACCATGAGTCTAAGAAAGTCCTGTGAAAGATGAGCCAAATGCAACATCATATGCTGAATGAGATCCTAGAAGAGGAAAGTGACTGTAGAGAAGCTGGTAAAAGTCACATAAAGACTAGAGTTCAGATAACACTCAGACTGGGTTCTTAGTTATAACAAATATACAAGGGTAAGCTGACAACACTGGGGGAAACTGAGGAAGGAGTGCACAGAGATTTCTGTACTTCCTTTGTGGCTTACCTCTAAATACAAAATGTAAAGTTTTTAAAAAATGAATAAAGCTCAGAGGTCTTGGTCTGTTTGTGACATCTACCAAAATGCTTTTGCTGGAAGCTCGTCCTAATCTTTTCCTAATAACACTGGAAGAGCATTAGACACATGATCCACCCCACCAGCTCCCACCAGCTGCTCCCCCAACTGAGCAGTGCTGTCGTTGTTCAACTGAACAGCCAGGTAGAGAGGTTGTTTTGGGACTCACTTTAATTCAAATGCTTAAATCAACAACACATAAAAATAACTAGGCTCTGATAGCACACCAGACTACCCCATTTTTCTAGATCTGTGTAAACAGATGGTCAAGGTGTTGCTTCCTGGGGAGATTGGAAGGGTAAATAGTCCTCTTCAGTGCCTCAGTGTGGCACAATGAGACTGGTAAAATTGCAGTCACACAGGATACAAGACCCAGGGGACAGGTAGAATCAGAGCAAAAGGAAAACAATTATATAACTGGCACCCCAGTGTTTTTTAAAAGACATAAAATGTAAATTACCTGGTTGAAAAATCATACTTCGACTATTTACAAAATGTGTGACTTTGAGCAAATCATTTTAGCTGTCAGGGTGCCCCTTTCCTCATTTGTGAAATGAGGACATTGTTGTTTGTACAAGCAGGGTACCCTGATCCAAGACAATTGCTTTGGGTTTCAGAGACTGGCCAAGGACAGTCCTCCCTGGGTGAAGAGTCCAAGTTGTTGCATACATAAGCCTTTTGTACTAAGTATGGATGTCAGCCAGGTGAGAGCTATGGTCTTTGAGACCAAAAGTCCACACTAACACTTCCAGGGATCTGTGCCTGATGCTGAAGTTTGAGCCTTAGCCAGAGCAGACCATCTGCATGTCAGGTGAGAACAACATGACCTCCTCTTGAGCCCAGCTGTGCCAGTCCCTTCTCTGGGACAAGCCATAAGGAAATTTCCACTACACGTGGAATCTGAAAAGTGAATATCTGAAACAATGTTTCAATAAGGACCAGAGGGAAGCAGGTGAACAGTCTCCAATGGGACTGTTGATAGATGATGAAGGCATCTGGAGTCCAGCCTCTGTCATTCCTGAGCACCAAATGGGCGAGGGGGTGCATGAGTGAAATCTAGAAGTGAAGAGGGGTTTCCCGGGTACTGCCAGTGAGCTGGTATCAAAACAACAGGGCAGGAGAGAAACAGCTGACCACTTCCTCACCCTGCCCCAGTGCCCTGCTGACCACTCATTGGCTAACCAGCTGAAAATCAGTCCATGAGAAAGAGAGTGTCCAGGCAATGCCATGGGCAGAATTTAGCCTGCTGGGCACCAGGAAAGTACAGAAAAAAGAAAGGTGTGCAGGCCTACAGAACAGCCAATGCAGCATTTTTATGGAGGCCTGAACCACAGACGGACAGGTACTTAAAAGCCCCACCCCTCTATCACTTGGACACATGAGGACAAAACACACACATGTGGAAAGGTAAGAAGAAATCTTCAGAATGTACTGGGCCAGGGGAACCTTCATTTGCTTCTTTACACTTTTCTCTGGTTTCCAAATTCTGACAATAAATTTATCATATTTTAAATTCAGAAAAAAATAAATGTTTCTGAAATGTAATGTAAAATATACAAACCTTCACCCAGATATATTAGATTGAACCATACAATCTGCCATTGTAGGTCAACACAGATGAATGTGTGTCCAACTTAACACCTTCATACACATCTATACACACATACACTCATGTACAAATATGTTAGACATGCACATATCCTGTGAGCTTAAATTCAAGGCTAAACAGCTCATACCAGCTGGTGTTTTTAGTCTGGCAAACCATTTCATGAGTTGTGTTTCTATGGCTAGTCTCTTGGTTAAGAAGGATGTCTGGCCATTTTTCACACCATTGACACCTCTGGTACATTATGGAATGTGAAGTCTACATGACACCTGGCTCAGGAAATAAACAAACAAACAAAAGGCATTGTCCTCTTCTATGGCAAGAATGTGTTTTGTTTCTGCCATGACCATGGACCAAATGGCAGTGTTTTACCCAAGTGTTCACCTGCGAAGGACCATTGCCCTGCTGGCTGGGGCGGGTGGGAGCGCCCTGTGTAGCTGGACAGGCTCTTCGAGAGCCTTCTCTGCCCAGAGTATTTCTGTCATGAGTTAGAGCTGAGTAGGCTGGCAGCCAAGTCAGAGTCACTTGTAACATCCCATTAATAAAAAGATATGCCTTGTGATGGTGAATTTGTAGCATAGCTGTGATTTTTGTGGAAAGTTGATGGCAGGATACTTTCTAAGCTCTGAACAGATGTCTCCCTGGTCACACATTGTCAGAGAGCATGGAGTTTCAAACATATATATTTGCTGTGCAAAGTCCTCAGCAGGGGTGATAGATGACATCCCGTATCAGTCCCTGATACAAGAAACACCTCCTAAATCAAGCCCCTAGTTTGGCCTAACCTTTTCCCCATCTGAGAGACTCAACTCTCCTCTTAGTATGGGGTGTTCACTGACCCTAACTACAGCTGGAAGCCCTTCATCCAGGCACCCACAGTCTCTGTGCTCCCAATAAGCACACAGCAGGCGCTCACAGTTGTCTCACTACATGCTAATGTCCCCATTCCCACAGGTGGCTCCCAGATCTCAGGCCAGCAGGCCACCAGCCATCTGGTAAGGACTCCTGTTGCTCCCGGTCTGGGGTTCCATTTATATGGCATTCATCCTCTGTATCACTCTAAATGTCACCTTGAACTTCCTTTCCATCCTAAACCACTTTCAAGGTTGTGAATCCATGGAAGACTGACCCACGGGCTGTATTTCGAGCAGTCAGCCCCAGCGACCTCACTTGGACAACACGGTAGATATGTATGCCCGGCTCAAAGGCTGTCATGAGGCTTAGAACACTGCCAGGTGAGCACCCAGAATTCAGAAAGGGGTTTGTCCAGGCCATGGAATATAATCCAGCTTTTAAAAGGGAGGAAATTCCAATACATACTACAACACAAATGCAGCAGGGGACATTATGCTGAGTGAAATAAACCAGACACAAAGAACAAACACTGTATGATTCCACTGGTGTGAGGTCTTCAAAGTCATTATGTTGATAAATAAAGATAGCAGAATGGTGGGTGCCAAGGGCTAGCAGGATGAGGAGTCAGTGGTGACAGAGCTTCAGTGTGGGAAGATGGAAAAGTTCTGGAGATTAACGGTAGTGATGGTTGAACGACTACATGAATATGCTGAACTGTACACTCAGAAAATGAGTAAGATCGTAAATGAGGAAGCGAGACGTGAATGGGAGGAGAAACAGAGACAATGTCAGGAAATGTGCAAAGCAGAGGAGACAGAATCAGATGGGGCCAGTGGACAGTAAAAGTCAGTCCCAGCAAGTGGGGGTCAGGAGATCCTCAAGGGCACCCCCAGGAAAAGAGCTGGCACTGGACCACAGATGCACACAGAAAGCTTCATGCTGGGTACAACTACACTAGTCCACCAAGAACTTCTTCCTTCTTCTTCTTCTTCTTCTTGCAAGCCCAGTGTGAAGGCCACAAATCTTCAGCCAGCAAAGGCTGACTTCAGGGTACTCATCCCAGATGTGGCCACCTCCTCAGCAAATGAAGCATCTTCTGAGAAAGAGTTCCACAAGTGTGACTCTACCATTCTTCAAATTGAAACAGATTCTAGAAAATGACACCTACTATGGCTTATCTTTATATTGCAATTTTCAAAACCTACAATTTTATTATAGAGAATTTTAAAACACGGAGAAAAACAGAAGTTATTAGCAACCATGCCACCCAGGAATGACCCCTCCAGCACCATAACATATGTTAAATATTTTCAGACACATATATGTTCCAGAGACTTATCCATGTTTATAGATACACATAACTATATGTGCTTATACATCTCCAAAGTATACTGTTTTTATTTCTTATCTTGAATCAAAATGAGACCCAGTGTATCTGATCTTTTGATGACTTTTACAACTTTACCTGTTAAAAGTTTTTCTCACATGGCTTACTTCTTTTGAATGCTGGCTTTCAATAATGTAATATGACACTCCGAGGCTCTACCATATTTTGTTTGAACTAATTCATACTGGGGAATATTCAAGGAATTTCCAAGTTTCTGATATTATGAATACTGTAGAAATGTGACCTCCTCATGGTATAGTGTTGGGGACACTCATTATACATTCCCAGCTAGAAATCCCTAGGTAAACATGGGTGTGTGTGCTCCTTGATGTACATCACAAAAATTCCCCTCAGAAATTCTACCCCATCTCCACTCCACCAGTCATATGTGATAAAGCCTTAAAAAGTGCACTCTCACTTGATTCAACTTGCTAAACAAACTCCTACAAAGCAGGGTACCAAATGAAGGCAACATAGATAGGGTGTGACAACTCCAGAAGCTTTAGTGACCTCCCAGGTTGTCAGTTCTAAAGCTGATGGACATGTGACCAATCTTTAACGCAAACTTGCAGCAGCAGAAGAAGGAATCAGATTCTAGGGAATTGCATCTGCACTGCAAAATCTCCCCACTCCAGGTAGGCCCATGCTACACCAGGCCAGGAGAGGACCCCCAGAATAACCCAAGCCACCAACTACCTCCTGTGCCCTCCCAGCCCACCAAGGAAGCCAGAGCTAATTTGCACAGAGCTGACAGAGGATGGGACAGGCCACATGACCAGCCTGCTGGAGCATATAAAAGGCCCCACCTCTCCAGTTGCTTCCACTGGTTTTTATGGCATTGACTTTGTGCCAGAAGTTAGGAGAATTCTGTTTTAATTGATGGCCTTGCCACTGACCTCTAGAATATATTATTAATGAATGACATTTCAGCATCTGTTCATAGCCTTTGCAGGCATCTCCTGGGCCACAGGACACAGGACCAGAACCCCTGAAGGACCCAGATGGTGGCCACCTATGGCAACACCCCACACAAGCCAGCACCAGGCAGTAAAAGGTCTGGAGGCTCCTGGTGTCACACCGCCTATACCAGACAGGCAGCCTTTGGTTTTTGTCATGGGTCAGGGGCTCAAATTGTATACAGTACTTGAAAAAAAAATGGTTGAGTCTGCTTGCATGCAGGGTATGGGCCCATCATTGCCTCCTGTGGATGGATAAGCACTGCCTACAGGCCACTGGCCTGGAGTCCCCACTTTCTGGGCTCCCATTCCATTAGATGCCACTGCAGGAACTCTAGGGTGGGGCCCACTAATCTGAATTCCCCATGAGCATCCAAGTAAGCCACGTGGCCTGTGAATTGGAGACCATGTTTTAGCCATTGCCATCCCTAGAGAAGGGGGAAATGCTTGCTTATCAGCTATATCTCTGTTTTCTTTCTTTTCTTTTTCTAATTCAGCTGCTAAAACATCAACTCAATCTTTTTTTTTTGGTTTTTTGAGACAGGATCTCACTATGTAGTTGAGACTGACCTGGAACTCACTGTGTAGCCCAGGCTGGTCTCAAACTCACAGCGATCCTCCTGCCTCAGCCTCCGGAGTGCTGGGATTTCAGGCGTATGCCACCACACCTGGCTCAACTCAATCTTTTTAAAATGCATCTATACAGAGGGCCAGCAATGACAGCAGTGTTAACTATACATCTTTCAGCTCACCTTAGAAGTCAGGAAGTGAGCCTGGAAATGAGCATTTTAACGCTCTTATGGTGATTCTGCGGCTTGGCCAGTTGGGGACTGATCCATGGTGTGACCAATAGGGTGCAGAGGTGAGATGTACTAACCTATGTCCCACCTCTCCCTCTTGAATCCACACAATGTGCTCCCCGGGAGCTGCACTGTGGCTCCCAACACCCAGACCTGAAGTGCTCACTCTAACAACGTCCCTTGCACTATCTCAGGCCTCCCTTAGCTTCCCTCACATACCTGCCTCTGGGAAATAGCCACTTCCACACCAACACTCCCCCAGCCACTCCTGAGGGGTGCCCCCCTCAGGAGGTGCCCCCCATCCCTCTCCACACTCCTAAAGAGCATGTGATAGGACCACTGCCCAGGCCTGCACCAGATTCCACCCTGCTGGTGGTGATACTGCTCTAAACATCTTGCTAAGCACAGTAAAATACAATGAGAGGAATCTAACCCCAGGAAATATGCTGTTCCCCCGAAAAGTTCCTCTGGGAAGCATCTGTCTTTGGAATCACCAGAAAGGGTTTAGCTCCCCACCCCAGGCCCCGAAAGAATCCTCTTGGTGAGGTAAGCAAAAGAGAAGGATTCCTGCAAATGCTCAGAGAATGAACCACAGGGTACACTGATGAACAGGGGCCTCGTGTTTCGGTTTCATTACTGTTTTGATCCCCATAGCATTTCTTCCATTTGCAAAGGCAACACAGATTTACAGGCTTAGGGAGAACCCCGATAGCCCCCTATAAGTTGCTGCTCAGAGCGAGTGGCGCCAGAGGCCTGCACATCGGAGGCCTGCAAGCTGGACAGGGAGCTGCACACCCCCCACCATCTCTCCATGAGCCAAAGGGGCTGGGACTACTCAGGTAAGAGGAGGGACTGGTAGGAGGGAGCATCACTGTGGGGATAACAGGAGATCCCAGAAGAAGCACTTGGGCCTAACTGCTGTTGGCTTCAGACAGCATGGGAGCCAGCCAGTTCATCTTCTCTCTTACACTCCCTCCCTCACATCTCACTAGGACCTTACAAGTGGTGAATTTGGCTATCTGGGACCTGGGCAGCATATGACCATGGGGCTCTAAGGTGAGGTCTTAGTTCCTTCTCTTCTCTTCCCTCAATGCTTCCTCTTTCTATTGATTCAAATCCCACTAACCCTGATCATCTTTCCCCAAGAGTCCTCACTTCCTTCACTCCCAAAGAAAGCTCAGGCCAGGAAACAGCTGACCTCCATGGCTTCCTCCAACTTTGGGAAACATGTTCAGGCAGGAAACCTCTCACCACGCCAGCCTCCCAGCAGGACCACTTGTACTAATCCATTAGTGAATATTTACTGTAAGTTCTTAAGCACAGGTCCTTAATTTTGCCAATTAAGTTCCCAACTGCTATGGTAATAGGCAGTGTAAAAGTCCTAAAGTAATAAAGATCATTAGATTTACAACAGTTGTGGAAGCCCCAGACCTGAGAGCTGAAGCACTGAGGTCAGGAGTCACCCTGACCTTGTTTCTTCAAAGTGCAGACTGGTTATTTCTGTGTCTAGCCCGTACCTGGTGCTATAGGAGGCTTTGGGGCTCACAGAGGTTTTTTTCCTTTCTTATACTGGCTAAGACGTCCAACTTCTGCATTCTGTTCATCTTTAAGCTGAAATAGTCGTGAAATATAATTTTTAATTGTTTTATGGAGGAAAGGGCCAGGGAAGTCATAAGGAAGCCCCGGGAAGGGCTGAAGGTAGGAGGGGCACCATCATGAAGCAGGCATGGAGCTGGGATGACCCTGAGACGGTCCAGACCAGGCAAAGCACAGGCCAAGTGTCCCTCAGAGGAGGGGGTGGCCTCCCTCTGTGGGGCACACAGTGTGAGAGGCAATGAGAGCCCCCCAGGTCGAAGGGCCAGCTCTGGGACTTGGTGGGGGCAGGAATAGTCAAGAGCAACTCCCAAAGGAATTATTCTGGCCCTGGGAGGTGAGCTCTGCCCTCCCAACACACCCTTGCTAGGGTCTCCAGTGGAAATGATGGAGCAGGCTCACCAAGCCGCCCACAGCAGCGGTTCTCATGAGACTACATTTACACTAATCTGTGAGCCCAGCCCTGCACCAAACCAGGGCCATCACTGAGGCAGAGTCCATGCCACCTTTCAGACCCCTGCACTGGTTCAGCAGCCACAGTGGAAGGCCAGCCCTACAGAACCATCCCCCACCCCAGCTCAGACACTGCAGGCCAGAGGCTGAACTGCATGGGAAATTGAATACGAGTATCTTTGAGGGAAGCCCCCACCCTGTCATACCCAAAGTTGCCCCTATCAAAGATTGAGCTCTATGTGTTTCTTTTCTTTCTTTTTTTTGAAACAGGGTCTCACTATGAAGTCCAGGTTGGAATGAACTCATATCCTAATGCTTCAGCCTCCTTAGTGCTAGGATTACAAGCATGCACCACTGCACCCAGCTAAGACTAGCTCTGGAAGCAGTAGCTGTCACCCCTCCTTCACACTGTAGGAGCAACCATGCCTGGACACCCCTCCCAAGTTGAAGCAATAGAATCTGTTGAAAAGGTACACAAAATCGCTGTAGAACTAATGAGATCTGGGCCTCCCCTCCCATCCCCAACACCTCTGCTGCCTTCCCTTGCCTTACAGAATCACTTCCTCCTGTCTGATTATGGTATTCACATGCTCAGCCCGATTATCTCTAAGCCACTCAGTGAGCTTCCTTCGGCCATTAAACCACCCACAGCTCTCAGCTTGGGGTACTCCCTAGAGCCTACAGTGTCACGGGCATGTTGGTTGCTGAGGGAGGTTGGATGGTGACTGCCAAAAGGTAAGTTCGCATCCTAACCCCCAGAACTGTGAACATGGCCTTATTGGAAACAGGAACGCTGCTGATGTAACTAAGTTAATGATTCCAGTATGAAGACATTCTGGGTGATCTGGGTGGGCTCTGCATCTACTAACAAACGTCCTTGTCGAGACAGAAGAAGCAGAGACACGGCGAAGAAGCCTGTGTGAAGACAGAAGCTGTGAGGGGAGGTGTCCTGCCAGTGCCAAGGAACACCGGAGCCACCAGAAGAAGCAAGGACAGACTTGGAATCTAAACTGGCTTCCAGGACTCTGTCAGAGTAAATTTCTGTTGTTTTAAACCACCCACCTTGTGGTGCGTTCTTCTGGCAAACCCATGAAAGTAACGCAGCAGACGACACACAGCATGGCCAGCAGGAGAGCAAAGGCCTCACAAACGCCTCCTGCCTCAAGCACAGGGAAGAGAAACACACGTGTAAGGAAAGGGTGTGGAAGGTTCCTGGGAATTCCAGGCCCATACTGGGGGAAAGAAAGGAATCTCAGTAAAATGAAAGAGGTTCATATACCTGGAGGTCTTCAGGGATAAATTGTCTTGGACTTAGTTCCAGGTGAGGATTTTCCTATCGCTGGGGTGGTGTTCTTATTACAACTACAGACTACAGACCAATAAGTATTTTTAAGACAACCAAAACTGTAGAATGGACACTGGGCCTGGTTCTGTGGAATCCAGAAGCTATGAGGGGAGGAGAGGGTTCAAGTCCAGGCTGCCCTAGTTCTGATCATGCATGGTGCTGCTCCCTGGGTTGCCCCCTGTGGTATCGTGGTGGCCACCAAGCAGGCCAGAGACCACATGGCCTGTGGACCATTTGGGATTGCATGGGCAGGCGTCATGAACTAAATAATCCTCTCTCTGAAGCACACAGGAGATTCCCCTTGCTTTCAAGCTGTCACTTTTGGGTTCTTTCCCCAGCAACAAATTTCTATGTTTTAAACATATGAATAATTTCAAACAAAAACAGTGATGAAATATACATGAACTTTATCATGCATGGCTTTTTAGCTGGGAAAATATCCTCATCATTAGAAGAGCTCTTTCCAAGGGTTGTATTGCTAGGAGCCATTTGATTAGGTTACAATACAAGAGAAACAACATTTACAGAAAGCACAAATCCAATAACCACGCAGACCAGGAAGTAGTACTGTATTAATCAACAGACATGAGACAGCTGGGCCCTGGGCTCCTAACTGGAGCCACAGAAGTGTCCACATGAGGAATGAGCATCATTGCATCGAAAATCAAGGAGCCCCGTGCTTGGCTGAAGACAGTTGTCCCGCCCATGGGCACCTATGTCCCCTGCCTTGCTGGAGCCAACACAGAGCAACTCTTGGTCATTCATGATCTTTATTGCAGCTGCATCACCATCAATCCCTTCCTCCCTTGTCCTGACTTTCCTAGGCCTCTCAGCCGTGTTCTTCCAGAACTTTGTGGAAAAGCACCTGAAAGCAGCTGTTCACCTCTGAGTCTATTTCCCAGGGCAAACTTCCATTCTCCTCTCAAGGATTCTGTCTTCTCCCCAGTCTCCTTAAGAATTCTAGCGCCCCACCTTGAAGTTGTTCTCAGATGTGGTATTGTTTCCATTTCCTGGGGCAAGCATCTTCCCAGGGTGTGGTCTACTGAGAGTCTGAGTTTCTTCCTGTGAGTCCCAATGCTACTTTGCTAGACTTACTCCCCCACCTGACTGTGATGGCCTCAGCCTGGCCTGAGCTATGTGGTGAATAGCATCCCCCCATTAGCATGCAGGATGCCTATGCTTGTAAGCTGCTCCATCTGGTCCCATGTGGCCTCTTACACCTGCTGCTTCTGGCCTACGGTTTACCTCTTGCTTTGAGCATGGCTTCTTCCTCTTTCTCTTTAAATGTCTTCCCTATGGCACCCTTTGTCAGGAGCAGAAAGGACTATTTCTGGGTCCACTCCCAAGGCTGGGCTTGGAAGTCCAGCTCAGTCTCCAATACATAGCACTGTGGATTAAAAGGTTCACCTGCATTTTGAGTCAAAAGCAGCTCCTCTAGGTTCTGTTTGTTAGTCTTAGCTCTGTCCTCAGAAGCCACTGAGAAAAAGTCCTGTTCCCCTCCATGCGAAGCCCTTTCACCCATGACAACTGATAGACACCTTCTCTGGGCTACACTTCCTTGAGCTACCTAAAGCCTGGCTCGGAAACCTCTCCCCGGCCTGGACATCCTCGCTGGATGCACTCCCACGTGTCAATTGGTATTTTCTCTCAATACAATTCTCACAAGTTCTTTTTCCATCAACAAGCCTATCGAGACTCCTAAGTTCTTGCCAAAATTTTTCAGTTACAAAGAGCTGGGCACCCACAGCCCAGCAACCTATTCTAGGCCATCCCTATTGGACAGCCACCTGCACTTATGGAATATCCTGGAGACAGAAAGCACTGACTTCCCAGCCAGCTCTCCCACCATTGGGCAGACATTGAACGTGTCACGTTTTCTCTCACTGAATCTAAATCTGTGTCCAAACTGCAGCTGAATTGAAGGGCATCTGTCCTACTATTCCTTCTACTGAAAGTGGGGTAAGAGTAGAGGCAGTTGCCCAAATATCCATCAAGTAGGGAATTATGATTAAATAAATCGAGGCAGCTCATGTTATGGGAAAGAAAACAGCTCAAGCTGACCACGTATCTCCAGTGGAACAAGTGTGTCCAGGACTTAGTAGAGGGTGCTGTAGGCTGTGTAATGAGCATTGAGGGATTTGAGTGATAAAAAAATTATATATATATGCCTGTATTTATAAATACATTTAAAAATAGAAAAGACCTGGGAAGCTTCATGCCAACAGCTGGTAGTGGTTCCCTCTCGAAGGAGACTCCGAGGCACAGGCAGAGAAGAGCCAGGTTTCAGACTGTGTTACGCATAAACACCCCTGCATCGTTTGAACTTCAGTAGTGAGCATGAGTTGCTGCTGTGCTTTATGAAGATAGAGGGAAACATATTCACCAAGGCCCTGTGCAGATGATCAGCCCTTCTACATTTCCCAGTATAAGTCTGCATCTGTGGACCTGTGCTAAGAGCACCACATGCCCCACTCACTGAGCCTCTGCAGTGGGCCCTGCCAGCCTCCCTCAGCAGACAGAAAGGCTGAAGCAAGGAGAGGCCAAGTAGTTTACCCGGGTCACACAGCCAGAAAGGTGCAGGCCAAGGCTGGTATCCTGGTGTCCATACCCAAGTTCACAGGCCTGGTGCCTGTTCTGCGCAACCAGGAGTCCTGCCTGCCAACTTGAACTGCAGATCGCTTTTTATCCAAAGTATAAGGAGCCGGGCATGCCTATAAGTCCGGCACTTTGGGAGGCTGGGGCAGGAGGATTATAAATTTAAGCCCAGACTGGGCAATTTAGCAACTTAGTGATTCCCTGCATCAAAAACAGTGGGGGGGTGGAGATGTAGGTCGGTGCAGAGGCCCTGGGTTCAATTCCCACTAATCGCACACACACACACACACACACACACACACACACACACACACACAAACACACACCCCTTCATGAGGATCCAGCCAGCTGCCTCCACCAGGAAGCCACCCCCAGCCCCAGCTCCCACATGGGCCCTAGGCACAAAGGGACTCACCACACTCCTGTTTACTCGCAGACCCCAGAACAATGCCTGACAGCCAAAGACATTCAATAAACCTACCCTCTAGAGTGCTCTAAAATAAGCCCGGAATGTACACTGGCATCAGGAATTGGCCCGGTTTCTGAAATTCTGAGGCTGAGATTTTTACTTGTGTTGCTTTGATCAAGATCCTCAGGTCCTTGAAGTCTCAGTTCTCTCTCAAGTGGGACTAATCACTCCCCTTAACATCATTCTGAGTATTAACGGAGAATGGGTGTATGGAAGACTGAGCGCACACCAGCACCTAAGGATCCAGGACATCTCGCTGAAGTTCAAAACAGACCAGAACCTCATCCGCACTCCCTCAAAGCAGCCCCCGGGCCGCCGTGTGGGGGGCAGCATGAGAAAGTCTCACATCTCTGCTCTAACTACACTGCCAGAACTTGCAGGCCAAATAAGGCTCAGTGGAAGGGGCTCCTCTCCTCTTTCAACACCTGTCCGCCTTCTCTGTCAGCCCTGCCCTGAGACGCAGACAAGATTTAGGCAAGTGCGCCCCCTGCCTGCAGGAAGACTGGAGAATTTCGCTTTCATCAGCTGGCGCCCGGGACCCTCCTGACCTAGCGGAACACGAAGTGCCCAGGCCTTGTCAGCACTGCTCTGCTGCCCTCCCACCCTCTTTCAAAACAAGTCCCAGCTGAGGCGCCTCCTCAGGCAGACGTGGAGCTTTCCTGCGCAGAACATTCCAAACGCCTTTTATAAATGTCGCATCTGGCTTGCTGAGTTAATTAATAGAATGAAAATAACGGGGAAAACAAAATGAACTAACGCTGCTCACCGTGGCAGCAGCAAGAGGAAATAAAGGCCTTCAAATTCCCGAATAAGACTAAAGTGAATCCATTTATCGATGTCTAATTAAATACCTCATTCCTTCAGAAAATAAATTTCCATAATTCTATCCTCAATTAGACCAATAAACTGCTACTCAAGTGTTTTTCTCTTAAAAGTTTTTCTAATTCTTTGCTCTCAGCCCTTGAAACCAAATGCTTACATTCAGAAGCTTGAGGCAGGCTGAGGATTTCAATCCTGTCCACCTGTCCACCAGGCCACCCCATCCTCTTCCTGCCTTCTCCTTACCATCCCTTCCTCTTCTCAGCTCCTGGCTAACAGTGAAGGCTGGCGTGAGAGAAGAACGCCTGGGTACCAGGCCCAGCCCCTCTGATGACCAGCTGAGTGACCAGAAATACTACAAAACATGAGTTGGAGGATAATGCATCCAGTGTGGCTGCAGAGACCCAGGGAGATCTTATAGGAATTCCTGAACTGTTTTGCAAACCAAACATGTTTAAAAATATCCAAATTGTTTGTAGGTCTGCACACTTCCCAGCCTAACCCCATTCCCCCGCTACACCTGGGCTTAGGGAGGCCTGTGCTCTAAGGAAAACAGCAAGGACTCTGGGTTCAGTCCAGCAGGCCTGGTGCAAATCCCCACCATACACCAAGAGCCTGTCCTCCCCTCCTGAACTGCTACTTCTTGCGTGCAGAACTGAAATCCCAGTCATCCACAGTTTGGCTAAAATGCACATCCACTGCTGAATCAGCATCTGCAACACTCAGACCCTGAAGGAGCCACAGGACTAGGTCTGTGACCTCTTCCCAAGACCTGGCCCCTCAGAACGGTCTTTGCACACAAAGCAGCAAGGCCGGCAGGCACACTGTCTCCTGATGCCCCTCACCCTTGGCGGCCAGCACAGAAAGATGTAGGAGCCCATATTGATGAGGCTACTTTAATTGCCAACTTTGATGCATCTTTCCAATATCCTAAAACCCCTAATGAAGATGTGTACAAGATTAACAGGCGCAATTAGAAGAAAGGCTTTTTGTTTCATTCCATCCAGAATCAGCTTCTTATTGCACTTATTTATAATACCTTCACACTTTCAAAGTCAAGGAACACAGAAAGGGAACACAGCATGCTAGAGCACATCCCATGTAATTATCTTTGCAGGAAAATGAGGACAAAAGTATGAAATAAATCTCAGCGCCCATAGAACCATGAAAATCCACAAGAAACAGAAAAAAATGCCTCTAAGTTTGTGTTGAGAACTAGTGCTCTTTTAAGTTGGCTTCATAAACCCCTCGTGATCCTCCAGAATGTGGTTAAGTCTCATGGTTAGCACTTCTGACACAAACTAACTGTATTTATGAACTCTGTTACATCAAATTCTCAGCATGTTTCACAGCCTTAACTGCCAAGACTAGAAGATCAGGCAGAGGAGGAGCTCAGTGGCTAAGCATCTTCATCTGTGGGTGGGCTGGGGCAGGACCCCAAGGGTCTGCAGGACACTGTGGCCTGGCTGGGGAGCCAACCGCCAGCAGTAGCTCCTGTGACTGCTCCCTGACCAGGAGCTGGGGGTGGTCAACAGACCATGCCCTTGACCACCCAGCTTCAAAGAAAGGATGCCTTTTGCCATACCCTTGGCCCATTGTGGCCAGTGGCAGGAAGAGCACTATTCCCCAAACATACATGAAATAATAATCCAAAAACTCATTGAAGTCCAAAACAAAATCAAGGACCCTGAATTTCTGGTCCCTGCAACTAGGCAGAGGTCCTTTACCAGCTACCACCCCTGAGACAGCTTTGCAAGACTGTGAGTACAAGGTGTATGCCTTGCTCCTGCCAAGAAAGACATCCTAGTACCAAGAGCCATCCCCAAGTCCAGGTCTGACCCCGGGCCTACAGTGGGCACAAGAAGAGAACTGAGCACCCACCAATTAATGTATGGATCACAGGGGCATTTAGAGACCCTCTGACACTTGGAGCACTAGAAACGACACAGAATCACACATACAAGAGTTACTGTGTTTGCCTTATGCCTGGCATCCGTAAGGCTCCAAGCCACCAGGGAAGGAGGAAGAAGTGGAAAAACACATGGAGAGAGAAAGAAAAAGACCTAGAAGAGAAGAAGAGACAGAAGGAGAGAGAGGCAAAGAGAGAGAAGGAGGGCAGTGGGAAAGCCATTTAAAACAACCAAGCAAAGTCTTTGAAACAGCAGGAAAGTCTTCAAAACAACTAAGCAAAGAGAAAACATCCTAAAGCTTGAAGATGGCACCTGGGAGATAAGGACTAGAATGTGGGAGTCAGCCAGGACTGAGGGGAAACTGTAGAGAGAACACTGGCAGGTTCAACTGCCTCCCCAGCTGGCACAAGCAGACAGGTTTGAAGAGTCACCACATCTCCGAGGTTCGGTGGCCAACAGAGAGCTTCAGACAGCTGCCATCCTTTCCTGGCTCCCACGGGCTCCAGGGTCATCCTGGCCCTGAGCTCACCACCTCCTGTGCTTGACAGTGGGAGCTGCAACTTCCAGGTCCCATGGTGACTATGAATTTCTGCCACCCCACACCTCCCAACATGCCAGAGAGCTGCCATAGTACAGCAGCGACCATGTCCTCATCCTCCTCAGCCACATAAGCAACCAAACACCCACCTGCCCTGGTCTTCTCTTTCCTCACCTGGGAAGCAGCAAGACAAGTTGCCCTTGCTTCACTGAGCTGTTTTTTTTGGTTTTTTTTGTTTTGTTTCATTTTTTTGCTTTACTGTAAAACTAAATAACATGAAAACAGCCAGCTAAATGGGCAAGGATGGTGTAAGTATAATGTGGCATTGTGTCTGAAAACAAGTGAGAGCGTGCTCCAGTTACATCAACACAGCAGACCAGATCTTCCAGGAAACCTCCTGGGATAACCTGAAGATGCTGGAAAGTACACAGCAGTAATCTTTAAATATACATCTGAACTCATGAGAAATTAAGATTTCCAAGAGGCAAAAGCAGGAGGGAGCCAGATCCAGACAGGGGTATTGATTAGTGTTGGGTCTTCCTGTCCCTGTTGATGTAGGAGAGGAGCTGGTATGAACACAGCGCCCCTGAAGCCTCCTCAGTGCAGAGATGACTAGCAGGAAAATCCCCACAGGCAGGGAGATGTGGAGGAAATATGTTCTCTCTCTGACCTGGGTTTGAGACCGGGGCAGATGTGTCCTGTACAAACACAGAAGCATGGCTTTCCCATGAGTTGAGATTTATGGGTACATCACCACACTGTCAGGGGCCCCACATAGAAGAGTTAGAATAGCCCTAAGTAGGTAGTGTCCAGGTTGTCTGCCTGAAGCAAAGGGAAAAGACATACTAAAAACCCAGTATCATGACATTTTCACAAGTAAGCCCCTCTCTTTATTAAAAAAAAATTGCAAAATACACACACACACACACACACACACACACACACACAACAAGTTACAATGAGAAAGAGTCTCTGGAAGCAAACTAAAGAATTCAATTCCCAAGAACATCATATGGTGGGCTCATGAAATCTGGGCATAAAACTCACACACTGAAGATCTTGAGGGCAATGAGATGTGTTGAGTGAGAAGGGCAAAGGCTGAGCCATGGTCTGGCTGTGACTCACAGGACAAGGAGGTGGCACCTTCTTTCTCCCCAAGAATGCAGGGGCTTGTCCTCCTGTGTTCCCAGAGAGGAGCCTACCTCCCCTGCTCTCCTGGTGACGGTGCCACCGGGCAGGCAGACAGGGGAATCCAGCCATCCATGGGAGCTGCATAAACTCACTTAGTCCCTGTGGACCCTGGATGGTGTGGAGACCACTATTCCCTGGTATCTCATTGCCAGACAGCCTGGAGAGAGTCTGAGCAATCCTATCCATCACTTCTGGGATGGAGCTGGGAAGCATGAAGAAAGGGGAAGATGTTATATTAAAAACAAAAGACCAGGAGATATTTGAAGAGAACCACACAGAACTTCTAAAGGTGGAAAATATAATTATTAAAACACAAACAATGATAGGCTAAATAGGAGACTGGTCACTGTTAAAGAGAATTAGAGAACTAAATGGTCAATCTCTGTGAGCCTCCCAGAAAGACCAAGAGCAGAAAATAGGACAGCCTGGGATTCAGCTCAGTGGTCCCACTGCCTGCTTCACAAGCACAAGGTCCCAAGTTCAATCCTTGGTACCAACCCCCCCACCAAAAAAAAAAAAAAAAAA
>NW_022900920.1:8826181-8855265 GCF_012274545.1 Fukomys damarensis
CCAAAAAAAAAAAAAGAATTATATCAGCCTCATGTGGTGGCACATGCCTGTAATCCCAACCCTCAGGAGGCTGAGGTAGGAGGATCACCACAATTTTGAGGCCAGCCTGAGCTACCCTGGCTACTACTTACATAGTAAGTTCAAGGCAAGCCTGAACTACACATCTCAAAAAAAAAAATCACAAAATCAGGGGCTGGGGGTTTAGCTCAGTGGTGCCACCTGCCTCAAAAGCGCAAGGTCTCCCCTGCCTTCACCATGGCCATAGCTCCAGTGCAAGGAAGATAGCCACACAGGCATCCCTGACCACCGCCCCCAGACCTCCTGATTGTGTCAGTCTTTGGACCCACAGTGTAGAGGCAGAGATGGTCATAAAGGGTATTTTTCTGAGCTCCCAACTTTGAACATCTTTAAAGAAAGGGCAGGGAAAACTTGTAGTAGAACTGTGTGGAGTTCAACCCTTCAGGAGGCCTGGGAACTCAATCTGGGCCTTGCGGCCTGAGGTCAGTCTGTGTCTTGGGGGTCTGCCATCGGCTAGCTGAGATCAGGGGACATGGTTCTGCACATGGTAGTGCATGTTGTATATTATGACAGCAGAGATGTAGTCTGAAAAAGACCCTTCAAATTCATTTTTTTCTTTCTTTTCCTCATTCCACTCTGCAAATTCTTTTTTCTGTTCTCTTTCTCCAACTCATTCTCTTGCTCCACCATATTATTCCTCATCTCCCTTTCTGTTCCTGCTACTGCCCTAACTCAGATTTCTTCTATCATTTTTTTTTCTTTTTTCATTATGTTCTTTTCTTCTGTTATTCTATTTCACTCATGGGTCAATAGTTTCAAGGGAAAGTGAGCCCCTATTACTGCTAAGGGGATATATTCTTGTCCTTGTACTCTGTCTATCCCTTTTGAATTTAACAGTTTCCTAAAGATTTTGTGGTCATTCTATGTCCTCTGGCTTCACTTGAAACCTTCTCCAATTCTTTTACTATCTACTCCTCTCATCCTAACTCTGTCTAAGCCCCTATCCTAAATGGTAAATATGCTATATTGAAAAGTTTATTCACTGTAAACATATTTTGGACTGCTTCTTGATTTTAATTTAATTCACATGGTTTAAAGGTGATAAACTAATGACTACCACAAGTGGTCAATTTGCAAGTTGTGCTTGATCATATTGTGTTGCTGATTGTATCAATAGGGATAAAGGATTGTGACTGATTTAATGAGATGTTTTCTCTGATATTAGGAAAATGAGAATGTCTATGAGTCATTAGAGACTCAAAAGCTAAAGCGCAACTATATCAGGAAGATTTAAGTAATAACCCAAAAATTAAACCAAGGACAACCCAACAACAAAAATAAAAATGAGAAAACACTTAAGCAAGACACAAAGACAAACTTCCAGTTCACCAATGGCAAACAGTAGGGCAAATGAGGATGAAAAGCCCAATAGTAAACCACCAGGACACCCTGAACTCAAAGCACAGGAAGTAACAAAACAGATCAATTGGGCTCTAGAAAAATTCAAAACAGAAATAATTTCCCAGATAACCATAGAGATGGTGAGCAAAATGAAAGTCATGATTCGAGACTCTAGAACAGAAACTGACAAAAAAATAGATGAGCTCAGGACCATGATAGAAGCCATGAAGTCCCAGCATAATAAAGAAATGCAAGCAATAGATGCCCAACATAGGAAAGAAATGGAATCCATAAAACAGATTCAAACAGATATCCAGATCAAAAACTCTATTGAAAGTGTTCGCAACAGAATAAAAGAATGTGAAGATAGAATCTCCGATATAGAAGATAAGAATGTAGTCAGTGACCCTGAAAAAAGAGGTCTCTTAAAAACAGTAAGGGATCATAAGAAATTGATCCAACAATTCCTAGATGATGCAAAGAAGAATAACATAAGACTGATAGGAATCCATAAAGTAGCAGGAGAAAATACAAATGACTTAAAAAAAGCTGTTCACAGAATTAATGGCAGAAAACTTCCCATATAGAGGGGAAGAATTTGACATACAGATAAGTGAGGCATATAGGATTCCAAATAGCCACAATCAAAAAAATCTACACCTAGACATATAATAATCAAGATCCCAGAAACCCAACAGAAGAACAAAATACTACAAGCAGTTAAGAAACAAATCACATGCAAAGGAAAGCCCATCAGAATCACAGCAGACTTTTCAACATAAACCCTGAGGTCAAGGAGAGCCTGAAGTGAGGTATTTCAAATACTAAAAAAAAACAACTCCAATCTAGATTGATGTATCCTGCAAAACTCTCTTTCAAAATTGATGGGGAAATAAGATACTTCCATGAAAAAGAACACTTGAAAAACTTCATGAATACCAAACCAGCACTACAAGAAATTCTAAACAATATCCTAGCAAAAGACAATGAAGGTAACAACACCATGAGGCCCAACACAGCAAATCAAATAGGCAAGACAAGAAACTAAAAGAAGGTGAAAAATTAAAAAGAGTCAACAAAAGGATTACATGACAATATTAAGTCAGTGCATATCAGTTATAACCATCAATGGCCTCAATTCACAAATCAAGAGAAATAGGCTGGCAGAATGGATTAAGAAGCAAAATCCAACAATATGTTGTATACAAGAAACACACCTAGTGCAAAAAGAAGCCCATACACTGAAAGTAAAAGGATGGAAAACAATTATCCATGCAACAGGAGCCCAGAAAAAATCAGGGGTAGCAGTCTTATTCACAGACAAAGTAAATTTCAAACAAAAACTGATTAAGAGAGACAAAGAAGGCCACTGCATCCTTGTAAAGGGAACAATTCAAGAAGAAGAGATGACAGTCATAAGCATATATGCACCAAATATTAATGCCTCCAATTATATAAAAGAAATATTAAGAAACATTAAAAATCAAATAAGCACTAATACAATTATAGTGGGGCACCTAAATACACCGCTATTACAAATAGACAGATCATTTAGCCAAAAAATCAACAACAAAATACTAGAACTGAACCAACCTTTTGGACACATGGACTTAACAGACTTCTATAGAGTGTTCCACCCCACAAAATTAGAATATACATTCTTTTCAGCTGCACATGGGTCATTCTCCAAGATAGACCACATACTACCTCACAGAACAGCTTTGAATAAATGCAAAAGAATCAAAGTTATTCCCTGAACATTATCAGATCATAGTGCAATCAAGCTGGAGCGCAATAACATAAGAAACCATAGGAATTTCACAAACACATGGAAATTAAACAACACTCCTGAACAATCAATGGGTCACAGAGAAAATTAAAGAAGAAATCAGACAGTTTTTACAAATAAAAGAAAATGCCAATACAACATACAGGAATCTATGGGACACAATGAAAGCAGTTCTACATGGAAAATTCATAGCACTGAATACCCACACTAGGCAAACAGCGAGCTCAAATAAACAACCTAATGATGAATCTTAGACTCCTAGAAAAAGAAGAGCAAGAAAAACCCAAAGCTTGAACAAGAGAGGAAATTTTTTAAAGATTAGAGCAGAAATCAATGCAATGGAAACTAAGAAAAACAATACAAAAAATAAATGAATTGAAGAGTTAGTTTTTTGAAAGAATAAATAAAATTGATAAATCCTTAGCTAAACTTATCAAAAAAAGGAAAGAAAAGGCTTAGATCCATGCAATTAGAAATGAAAAAGGTGAAGTCACAACAGATGCAACAGAAATCCAGAAAATAGTTAATACCTACTTTGAGAAACTGTACTCTAACAAAATGTAAAACACAGAAGAAATGGACAGATTCTTAGATACTCATGAATACCAAAGCTGAACAAAGAAGATAAAAGCTTTTTAAACACCCCAATTACAAGCAGTGAAATTGAAAATGTAATTAAAAATTTACCAACAAAGAAAAGCCCAGGTCCTGATGGATTCACTGCTGAATTTTGCAAGACTTTTAGAGAAGAACTACTGCCATTACTCTTCAAACTTTTCAATGAAATAGAAAGGGAAGCAATACTTCCAAATTCATTCCTGGAAGCAAGTATCACTTTGATTCCCAAACCAGGGAAAGATGCAACTAAAAAAGAGAACTACAGGCCAATCTCCTTAATGAATATAGATGCAAAAATCCTTAACAAGGTACTAGCAAAAAGAATACAGAGGATCATTAAGAAAATCATACATCCTGACCAAGTCGGATTTATTCCAGGGATGCAAGGATGGCTCAACATAAGTAAATCAATAAATGTAATACACTGTATTAACAGAGTCAAGGACAAAAACAACAGAATCCTCTCAACAGATGCACAAAATTCAACACCCATTCATGATAAAAAAAAAACCTGCAAAAAATTAGAATAGATTGTCTATATCTCAACTTAATAACAGCTATCTATGAGAAAATCAACAGCCAACATCATATTAATGGCCAAAAACTGAAAACCTTCACGTTAAAATCAGGAACAAGACAAGGATGCCCACTATCACCACTCCTCTTCAATATAGTTCTGGAAACATTAGCCAGAGCAATTAGACAAGAGAAAGAAATTAAAGCAATAAAGATAGGAAAGGAAGAAGTTAAACTATCATTATTTGTTGGCAATATGATACTCTACATTGAAGAACCAAAAACTCCACCAAAAGACTTCTAGACTCAATTGATACTTTTAGCAGAGTAGCTGGATACAAAGTCAACACCCAAAAATCAATAGCCTTCTTGTACACAAATAACAGGCTCACTGAGAGAGAAATTAGGGAAACAATTCCCTTCACAATAGCATCCAAAAAAATGAAGTATCTAGGAATCAATCTAACAAAAGAAGCAAAAGACCTCTACACTGAAAACTACAGCACTCTGAAAAAAGAGATCAAAGAGGATATAAGAAAATGGAAAGATATCCCCTGCTCCTGGGTAGGAAGAATCAACATAGTGAAAATGGCCATACTACCAAAACTACTATACCGATTCAATGCAATACCAATTGAAAGTCCAACAATATATTTCACAGAACTAGAAAAAAGAATCAAAAAATTCATTTGGAACCAGAAGAGACCTAGAATAGGAAAAGCCATCCTAGGCAACAGAGACATGGCAGTGGGTAAAACAATTCCCAATTTGAAACTATACGACAAAGCCACTGTGATAAAAACAGCATAATACTGGCAGAAAAAAAAAAACAGATCTGAAGATCAGTGGAACAGACTGGAAGACACAAAAACAACTCCAGATGTACTCAGCTACATCATCTTTGACAAAGGAGCTGACCATCCCCACTGGAGGAAAGATAGCCTCTTCAATAAATGGTGTTGGAAAAACTGGATCTCAACCTGCCAAAGATCAAAACTAGACCATCATCTTTCACCATGCACTAAATTAAAATCCAAGCAGATTAAAGATCTAAATATTAAAACAGAAACACTAAACTTGCTGGAAGATAAGTTAGGCAGAACTCTTGAAGACATTGGCGTAGGAGAAGACTTTATGAACAAATCCTCAGTAGCAAGGGAACTAGCAAAAAGAATCAACAACTGGGATCTCATCTTATTAAAAAGCTCCTGCACTGCAAAAGAAACCATGAACAGAAATAAGAGACAACCTACAATGTGGGAAAGAAATTTTACCAGCTGCTCCTCAGACAAAGGACTATTATCTAGACTATATAAAGAACTCACAAGAATCAGCCTCCCCACATATAAGGACCCAATTCAAAAATGGGCATCTGAAATGAACAGACATTTCTCAGACGAAGAAGTAAAAGCAGCAAGTAACTATATGAAAAAATGTTCCACATCACTGGTCATTCAAGAGATGCAGATGAAAACAACACTGAGATTCCACCTCACTCTACAAAGAATGGCTTCTATCAAGAAATCAAACAATAACAAATGTTGGTGGGGTCATGGGGAAAAAGGAACCCTTCTCCATTGTTGGTGGGAGTGCAGACTGGTGCAACCACTATGGTAATCAATATGGAGATACCTCAAAGAGCTGGGACTAGAGGTTCCATTTGACCCAGCCATCCCCCTGCTGGATATCTTTCCAAAAGAATTAAAAGAATCATATCACAGAGATATATGCACACCTATGTTTATAGTGACATAGTTTGTAATAGCTAAAACTTGGAAACAGCCCATTTGCCTATGAGTTGGAAACTGGATAAAGAAGATGTGGTTTTTGTATAAAATGGGATACTACTCGGCCATAAAGAATGAGAAATTAGATTCATTCATATGGAAATGAATGCATATTGAGGTTATACTCCTAAGTGAAATAAATAAGTCATACATGTGTAAATACCAAATAGTTTCTCTGGTATGAAAAACTATAATGGTACATAAGATCCTAATGAGATAATTGACAATGTGAAATAGGAAGAAAAGGGCTAAAGGTGTAGGGAAAGTGGAAAGGGTAGGGGAAAGATAATAAGGGAAAGAAAAAATTAGGAGAATATGAAAAAATGGAAATAAAATGTTTGCAAAGGGGGAGGGGAGGAGGAGTTGAAGGGAGGGCAGGGACAAGGGGAAAAAATGAGAACCAAGACCTGTCATGTAAAGGTACAAGATCCCAATAATGAATGTAACTGTACTGTATACCTAAAATGTACAAATAAACTCAGTGAGGAAAAAAAGAAAGAAAGCGCAAGGTCCTGGGTTCAATATCAGTACCCCCCAAAAGAAATCATAAAATACCTGCCTCAAAAAATCAAAATCAGGGCCAGGGATTTAGCTCAGTGGCTTGGTGGCCTGCCTTGCAAGCGCAAGGACCCAAGTTCAATCCCCGGTACCAAAAACAACAAAAATCAAAAACAACAACAACAACAACAATAATAATTAATAATAATAATAAATGCATCTTATCCCAAACAGAATAAATTAAAACAATTCACAGATACATACTGAAACTGTTAAACATGAAAGATCTTACAAACAGCTGGAGAAAAGTGAAAGATGCCACCAAGAAAGGACAGTATGACGGCAGCTTGCTCTGCCCAGCAAAGAATAAAGGGATGAAGGGATGAACTGCACTCCTAAACGGCTAAAGGGAATGACCAGCAGCCTAAATTTTTATATCAAGCCAAATCACATTTCTAGATGAAGGAGAAACAAGGTCTGTGGAGGTAAACAATCCTGAAAAGCGTTGGCACCCACAGATTCTCATTAAAGGCACTTCTAAGAGTTACTTCGGGGAAAAGAAAAAATACTCCAGAAAAAAGATCTAAAATTTAAGAACGAAAGACAAGTTTCCCCACCGCCGCCCAAAATGGTTAATGTGTTGACAAGTATAAACAGTGTCCTGCAAAACAGTAAAAATGGCTGCCTTGAGATATTTAGACAAAGAAGCAGAAAGGAGAAGAGGCAGGGGGTGAGGCATAAAAGACCCTCCTGCTGCGCCAAGCAGGTGAAGGAGGCTGAGCAAGATGTGTTGTTTGCCTACCAGCTGAAGGTTTAGAAAGTGTTTGGCTCAAATATTTCAGGACACATTTTTTTAAAAATTTAGATCATATGAAGGAAAATAATTAAGAGAAAGGAAAAGGACCCCACAGACAGATCCTGGGCAGCCACAGAGAGGAGAGGGCAGTAGATGCCCTTGTAATTCTCACACTTGTCTCCTTGCTGAAAGCTGCCACAGGGCAGGCACCACCTGGTCTCTGCTCTCAGGTGCCCAGGGCAAAGAATAGAAAAACCATCTCTGGGCCATCCTGCGGTGGGGGAGTGTTCAGGCCTGGAAAGGAGTGAGGCTGTGGCGTGCTTCAGCACGGAGGAACCTTGCCCACGTGATGGCCAGTGAAAGGTCGTATTAAGGGAATCGGTTGGTATGGAATGTCCAGAACAGGCAAATTCACAGAGACAGAGGGTCTGAGTGGCTGCCTGGTGCTGTGGGAGAGAGGAGGGTGTGCTCAGTGGATACGACATTTCCTTGGAGGTGAGGAAAATGAGTTGGACCTAAGTAGAGGTGATGGTTGGCATTGTAAAGTACAGAAACCAACTGACTTGTTCATTTTAAAATGGTAAATCCTATGTTATATGCTTTTGATTTTATTGAAAAAAACCACAGGAGACCCTGAAAGGACTGAGGACTTTGAGAAGTAAAAGTCTGCCAGGCTCTCCAGTCCTGGAGTTCTGGGACCACCATGTGTAAATGAAAGGCGGGGTGGAGGACCATTGCTCAAAGGACAACTCCAGGCCCTGCGAGCCACAGCCTGGCCTGAGATTGCACTCAAAGGCGGGGTCTGAAGGAGCAGTTTTCAAGTAGAAAATGGAGAGGAAGCAGGAGGGCAGAAACAAACACTGCCTCCCCTCAGGAACCATCAGCTTCCGGAACTGCCTGCTCCAGAGTCCTAGGAATCAGTTTTCTCATATTTGCTGGACCTAAATGTTCCCTATGATATTAAACAGGGTGTTCCTGTGCCTGGAAGCATAGAGGGCCCCATGTCACACCTGTAACAACCCCTGGGGTCTCCCATGGCCCAACTGAGCCCAGTCTGTCCCCAGCGATCACCATCTGAAGCCTAAGTCGCTGGATGGTGACACCATTGCAGTGAGGACATCTCAGTCCTGAGAAGAGCAGGACCCCAGCCGGCTGTGGGCAGTGAAAGGGTGCCCAGGTCCAGGGGAAGTTCCTCAAGGAAATGGAGGCAGAGGTTTGATCAGTGAGACAGAGGCCAGGGCCACAAGCTGGAGCTGCCACCCCCCTGGGCACAGGTAAGGCTGGCTTGACTCAGGACGGGGAGGCGGGGAGCCCGAAGCCAGTCTTCACCAAGCAGCTGGGGCAGCCAAGGCAGGCAGGGATGGGTCGGAGCTGGGGCACCACAGGCGGGGCTGTAACCCTGAAGTTTAAAGAACACAAGTGCACTCACTGGCTGAATATTTTTTGTGCAAAGCATGTAACAAGATCATTAAAAATAACCTGTGGGAATTGTTTTGACTTTCCAGAACCTATCTTGCAAATTTCCTCATGGGAGCATAACAGATCTTTTCACACATTAAAAACTGATGAAGGGTTGGGGGTGAAGTGTAACCCTCAGTACTCAAGTGGAAAGGTCATTTGTGGGGAGTTTGGAGAAATCGGGAGGGTGGACTTTTTTTTTCCATTAGAAGGTAGCCATGACCCCAAGAAAAGGGTGCTAGCTTGTTAGTTATGAAAACCTGGATTTGTGCAGTTGGGAAGGAGATGTAGGAATGGAGCAGGGAGGGGGAGAAGGGAAGGCAAGGAGAAATAAAAGAGGCTAAGATGTGGTGCATATACGCACCAGCTCCCCTCGAGCGATGTACTCATCATGCATCACAAATATTCACTAATAACACTGAGCTTGCACAGGGCACTTGAAGGGTCTCAGGACGCTGATAACAGTTCGGATACCCTAACACGACTGGACTACATGCTTAAAACACTTAAACCTGGTGCTTTCTGTGGTAGTGGATTTTACTAAATTTCAATTAATTGTAAAAAAAATATATTTACAAGCAAGATATGGTCAAGCCGGGCGTGGTGGCTCACACCTGTAATCCCAGCACTCGGGAGGCTGAGGCAGGAGGATTGCTGTGTGTTCGAGACCAGCCTGGGCTACACAGTCAGTTCCAGGTCGGTCTCAACTACACAGTGAGACCCTGTCTCAAAAACCAAAAAAACAAACAAACAAACAACAACAACAATGCACTTCTGTCTGCCATCACTCTGGCAGAGGCACCTTCACCTCCTCAGAGCCATGATCACTTCTTCAGATCTTCCCTCACCTCCACAGATCTGCTCTCACCTCCTCTCCTCACCAGTAGGTGACCATTTGTCTTGGCTTAGTGCTCTCCTGGTTTAAGGCCTAAAACTTGCCTACCCCAGGAGCTCTCTCAGCCCCCGGCAAGCCAAGCACATCTGGTTACCTTTTCACTGGGTCTCTCTCCTCAGTAGCGTACACATCCTCGGCGTCCACCAAGTCCCCTGCCATGCATTCCAAGGCCCCGAAGGCACTAATATCCTGGTGCAATCAGTATGGCAGCCACTGCCTGAAACCTCAAGTTGGGTCTCCCACTGGTCTACACTGGCACCGCTACTCTGGTCCTCCCCTGTCTTGGTGTCCTTAGCTAAGAAGAGACAAACTTGGTCCCCTAGCCCATCTCAGTCACTTTTGCACTGCTGAGATACAACACCAAACACCCACAACTTAGAAGAAGAGCGGTTAGTTATTTTGACTCCCATTATCAGTCCACGGTCAGCCAGCTTGGAGGCAGAAATGCACGGGGGAAGGGCCGGCCACAGAGGGAAGCTGTTCACGTCATGGCTGCCAGGAAGTAGAACACAAGGGGATGAGCCAGGAGGAAGCAAGACCCTCCTAGGCCACATCCCCAGTGACCACCTCTTCCGTCACACAAGCCCCTGCCTCCTAACAGCAAGTCAGCGACACCCTCGTGACCCAGTCACCTTCCAAAGGCCCCACCTCGGAACGCATGAGCCTGTTAGGGGACACTGCAGGTCTAAACCACAGCACAGCCATGGGGCCGTGTCTTCCCTCTCTCCACAGTTCAGTGTGTGCTCCTCTAGCTGGACAGCACCAGCTCATGGAGGACACTGGGCCTCTGCTGTCCTCCATGGTTGCTCTGCAAACATCCCAGCTCAGCCTAGGACACCTGCCAAGGTACCGCTGGGCCAGGTCCCCTTCTCCCTGTGAGCCGAGGGCTCAGCCCTGGGTGGGCGGGCTCCCTCCTGGAGTCTAGCTTCCCTCGGTGGGTTCTGAAAAGAAAATTGGCCAAGGCCAGTGACGGTGTCCCAGGCAGCGCCCAGCCTCATGAAGCTTGATCAATGTCCAGCTGACCATCCGCTCTCCCCTCAGGCTCTCTGTCAAACCCACAGTGCTCCATGGGGCAAAGTCTGCCGCCCCTTCTGGTGAAACCTGCCATCCTCTGTGCTTCTGTCATGGCGGGACCTTGCCCACCTACCCATACAGCAAGCTCAGCTCTGTGACAGTGGCTTTGGCCACACACTAGCGCCTCACACTCACCCACAGAATGTGCCTTGCACAGGCACATGCTCTCACGCAGCCGTTCTCTGGACCCTTGGGCCTTGCTTCACTATCTGCCAGGATGACTGGGATTTTCTGCCTCACTCAGCCTGGGCCATTGTTCTCTGGGCTTCCAGGGGCCACTCCCTGGGGCACTGCTGAGGTCAAACCCTGCTCTTCCCTCTGTGTGTTCCCCTCCTGAGCATCTAGCTCCTGCACCTTCCTCCAGCTCCTGACAGGGTGGGGTGCCCGCCCTGCAACCCTGCAGGACACGGCTCTCTTCAGGGGTCAGGAGCGTCCTGGCCATATTCTGAGGGGGCACCTGCCTTGCAGGACTAGAGTCCCTGTATCATTTTCGTGAGAGGCAGAAAGGAAGCTCTGAAACCAAGATGGCCCTCAGAGCAGTGGGATCCAGGCCATAGGCCATTGAGGGTCGATTCTCTTCCTCCTGTCTCAAGGGCCACCTGTTTTCCAAGGCCACTGCACACAGGGCCCAGAGAGTAACTTCCAGGCTAACCAAGGCAGACGGAGTTTTGGATTGAAATGATAGGACTCCAACATTCCGAGGAAGAAGTGGATTCTGAAAGATGGTGCTGGTTGGTCTATCCTTCCAGGGCGGTCAGGTACTGTCAGGAGCTGGGCCCCACCGGCTACCCTCGGCCCATGCCCAGGCACGGGGCCCACCCCAGCTCTTCTCTGCCTCCCTGGCTCCTTCTCAGCCCAGCACTTCTTTTCCTCCGGGGTCACCTTTCCTCTAAGAGTGAACATACTCAGTGCACAGCCTTGGGACCAAACATTATTACCTATCTTTTCCCTCACAAGAACACGGACTCTGAGACAAGACGGTGACTCCCTCACTTCTGGGCCTTCCTTCTCTCTCACATCATGCCCAGATATTGGGAGAAGCAGCCCCTCAGCATCGCAGCCCCACTGGGGACATTCCTGCTGTCCCCTCACAAGCTTTCATGCCCAGGATCCAGCCAGTCTGGCCTCCCTTCCTCCCCAGAGCTGCCCCTACTTGCTCCCGCCACCATTTGGGAGATCCCTGAGCTCCCTGCTCTGTCACGAGCAATCCTGATTTGAGGAAGAAGTCTTTTCTCTCCATTTCCTCCACCATGCCAATCTGCCTTCCTGGGGGCCCTTGCTCCAGGAAGCAGGGCTGGGTGCCCCTCAGGGGTACAGACATTCCCCAGGAGCAATGAAAGACAGACACTTGCCCAGATGTGGTGTGTGTGTGTGTGTGTGTGTGTGTGTGTGTGTGTGTGTAAAGGGAAATGTAGGGAGAGTAGAAATCACAAACTGACATCTCAGAATAGCCAGCAATATTGATACACAAATGTTCAGCAATCTGATATCCCTCTAGATACAAGCAGCTAAATATATACTTAGAGAAAAGTCCCTAGATTCCCACTTTCAGTTACTCTTATGAGTCCCTCTGGGGCATCCGTGTGACTTACACAGCTCCAGTCTCCCTTCTGAGTGAAATCCAGGTGGAAACCAGCACCTTTACAAAAAACACAACTCAAGCAATGCCCCCAAGAGCTTCTGGCACACGCCTGCAGACAGAGGGCAGGCCTTCAGCAACCGCCTGACCTCAGCCCGGGTGTCAGACAGGGAAGGTTCACGCAGGGTCACTCAGACCGCGTGCAGCCATCAAGAAACAGGAGCCTGGTCCCGCGAACAGCTCTGTGTCCTTATCAGGGCTCCCAGGGACTCACGATTAAACTTGAAAGGGTGTTTTTAGGAGTAATAAGGTTTTTATATTTATGTTTATGAAAAAGCATTGTGGAATGCGTCCCTGCAGTAAAAGGGCATTTCCATTAACTCACCCAGCGCCTCTCTTTTCCCCCTACGTCTGTAATGCACAGTGCACTTAAAGGTAATGAGGCCAAATTGCTTTCTCGATGTTCTGCAACTCTGACTTTTCACTGAGAACCAGTGAGCTTTTTATTGGAACATCATCTTCCGGAGCACCTCTTTAGGAGAGCTGTTGCTACCATAAATCCAGTGTGCCGTGAAACCTCCAGGTGAAATGCTCCTTCCCCGCCTCCAGCTTGGGATAAAAAAGAGCACAATCCTCAGAGAGTCCAAGGACCACTGAAGAATGACGCTCAACTTTATAATAGCCAGAAACTTGGTGTCTTCCTTACAATTTCTGTTTTGAGGTATATTTGAAATCAATTATCCACATTCTGAACAGGTAATCAAGCGTGTTTCCAGCGAAATTCTTAATGAGCAGCTTACCCTGCTTGACTTGGATGCCTGGGGGGAAGGTGTTACCCTACCATTCTTGGATTTAAAGGACAGCACCCACTCAGGCATACAGCATGAGAAACTAGAGTCATTCCCTGGAAAAGGGGTGCACACCGAGGCCATACTCTTAAGTGAGATAAATAGGGCACACTGTGTAAATACCGAACAGTTTCTCTGGTGTGAGAAATTAAAAGTGTAAGTAAGATCCAAATTGTATAACTGATAATGTGAAATAGGAAGCAAAGGGCTAACGGTGTAGGGGAACTGGGAAGGGTAGGGGAAAGGTAATAAGGGAAAAGAAAAAAATATGACAAAAGGAAAAAATGGAAATAAAGTCTTTGTAAACAGGGGAGGGGAGTGAAGGGAGGGCAGGGATACGGGGAAAAAATGAGAACCAAGGTCTGTCATGTAAAGGTACAAGATCCCAATGATGAATGTAGCTGTACTGTATACCTAAAATGTACCAATAAATCCAATGAGAAAAAATAAATAAATAAAGGGCAGCACCCAGAACCTTGCCCAGGTGATGTTCCTCCCCCAGGGGAAGCAATGGGTACGTGGGTACTAAGGGCAGGAGAAGGAAACCTCAGGGGACCAGCTGCTCTGTGACTGGACTGTGGAGGTGGGCACATGAGATAAAATCATGTAGCACTGCACACACACACACACACACACAAATGAGCGAACACAAAATTGGTAAACGTAAGTGATGTCTACAGATTGCATCTATCTTAATATCCTAGCTATACTACTGCTGTGGCTTGTGTTTAGATGTCTCCCCAGAGCTTCATGCTTTCCAGAGGTGGCTGAATTTGGGATGTGTGACTGATTCACGGTGGGGCGAGGCAGTCTCAATAAAAGGAGCAGAAAGACACTGCTAAGGTCCCTGTTGCCTTTGCTACCTGGTTTGCACCATGCTGTTTGTCCTCTGCGATGCCTGCTCGCCAACCCTGCCTTGGAGCCAGGCAACAATAGACTGAAACCTCTACTAACTGTGAGCTAAATAAACCCTTTCCCACCATCTTTGGATGTCCCATATCTTGTCTCAGCAAGGAGAGAAGAGTAACTAACACAGCTGCTGTGCTATAGTTTCTTTCCTTTCTTATTTTTATTTTTTCCAGTTCTGGGATCAAATCCAGGGCCTCCACGATGCTCGGTACTTGATGTAGCACTGAGCTACACTCCCAGCCCCAGGCTAGTTTTGCAAGATGTTCCCCTTGGGAAGAACTGACCAACCAAAGGGAGAAGGAATTTCTGCATATCCTTTCGCATAATTCCATGTGACCGTACAACTACCTCAAAACGTTTGTTAATGCCCCAGTGGTTGGCATATGGAGAAAACACAGGACAGCCCATATAAATGCCCACCCAGGGCCCAGGTGAGGAGGACATGGAGAGGGGGTCCGGGCAACCTCAAACTGTCGGTGTTTTGGTGGAGGGTGCGGGCTGCCTGCAGAACAGGGATGGGACAGCTGCTGGGAAGAGAAGGAAGCCAGCTTCTCCCAGGGTGCCCAGCCCGGGGCTACATCTCCCGCAGACTGCCAACTGAATTCCCCCCGGACAGCGAGGCTTGTATAGAAATTAACCAAACTTATAACTTTGACAAGCCATTTAAGTTTGGGAACAAAGCTAGTTTGCCAAAATGATTCTTCCCTCTTTAATTAAAATCCTTTGTTAACTGCCAAGCTAATACCTTCCCCAAGACAGACAACATAATGAGCTCACATCCATCACCCCATGCTGGAAGCCATCCAAGGAGGCTGCGGTGGGCTCAGGAGAGCGGAGCCAGGCCCCCACAGATGCCCCTCTTGGCACTGTGGGCATGGCCCCAAATCCCAGGCAGGAATGAATGCCTTTGGGGCACAGCAGATCTAAGAAGGTCCCTGCAGAAGACAGGGTGGCCCCCGCTGGTGCCTTCCAGCTCAGCACTAGAGTTACATTTTCCACCACAACATTTCTACAGTGGACTGAGGGAAAGAGCATGCGCCACAGTGCCATCCGCAGAACGAGACCCCGGTCTCAGCGGGTCCCAGATCTGCTCAGTGTCAGCAGAGCAGGGGAACCCGGTAAGGCTGGTGTGGGACGCTGACAGGAGCCACACCTGGGTCTCAGGAGCCTGACATGAGCACAGCAACTCGCACAGACAGGACCAGGGCCAGGAGAAAGTGCAGATACAGCTGGAGAAGCCACTGGGCCCAGACCCAGTCAACCCCACCGTGGAGGGGCCATGTTCTGGTAAGTGACCATCCGCAGCCTGGCTTAGCCCAAGTATATATCGCCGTCGTGTAACTACACACCCCTACCCCTTAGGTATATAAAGTATATGTCCACGAGCACATTCTGATATAAATAGATGACGGGACAAACAAATGGAGAGAACAGATAAATATCCAAAGATCTCCAAAAGCATATCTCCACGTAATTTATATAAATATCCCCCCCCCGAGATGCCCCTTAAGTGTGGTCTGCAAACTGACTTTCAAAGAGGGCAGTACGGAAAAGAGAAAGGCACGTCACAGAGTAACTTCACAGTGAAAACACTTGACAAACTTCGCCAGAGGATCAAGGTCAGCATCGGCAACGACAAGTCATGTCAAAGGGTCCTCTCCATGTGTGATGAAACAGCACTTCATCTCTGTGGTTCTCCTCCCAAAAAACTATTGCCCCAGCAAGGCAGGACGCGTTCCCGGTGGCGAGCTTAGCGAGCTTACCAGCCCGCTCCTACGAGGTCTGGTCCTCGCGCGCCATCTGGTGTCCACACTCTGCATCTGCAGGCAATGCGGCCGGCAGGTGGGAGCGCGGTGTGCAGCGCCCTCGCGTGGACACACGCAGCCACCGCCAGCTGGGAAAGACGGCGGCCGGGTGCTGACCTCATCCTTCAGGCTGTAGCCGGGAAGGGAGGGTACTGGGTATGGTCCTTCCAGGGTCACACGCACGTTTAACCAGGCACAGAGGCAGGAAAGTTCAGAGTCGGGGATCCTGGGGATCGCCTGTCCTCACCAGGCAGAGGGCTGGAACTGACTCTTAAACGAGGTCTGAAGGCTTGGGGAATCTGCAGGGCCCCAAAGCCAGGGCACGCGGCAGTCAAGGACAGGGACCCAGTCAAGCCAGGCTGAGCTCAAGACGGGCAGCGACGCCGGTATCAGGGTCCAGGGGCACCTGAGACGACCTCTGGCCAAAGGAAGTGCACCCAAGTCACACTTGCAGGAGCGGTGCGCACCCCGAGGCTTTCTGTCCCCGCGGGCGTCAGTGGGCGCTGATCCCCCACAGTGTGCATGTTTGGATGAGGGGCGGTGACATCGGGACCAACGGATCCAGCTGTGGCATCTACCCCTGGAAGCACCAGGGCCCTGCAGGAGGGCGACAGAAACGATCTGGGAAGAGGGGACCACTATAGATGGGGCAATCTACCCTGACCCAAAACAGCACCCCAAGGACTCTTGATGGTTCCAGATTCACGTGGTAGCCATCCAGATATTGGCAGGCATATTTGACAAGGTCAGAGGACTGAACATTTCAGGTTTTGTTCCAGCGTTTAAACGAGGAAAAAGCATCCATTGGAACTCCTGCTCCGCGAGTGTGGGCCTGCCCTCTAGTACGGAAACACAAGACCTAGGGTTCCCGCCCATGCCCAGTTTGGTCACCAGCCAGGCCTGAGTGCTAACGGGGGTCCAGCAGGAACAAGGTATCAGCCTGGTAACGCTGGCCAAGTCACTTATCCCTGAGGTGACTGCATATTTTAGCAAAACTTTTTAGTCTGTTTTCCCACAGAGGTGGAGCCCGGATACCCATTGCACTGGGTCCTTAGTTTCCACGCCGGCTTCTTGCAGGCCTGACCTGTACAATAGTTTGATTGTCTATTGTCTATTTCTCCCTCCAGCAAAGTTACCTGTCTTACTCTGTCTTAAGACCAGCTCCCTCCCCACTACTCTGCTCAGGGCCCTTTGTCCCTGGCCACCTGGAGGTACACTTACCCTCTGAAGCCACAGGGAGGACTAAGTGAATTTGCATGTGTTAAAAGGACAAACACAGGCCATGGAATCCAATCAAATCCCAGCTCTACAGTTACTCTGTGACCTTGGGCAGGCAGTTTGCTTCATCACTGTGCCTCTGTTTCCCCTCTAAAGTGGGGTTCTTAAAGGACCATGAAAATTAAATCACTTCACACACACCTGACACTTGGCAAGCACCAGGTATGGGCTGTTCTACTCCAGCATTAGGTGAACTCGTATCCCAGCAGGGCTGTACACAGGCCTTCAGGAGCAATGAGAGTAGTTTCTCCAGCGACCACTGTGATCACAAAGACTCACTAGGAGGCCAGCGTTTATACGAAGGGGCCCTTTAACAGGAACACCCAGCAGGCTTGATTCCTCCCATTCAGGCCACACCCCGGAAGCCAAGAGCATTTCACCTTCCTGAGCAGCCTCAGGCCTCTGCACTCAGAAGCACCTCACGGTCACCTTCTTGAAACCTGACATCATTTTACCTTTGAAATTTTACTTTCAAAGTGAAGTGTAATGGGACCACAGCAAGGACAGGCAGATCTGGGGTGTTCCTTGCAGCCTGTGTGTGGGCATATGGTGCTCTCAGTACCCCACAAGCACAAAACCTCAATATGTGGAAGCTCAGAGACTAAAAGCCAGTACAAGGTGAGTGTGCCACAGTGATCACCAAAAAAAGCAGGTGCCAGACAGCCACCATGCTTCCAACAACCGAGCCGGAGCATCCTGTGAATCACAGGGAACCTGCCACTTCACTAGCCAATCACTTACAGTGGATGGCAGACAAGACAATGGCAGGGCCACCTGAGCAGTCCCCTCCAAAGGCAGAGGACTGAGGGAATGACACAGGACAAGTAAAGTAGCTTCCTTCTGTGCCGGCTCCGCCACTCCGGCAGAAGTGATGATACAAGCATGCCATCTCTGGTATTCCACATACAAGTTACGTGCATTAAAACTGCCACTGCACAGGGTAAAGAAAAGCAGAACATTTGTGATTCCCTTAGAGCAGTATTTAGCAAATCAAATCCACTAGTAACAAGAAAACGAGAGGAAAGCTTTCTTTGTAATTTTAAGGCACTTGGCTCCTGCTTTGAGCAAGAGGCCCACAATTTACACAGCCAGACCTACATGCAGGCTGCACCGAGGCAATCCAAGTGGCTTCCTCCCAGGCGGTGGAACTAGGGACTCCAGGCACTCGGGTCTCATCTGCGGATATCAGGAGGGGAAGGACCCACCCAGCTGTCCTCAGAGCATGCCCTTCAGTCTTCTTACAAAAGCAATGTGCTTGTACTCTGCCTCCGGGTATGCAGTGAAAAAATGGAGACCAGATGCTGGCCCAGGTGACCCAGAAATTTAGCACACCACCACCAAAGCAACCTCCAAACTCACCCTTTCTGCCTACTACCCTCCTTGCTGTGGGACATGCTCCCTGCCCTCCAGGAGCTCCTGATGCCAGGCCAAGATCCTCCTGAAGTGATGAGGATCGGCAGGCAGGCCAAGAACAAGTGCCCTGACCCACTCCAAAACCAGCCAAGACTTTCCTTCCACCTGGAACCTTCCTACTGAAAAAAAAAGGGAATGAAGAGAGGGACAGATGGGCATCTAAGCTCCTCCCAGCTTTTCGTTGAGTGGGGCCCTTCCTTTTAAGCAAAAGCATAGTGTTTCAATCCCTATAAAAATCACCAATCCTCCCCTCCTGCCAGGTAATGTCACCACACCCAGGTCACAAGCTATGGCTTGAAGCAAAGCTGTGTATCTGAAGAACAGAAGTCCTCCTGGATACCAACCTCCAACCTGGGAGGAGGAGGGAGGGAGGGACCAATGGCAGGCGGGCTAAGCAGGCAGAAGTCTCCCAGGCAGACACAACATGCAACTCAGGCTCTCCCTCTAGCGTCCATGTAGGAAATCTTTAACTTCCTCAAATAAAATTCGGTGTTTCGAGGTTAAATACACTTAACTATACATATACTGATTATTTAGGTAAACGTGATGGAGCATGAGTGAGGCTTTTAAAATCGCAATTTTCCAAGTCACGAATTTTATTAAAAGGCTCGGTATTCCTAACACAAAGGTAAACACGCCGAGTCATTTCAGAAGCTGGAGACTTCTGCAAGTTGCCTCAAATATGCAGCTGTCCTGTGTGCCCACATGGTGCTTGAGGCGTAGGACCCAGGGCCAGACTTGGGAGTCTTGGTTCAAATCCCAAGGCCTGGCCGTGGAACTCTGTGCAGGGTCTTCAATATCCAAGACTCCGAGGATGCTGCAGCCAGAGGCAGGCCCGGCCAGCGCTCTGCCGAACTGTCCCCAACACCTCAGCCACCTTCCAAATGTGAACAGATCTGTACCCAACAAAGTTGTGTGGAAAAGCCCCCAAGGCTGTGAAACCAGAATCGGAATACCAGTTATACAAGTATCTTTAAATTACCTAGGTGGTAAAGGAGCATCAATAAGCCACATCAACTTGTGTTTATTCCTTGGGCTTAACATCTGAAATAAGCATCAAAATATGAGTTAATCTGCAAAGAAACAAATATTTTATTTAGAAAGAAAATGTTTTAATTTTTATAACAAGTTCCAATTGTCAAATTTAAGAAAACTAACTTCGATTTAAAAATTAACTCAGAAATCATGTTCCACACCGCAATCTCAGGCTTTTAACTTCAGAGTGGATTGCTGGGAAAGGTCTTGTGCAATTGTTTCCAATGAGGCAGATGACTGCCCAAGTGCTTATTTTTCTGATTAGAATGCAGTCTTATTAAAGTGACTTTCTAATTATAAAAAAATGCCTTATCTTAAAACATTAGGTTAATTACACTCAGTAGAATAAACACTTTCGTAAAGGCTGAAAATGGCAAATGACTTTCCTTCATTCTTCGGGAGGACAAGGCCTGTACTTCTAATGATGGGGTCTGTGTCTACCTAAGGGCTGACACCTACAGCTCAAGGGCAGCTCTACAGGGCTCCTTGGCCAACCCACCTACCCTATTATTTTAACAAGGGGCACTTACATTACCATATCAAGGGTTTTTTGTTTTGTTTACCACAGCAAATTTTGAAGCATTCAGCGAGAGCAGGCTAGAGGCCAACTCCTGGAAAATCAACCAGTCTTGGAGGGGTATTGGCTAAGTCAGAAAGACTGATGCACTTGAAGGGGCTCAACTAAGTTTTTTTTGTTTTGTGTGTGTGTGTGTTTTATTTTTGTTTTTCTTTTTTTGGTACCAGGGATGGAACTCAGGTCCTTGTGCTTGCAAGGCAGGCAGCGGAACCGCTGAGCTAAATCCCCGGCCCTCAACTAGTTTGTCATGGATATAAATGCACCTTAATTCCACACACGACAGGAAAGCCTCCTGGGAGGAGTGAACATCAGATCTGAGAGTCAAACACAGTAATTCCAGGCAGAAATACCACCTCTATCCCTACAACTGCATCCCTGAGCAAGTTATTTATCTCCCTCAATTCCTCACCTGCAAGGAGAATCACCACCTACTTAGCCTTATTCACTGGCTCTTTTTCTGTTTGTGATAACAAAAGCAAAATCGAAGTTTTAAAAAATTCCATTCCTGTAGTATTTCTCTAAGATACAAATTCTCAAGAACTCTTCCCTGACAAAGAGGTTGCATCCAGACACAAGCCAGGAGTTAAAAGCCTTCCTATATGAGGGCCCCTATGGTTCCTACTTAACAGCCACTTCTAGAAAGGCAATCAATCCTTCCTACAGAGACTTTATTTCCTGGGAATAAAGGGGACTTGATCAGTTTCTTATACAGGTATAAGACAACTTAATTCCACACAGGCAACTAAAGCAGATGTCTCCACTGCGCACCTACTCCAGAGCCACCAGCTCTGACATTGTCACAGATTTAACTCCCTCTCACCCCCAGGCCTGGGGATGATGATGAGCTCCCCACCACACCAGGATGTGAGGAAGTGAGTCACTCACAAGTCAGCTCCAGGGCCCCTGCTCCCCAAGCACCGCACTACTACAGATATACATCCAGACCGCTATTAAACTTGCTGAACACTTTCATAACACTCTGCAGAGCATCACACAAAATGAGTCACCTTTCCTTGTGAACTCACTGGATTTCTCAAATGCCAGGAACAACTTTGTTTGTAACATTTGATGATCAGAGATTTCAATTTTGACAAAACAAGAAGAGAAGGGCAGGCTCAACTATGAGGTCATTCACAAGTTATGCTTTTGGAAAATTTGAAGAGGAAATTTAATCGGGCCCAGAATCTTACTCACTAAAATATTGTTAACAAAAATCAGGCTAGGATGCCCATCAATTTTCAAAAAACAAGATTTCTTGACCATCTGTGTTCAGCCAGGGCCAGTAACAATTTAAGAGGAATAAAAGGAAACCACACCGGCAACCCCCACACTCCCACATGACCCGTGACCCAGCAGGAGGCCATCCCTGATGCCTGGTGTCACACACAGAGTTGACCAAGGAGAGGGAAACTTTCCTAGCACCCCATGTGACAGCAGCAGAGCAAAAGCCTCAGGCCACGGCAGTGTTTCTCAAATTGAGTGCACACTTATACTAAAAGTTATGCATTTTGTTTATTCAAATGTACATTAAGGTGGGGGGGCCTCAGCTTAAACCTGCGACTGCAAAGGTATTCTTACTTTGGATAAGGTGAGGTTAAAAACTCGACTTAGGGGCCAGGGATGTACATTAGTGGCAGAGTACTTGCCTAACGAGCAAGGCCTTGAGTTCAATACCCAATACATAAATAAATGCTATACGCAAATAATCTGAGATGGAGGTATGCAAGGTAAGTATAAATCATTCCTCTATTTATATCCCCCTAGAACCAATGCCTTCATGAAATTTCAAAGTTCTATTTCCATCCACATTTTAAGCTTTACTTATATATCATTTTCAATTTAGTGAAAAAAAAAAAAACTTATCCACACACAGAGCAGAAAATCTCCCATGATGGGCATCCTAACTCCTAGTAGGAAAGAAGGGCACATCTACCTTTCCTGACTTGCGTAGAATGTGCTAGGTAACACATACCCGCCCGCCCAGAGTACAGGCAGCAACACCAGAGCTCAGCAGTGGGCTACAGATGTATTTCCTCCTCTGTCCCTCTTACCTGAAACACCAACTTGTGTGTCCCTTACTTCCTACCACCAGCCAGGATCACAGAGCTTTCACTGCTCAGGTGAGCTCAGGCTCAGAGCACTGCCCAGGCTGAGGTAATAAACAGGTGCCACCAGGGCCAAAGACAGAGCCACACAGGCAAGGCCACTCGCGTGAAGCCTAGGAAGCAATTCTTTTCTCCAAACATGTTAAAATTCAGGGTCAAAACCACTGCTGAGACTCTCAGAATGTTCTCCACCTACTTGAATGAAAGACTAAATCAATAGAATTACAATGATTAAGACATCATGCTTAAAAACAAACTGACAACACATTCTTGCTCTGTCACCATCACCCACCCTTCTAGATACCTTAACAAAAGTGCTTGCTACAACATCTCAAGGAAGAATCACTTTCCTCCTGAACATCCCTTGGTGAAGTCGCAATGAATCTGAAAGGCAGATTTCTGCCCAGCCTCTACAATTTCACAGTGCCGAGCTCAGCAGTATCAACAGAAAAAGATTTTCAGTAGAAATTTCCCAGAGCTGTAAAGAGACCTTTCGCCAGTGAGGGGAGCCATTGGGCTGGCACATGAGCTGTTCTGAACGCCGCACTGCACTGTGCCCCATCACCGTTCTCCATTTTCTGAAGAGTCTTTCCTAATTGCTACGAGACACCACATGTTAAGAAAAAAAGCTTTAAAGTGGATTAATTACAGTAACATTTAACATCACTACAAAGATGCACTTTTTACACACAATTGTTTTTAACTGAATTAAGATGTTTATTGCATTCTATTATTGGTGAAAAAATGTAACATACATTTATTTAGCACAGCCTTGTGAAATACACAAAGCATAACTGTGTAAGAAGCATTTTTCTATTCCTAGTCCATTTCTGAGGACCAAATCATGAAATGCTCCACTGTAATCAAATGTCTTGCCATAGTTGGACACCAGGTTTAACATTTTTAATTTTCTCCTCTCAGTACAGGCAGCAATTCACCATTTTCTTTCAGTTCCTAAAAATAAAAAATAACATCAATTTATATGCACATATAAAAATGAAAACACATAAACTATCACAGCTTGCACCTGTATTTCAGAACCGAAAGAAACACCTCATAAATTAAAACCCCAAGTCTCCCAACATTCTCAAGCTAAATATAAAATGATACAGTTGACCCTGGGTGTCCATAAGGGGACTGGGTCCAGAATGCTGAAGGATACAGAAATCTATGATAGTCAAGTCCCATGCACAGAATGGCACAGTGTTTACACACAACTTCACACACCCTCTCTTACACTTTAAATCACCTCTCGATGACTTACAATATATAACAATGTAAATGATACATAAATAGTTGCTACACTGTATAGCTTAGAAAATAAAGGGCCTGTACATCCTTTTTCCCCCCAAATATTTTCAATCTTTTGTTAGCTGACTCCATATATACAGAACTACAGATAGACAGTTCACCCTACACTACCAGATGAGAGTTAAAAAAGATATTCTTCAACTGGACATGGTGGTGCGGTGCACACAAATAATCCCAGCACTCAGGAGGCCGAGGCAAGAGGATCAGGTCACAGCAAGTTCAAGGCCAGCCTGGACTACACAAAGAGTTCAAGGCCAGCCTGAAATATATACCAAGACCCTGTCTCAAAAAAAAGTGGGGGGAATTCTTATACCAACAGTTTACCATTAGCAAAGAGAACACCTGGAGCAAAGCACTGAAGCTGCTACTTAACTTACACAATAAATAAGAAAAAAAAAATCAAATGATATACAAGGTCGAATAAAGAAATAAGGTGATAGTAAAGTCACCTTTCCTTGTGAACTTACTGGATTTCTCCAATCCCACTCCTGCTCTTCCTTCATAGGCAGTAAACAGGCTGCACTGTTTTAAATAACCTGGGACTCTGTCTATGCCTCAAGAAAAGCTACAGTACCAGGAAAACGTAAAGGCCAGAAATCATTAAAAAGATACAATAATTAGAAGCTGAAAAGATTCAAAAGAGCTTCTACAAATTAATTCAACTATGGAACAGATTCTATACTTTTAAGCAAAGACTTTCTTGTTCAATATTTAATTTGATATAGCATTTCAGATTATCACTAAGCAACATAAACACCAATCAATAAAGCCACTAAAATTCTCACAACCTCCTCTCTGAATTAAAATCAGTGTGGCTGATTCCGCCATACAAAAATCCAGACAACCTTCAGTGCTATCTTGGGGTCTTCTACCTATTAAACAAACAGACATTCTGATATACCAAGACACCTAACAGGAGTTTTCCTAGCACAGTTTCTGAAGGCAAATGGAGCAATATTGGGCAGCCTCTGGGTAAACCTAGATCAACATCCTACTGGCGTCACAATGGTTGGTATACATGGCTTTACCACGCATGTGCATGTTTTCTTATCTGCCAAAGGAAGACAAAAATCCTTCTCTCCTAGGCCATGGCGGATATCTTGATGTCATCGAACACTGCACCAGAGCAGTGCACGTAGCACACTGTGACTGTTTCTCACAAGCATCATTCATGTGAGCCAGCACTTTAAACAGCAACCTGATCTAAGCATTCCAAATCCCTCTCAACAAACTCAGGTACAAACATTGTGCTGCTCACTCTTTAGAGGAAATGTCAGTTCACTGAGTATACAGTAGTAGCCATCTTTGTCAGAACACTATACTGACCAAGTCATTGAACTACTGAGAGTAATTCATTCATTTAGTCACTCAGTCAACAAAAAAGTACTCAATGCTCCAACAGAGGCCAGTCAGAATTAGCCAAACTGGAACATGTTTTCACTGAACTCAAGGTGAAAGACTGCACTCTGCAAGAAACAGACCAAAATGGTAACAAAACAGCTAGTTCCATATTATCATCTCAAGTAAAAATGCTACTAATATCACAAATTTCCAAATGTTCTTAGTAAGTGAACATAAAAAGTCATATAACATCCTGTTATCTATCTAAAAAGATGTTACCCACACAGCTTAGCTTTCTAATTAAATGAGATTTATTGATTGTATCTTCCCAAGAGTTACAAATGGCTAAGGTACAGGCTATAAAACATACAGGTAAAAACAGGCTCAAGAGTATTTGGGGCTTGAAGACAGTTTTTGTGTCTTACAAAAATAAGACCGCTATATACATAACAAATGTAGGTCTATTTCTGTTGCTTCTTGGCTGTTCACAAGACACAGTGTAACTTTTTTCCCCCTTCAGAAATGAGGCCCATTTACTAAGAAAGATGCCTCACTGGCTTGTTTTCAGAGGTGACATCAAACCTGGCACTGGGCAGGAAACAAAGCCTATACAGATGCAACCACAGGACAAAGACAGCCTCTGGAGGATGAAGCTCAAGCGCTGACTTTATAAAGCATGTTGGTCCCAAGTCCTGGCTGTCACTTCAGTGTGAGACTGGCATTCCTTCGTGTCACAAAAGTATGTGCTATAAACTTTATTTTACAACTTAACTGGAAGCATCACTACTTACTACTGTACTTGTTTTCCATTAAAAACATTAAAAGCCTGACCTCAGAGAGCAGTCTCTGAGCAGGCAGAAGGGAAGCCTGAGGGCAATCTGGAGCTCTGAAAGGGCCTCCACAGCCCGCCTGCTGTGACAGTTCACATCCTAGGGAACTGGAATTCCTGCTGGGCCGCTCCACTGAACTTCCCGCTGCCACACTCCTTAACACATGGCATAAGGGTTACTGCACTGGGGTAGAGAGTTTGGGGCTTATCAAAGCTACAACTTCCCTTTACTGACCTGGGCTAACTAACCAAAAGAGCTACACATAAAGCACACAGGTGCTAGTAAGTAGTTGAGATTGTCTCAAATTCTAGACTTTAAATATAAGAAAAATGATTTAAAACAAACTTGAAAATTTATTTAGAGCAAACCAAAGAAGAAAATTAAAGTATTTCATTCAACCACCGACTAAGCTACTAAACTATGGAGGACATCAGGAGGAATTCAGGATATATAAGGAACAGTATCTTCTGTAAACATCCTTAGACTAATAGTTAACAGGTCCTAGCACCAGAGGTCAGAGACCTGCAGCTACTGTGGCACAGGGGGCAGTGCTGGACCTGCTTCCAGCCTCCTGTCTGTGGCCTCTGGGGCTCTTCATCTTCACATCGTGCAGGTGAGGGTGAGAAAGGAAACAGCACAAGGTAAAAAGCAACTATAATAATGTAAAAGTAAAACCATACACATAAAACGAGCAGGGGCAGACATTTCTGGCTGGAAGAATCTATACATTTACAGGCAAATTAGGTCTTGATGAATGGAGAAAACAGATTTAATTTTAGACTGTACAAGAAAATCGAAAGCTAAGAGGAAAGTTTAAATAAAGGCTACAAAGCAGGTAAATATAAGAAAAAAAGTTCTGTAGGATTTAGTATAATGGGAATAAAATTAAAATGCTGCAAACTTCCGGTCATCTGAATGCCAAGCTATGGACTGGGCATTGGCTGGAGCTGGCTGGGAAGTGAGGAGGTTCTCAACAGGGCCAGAGGAGGAGAGAACAGGGCGGGAGACACAGGCTAGGTCAGGTAGAAGGGGATTTGTGTCTGATGCAGCAGGAACTATGGGAAGGATGAGATATTACAGACACACACACACACACACACACTCACTCTCTCTCTCTCTCTCTCTCTCTCTCTCTCTCTCTCTCTCTCTCTCTCTGAAATACTGCCTCAGAAAGGGCTGAATCTGAGACTGGAGAAAAGAGCCAGACAACCTCAAGGTTTCCATTCAACTTAATTTCTAAACATCAAGCTGTTCAGTTCTTGAGGACAGCAGATGAACAGATTTTACCTTAACAATATCCAATCCTCCAACAAGCTCCCCTTTCACATACAGCTGAGGGTATGTTGGCCAGTTCGAGTACGCTTTTAATCCTTGCCGAACCTAAAGAGAAAAAGGAATGCTGAAAGCTCTCACGAGACCCTACAATTAAAGCTAACAGAGGATAAAACAAGAACTAGAACTTACTTCTTCATCTTCCAATATATCAAATGTTTCAAATTCAACACTACAAAAAGAAAAATTCATTTAATAGGAAAATACAGTTTTAAATAAAAATTATAAAACTGATTTGGTGTTTTTAAAATAGTAGAGAAAAGTAAAATACTGCTAACAAAATTTACCAAAGACCAATGGAAATGACTGCTTCTTAATCTATCTGGTAGTATACACAATAAATCCTCCCAAGACATAAATGTGTCTGGATTTTATCTATGGAATGCCGAGTTAAATGAGGGAGTAAGCACAGTTTTCTTAAAGAACAAAGAAAGGGGTCTATAAAAATGACCAAAAACACATTTGCCTTCCTTCCAACAGCCCATAACAGGTTAAGAATTGAGCAGGCTTGAGGTCATAATTACAATCAATATACTCTCTTCTAAAAATTATTACAATAATGTGAAGAAATTAACTGCTTTTCTTTTAATCTGTAAAACTGTATTCAGTCTGTTGCTCAACTGACTACTTTCACTCCTTCCTCAGTGATGAAATACTTAGAAGATGACTTTCCCTATGAGTTCATAGGTTTGCATAATCTAATCTAGTTTAAAGTACAATTAGAATGCAAATTTTAATTTTAAAAGCAATCATGACATAAGACAATTAAGTGAAAAATATTTATCAAACACAACAAAATATGTGCTATCACCAAGTGGTTTTGTTTTTAACCACAAAAATCAGCAGCAATGTTCTCACCTGGCAGCTGCATCCCAAGCAGATCAAAAGCAGCTGGGAATAAAATATGCTGCAATTTGCTCTTTTTTTGGGGGGGTACTGGGGATTTAACTCAGGACTTTCTGCTTTCGAGGAAGGCACCAGTGCCACTGAGCTAAATCCCCAGCCCTATGCTGCAAATTTTAAACTCATTCACTTCTTAGATCCAGGTGATGGACCTTAATATGTGCCCATCAGTTTCAAACATTGTTTTAGAAAGTACTTTTAAAAAAACAATTTTAAACAACGTGTAAAACATTCTCCATACTTTGCATGGTGAGAACATTGGCCAGGAATTTCCATTTTGTTCTAACCTTCTAAAGCATTCACAAAACATTATAGAAAAAAATTACAGGAAAAATAAATATTTGAAAAATACAAATCAATCCAGATATTAAAACTAAAAAACATCAGTGGCAAGGGACATTGGAATTTTTTAAATATACTATTTGAAAGCAAGATTTACATACCCGGTACTATTCAATATTTCCAGAATTTGTTTGCTAAATCCACACTTTGCTTCCTAAATTAAAAAGAAACTCATATTTTATATGTCCCAACTGTTATGTTTGTAGCTAATGCTTTGTCAACCAACGTAGCACTTATCCTGTGTCACCTGTACCAAATGCTGCCAACCCAGAGAGCACCTGTCAAACGTAGCTGCGCTATACTTACTCTGCTCCTGGAGCTCTTCCTGTCCCTCTCTCCTTCAAGGACTGACCCATCTAGACCTCACCCCAGACCTATAAACCCCAGGCTTATTTCACTTTGTAACCAAGTTGACATGCATTCTAGTAGCTTATAATTTTTATGTTTAAAAAGCTCCCTAAAGCAAACTTAGATTTTTCTATAGAAACTTTATTCCATTCCTAATTTATACAAAATAATCTTAACTACTTAACCTTTTTGCACTAAGATAATAATTTTCATGTTCCCAACTGGACTGTATCTCCCATTCTTATATTTTATCCCTTTTTTTTTTTTTTTTTTTTTTT
>NW_022900920.1:8855377-8880201 GCF_012274545.1 Fukomys damarensis
TTTTTTTTTTTTTTTTTTTGGTACCAGGGATCAAACTCAGGACTTTGCACTTCTGAGGCAGGCGCAATGCCACTGAGCTAAATCCCCAGCCTTTATATTTTATCTTTATATTATAGGGGAACCAAACTTTTTTGAGGTGATGGAATGCTTCTTTTCATGCCACATAAGCCCCATATCCTAACAATCGTGTGGAAATGTTCTGATACCAACAAAATGTTGAGAATAAAAATCTGCTTTAAACAATCATGAAGAAAAACAGGTTGGGTGTGGTGGAACATGCCTATAATCCCAGCACCTTGGGAGACTGAGGCAGGAGCATCACAAATTGGAGCCCACCCTAAGCAACTCAGTGAAACACTGCCTCAAAAAGGGCTGGGGATACAGCTCAGTAAAAAAATCCCAGTTCAATTCCCAGTACCTGACTCAGGGAAAAAATGTCTATCATCACTGCAAATTATATAATTTATAGATTATAATTATAGATACTTATATAATTTATTAGAATTATATAATTTGTAGTGATGATAAAGAAACTTTTTTTCTTTTGGATACTGAAGATTGGACCTGGGGCCTCTGCAACTGAGCTACATCGCAGCCCATTTTTCTTTCTTTATTTTTGAGTTTAAGATAGGGTCTTGCTGATCACTAAATTGTCCATGCTGGGCTAGAACTGCCTCAGCTTCCCAGAATGTTGGGATTATAGCTGTGCACCGTCACACTCAAGCTTCTTTTCCATTGTTTTTTTTTAAATACTGTACAATAAATCAAAGAACCTGTAACCTAACAGTGTCTTCAACTTGCTGAAAGTAACATTATATATCTTATTACTTTCATTATACTAGTTACATTAGGACTGGGGATTTAGCTCAGTGGTTAGGTGGCCTGCCTTGCAAGCACAAGGACCAGAGTTCAATCCCCAGTACCAAAAACAAAAACAAAAACAAAAAAAATATACTAGTTACATTAATTAGTTGTTAATGAGTTCATTAGATTAGTCATATTAACTTCCACACACATTACAGCAACCTGATTCTTCCAACAGCCCTATGAAGTACTATTAAATCCATTTAAAAAGAGAGCAAAATAAAGCTCTTTATGGTTAAGTCACATGCCCAATGCATCTTGTCTAATGCTGAGGAGGTTTCCTCATTCCATCAGCCTCACCTTTCAAACCATTATTTTCTTATGGCAAAATAGGCCAAACCCTATCCAGCTCTGTCCATTGAACAATTAGCAGAAAATTAAGCAAAATACATTATAAATGATTACCACTAGTTTTTGGAAATTTTCATTTCAATTTTATTCAGAAAGAGTTCAGTTCAATCTATCAGTGGGAGTGATCTATCTAATTTGATATTCAAACTGATGGAAAATCAGTATTACTTTCATCAAAAAAGCTACAAGAATCATCCCATCACAGATGAGAATTGTGGATAGTTTTACTCATTCATCAAACACATGGGGAGTACCTATGTCATGTCCAGGGTACCCAATGATTTAGAAGCAAGAACCCATGCACTACCTGTTTTCCCCTTGCTTATGAAGTATACTGCAGTAGTCCACACACTAAAACAAAGGGTAATGAAATAGCAACTAATACTGTAGAACCAGCAAAGTGTTAATAGTGTTGACCATGTTAGCTGACAAAGTTTGGCAGCAGAAAGAAATGCACCCTGCTGAGATGTTGATGATGAAGTCAAGCAAAATGCAGATTACTTTGTTTGATCTCCATAAGCACCAATTAAGGCCTGGATAACTTCCTGATACCACTACAGCTTCATTAGCTAAAGCTAGGAAAAAAAGATTTAACTGTCCCCTTGTTGCAGATGTTAACATCAAAAGAAATTACAAATAAAACCATTTTTGAGTTCTTTACCTGTTTGTTTCCTTTCATAAAGAGCATCACAGAAGCTTTATTTGTCAGCACTTTGAGCCTGAAGAGAGAAAATTGATATAAAATGGCTCAGCTCAATTATTAAACACCACTTGTGCTCCACTTCATGAGTAACACGCATATTTGAGGGATAGCAGGATGATAGTTCACAGCTTTGAGTGGTATTAAACAAGCAAATGCATTGACATTTTCCTTTATTTCATTCTCTCCCTAAGCCACTGTAAAACACAATATAGCTTTTAAGGCAACGAATGTTCCTTCAAGTTGCAATTTAAGCCCATCAACTCACAGCACTAAAAAAATAATAATAACCAATTCAGTAAGGAATTGTCCAATAGGGGACCTATATATCGAGCCCATCCAGAATTTCTAGAACTAGATCCGTGAGTTTGATATCCAATAATGACACTATGCACTGCTCTATACTCCTAATGCTCACAAGGACAGACTTGGACAGTTAAAGCATTAAATCTTAGAACTTCAAGTAACGCTAGTTATTAAAATCAAATGTTCTCATTTTAACTTTAGACTCAGTATTTCATACCATTTTCAAACATCACAATCTAAATCCTATCAGAAATTTTAATTACCTATATTTAACCTTCAGTTTAGTCACAAATGTCAGGACACATCAGTGTGGGTACAATGGGCCACACCACCATGTTTTCATTCCACCAGTGCCATGACAATTCACGCCTCAATCTCCTTATAAAGTGGCCACAAATGAAATGAGAGCTCATACATGCAAGGCTACATCACCTACCCTCCCAATACAGGATGGTTAGCCTGTTCTCAGGAAAAAGGCAGGAGTCACAGAAACCTCATGCTGGCCCTGACCACTTACCCAGTGACCCAATCACCCAGATCGAGAAAACCACAGGCCACAGTCCTGTCAAAATATGTATCACACATCCACAAACTGCTCATAGAAGCCCTTTACATGAGTACTCAAAATATACTGTGCTTTCCTCTCTACGTAATTCTAGCCAGTTCTATGCTACAAAAAAGCACAGCTGGCTTTAGAGGCTATGTAGCTTCTTTGAGCCAAGGGCATCACCAGGCTACAGGAAAGAACAAATTAAAACAACAAAAAGAACATTCTTTTCTCATTCAAAAGGATGGGTACAAATCATGTGAGAAAATGTGTCACTAAAGGTCAGTTTGACCTACTAGGATTACTTTATTAAATTAAGGATAGACAAGGTATTCATTATTAAACACTTTCAGAAATCCTCAAAATGTTAAATAGCAAGAAAATTAAAGAGGTTTATTTTACAAATCTAGATCTTAATTAAGAATAACTGATGTTCTGATGAATTTTTAAATAAATTTTCTTTTTTTTTTTTTTTGGTACCAGGGATCGAACTCAGGTCCTTGTGCTTGTGAGGCAGACAGCAGAATCACTGAGCTAAATCCCTGGCCCTAAATTTCCCTTTTAAACCTATAAATTCATGGGTATTTCAATAAAAGCTCCTAAAGTCTTCCTATACACCACAGCCCAAAATTTCTATAAGATAATCTCACAATTCCAAAATCTGCTTGAATTCTAAGTTATCCTTGTTTAGAAAGACAAGGACAAGTACTCAGAGCAGCTGGAAAGTATAACACATACATAATTATCAGCTTTTCACACTCAAGGTTCTAATGTAGGATGGAGGCCATACACAAGAAAACACACGTTCTGTGCTTGTGCCAATGAGCAAGAACTAAAACAACGGGACTCAAATGCAGAGGGGAAAGCAAAACGTGGTCAATCCACTGAAACATATTTCCATAAAAGCAAGAACATCCTCTACACAACTGTTAAATTGGTGTTAAAATTTCTCCAGCCCAAGCAATAAAGAACGAGAAACTAGAGACATTTATAGTTAAATGGATGCACAATGAGGACATACTCTTAAGTGAAACAGGACACACGTGTAAATACTGAACAGTTTCTCTGGTGTGAGAAACTGAAAGTGTAAATAAGGATCAAAATGTATAAATGATAATGTGAAATAAAGAAAAGGGCTAAAGGAGTAGGGGAAGTGGGAAGGGTAGGAGAAAGGAAAGAAAGGAAAAGAAAAAATATGAGAAAAGGAAAAAATGGAATCAAAGTCTTTGTGAATAGCGAAGGGTGGAGTGGGTGAAGGGAGGGCAGGGGTAGGGGGAAAGAAAGAGAAAAAAAATTTCTCCAGCCTAAAATAAAGATTCTCAAGTTTACATGATCTTTAAACAACAAAATTAGAGTCCCAGCCGGCAAACATCAATTTCTTAATTTCCATATAGAAATAACAATGCAAAATCTAAGGATTGAAAAATATTTTTAAAATAATAAATAAATGGGTCAGGAAGGTAGCACACCATCTATAATCCCAGCACTCCGAGAAATTGAAACAGGAGGATCAAATGTTTAAGCCTATGGGAAACTTAGTAATTTAGCAAGACCCTCTCTCAAAAAATAAATTTTAAAAAGGGCTGGGAGGTGGACATGGTGGCACACACCTATTACCCCAGCACTCCGGAAGCTGGGGCAGAAGGATCTCAGGGAGTTCAAGGCCAACTGAACTACAGAGCAAGACCCCATCTCAAAATAAAATAGAGCTGAGGACGTAGATCAATCCAGGTTCAATCCCCAGTACTGCAAAAAAAAATAGTAAAATAAAAATATTAAATGGTAGCCTGTTTGAAACTTTTAGAACTTACCTTTCTTCTAATTTGGGAGCTTTGGGGCAAATTGTATCTAATTCTTGAGATGCTTCTAGCTCCTGAAATAAGCACATACATCAATTTAAAAAATATTTATTAACAAAGATCTCTTCCATATCATAATGTAGAATACTGATCAAACTATTAGAACCACTGTCTTTCCAAGTTTATATTATTACATGTGTAAATCCATAAGAAACATATATTTTAGATTTATTACATTTTAAAAGGTTTGCTCTAAATGGAATTTCTTTACAAGACATAGACTTCTAACCTTAATTATATCAAGTCCTCCTATAAGCTCCCCAGAAACATAAAGCTGAGGATAGGTGGGCCAATTGGAATAGGTTTTTAAGCCCTGCCGAACTTCTTCATCTGAGAAGATATCAAAACTGCTAAACTGAATATTATGTTTGTGAAGAATTTCCACCATCTGCTTGCTGAAACCTACACAGAGGAAAAAAGAAAATGAAGAATTTAACATCGCTTTCATACACACAATTATAAATTAATTCACAGAACAAATCATCTAGTGGACACAGATGCCTATTTTGCCAGTTATGTAATTAACATAGCTGAATAGTATATGAAGACAAAATAAATTCTAAAAACTCCGTATGACCTTGAAACATAAGTATTGAGATATTGTTTGTGTATTTATCAAATTGTTCTTTAATATTAGAAACTTGCAGGGCCAGGGATTTAGCTCAGTGGTTCAGTGGCCTGCCTTGCAAGCACAAGGACCCAAGTTCAATTCCTGGTACCAAAAAAAAAAAAAAAAAACCTTGCGTGGGGGGAGGGTATAGTGACCAAATAGCAGAGCCCTGAAGACCTAGCCCCATAGGGACACAAAATGAAGCCCTGGACAGCTACTTCCCACTGACCTAGACACCCTGCATAGCCTCTCCTAGCTCTCCTATGCTGTGAATCTCGGAGTGAACTCTGAATTGACCGAAAACTACAACAATTATTTTTTAACCATTACTCTACAACACTGAAAATTCAATTGTGTATTTCTACTACCATTTTACTGCTCTGGGTATTCACTTCAGCAGTTCTAAGTCCTTACCATCTATAAGTAGGATAAATGGGACATCAAGAAGAGATGTGCTTTGTTTCAGTCTAAAATGGGTATAGGACATTCAATTTTAAAGCTATCTTCTCTGTTGTTATATATGAACTGTCAATAGATTGACAGTATTCTTTGTCATCTCATCACTTGACAGTTTCTTTTCTAAAAGTATTTACATTCCCTAAAGTATATAATGTGATTTTTTTACTATACTATAGTGACAATTTTATGTTCTGTGATTTTATTATATCATTGTGCACATTTTTGTTCAGTATTTTTTTTGACATCATCTTATTATGACATTAGTACTGAAGAATAAGAGTGTGAATATCTGTGTCTTGTAAGTCTAAAGTCTGAAAAGGGGATATCTTTCTAAAAGATAATTCTTACCAATTTATTTCCAAGTTTGAACCATTCTACTCTCATACCTCACCATTCTTTTCAATCATAATTTACTAGAAAATAACCTATTCTTCATATTTGAAACTTATAAGACTTAACAGTATCAGCAATTACTTTTAAATAAAATCAAATCATAAAATTCAGCACAGGACTAACTGCAAGAATAAGCCTTATTTAATGTCACCCAAAAGCACATTTACTATAAAACATGGATCTACAACTGAACTCCAAACATTTCCTAGATCTGCAATTTGTTGAGCTGAAGCACTAGCATTTATTTGTATAGCATATAAGTTGCTTTTCCTACAACTGAAATGTTAAGTTCATGTACAGCCTGAAGTAAAACACTGATTCTAAAATTTTTTCATTCATCTGGGAGTTCATTAGTAAACAGCTAACAGCTGATTGCTGATGGTTATTCTGCTGCCAATATATTAACTCATTTCTACTGTAACTCGCTGAGAAAAAGCTTTATTTTAGCTTTAGGCAATTACATGCAGACTAGAAAGATTGATTGGTAGTGTTTCATTTTTAAGGGTTAAAGTGGCAGACTGAAAATGTTGTGCTTAAGGATAAAGTAGTAAAAAAGCTTTATTCTAATAACAAATACACTTTTGAAGAAAAATACATGCATGCTATAAAACTATTTAGAAGTAGAAAAACTGTTTAACTGCCATAAACATCACCATTTCTACCATAATCATTTCTACTTATGACATGAGCAATATGCCTAACTGCCACATTTAATAACAATGCATACTATACTTGATATGTTTTTAATTCTGAACCCCAGGAAGATGACACAACAGCAATGTCCATGGTCAAAGAGCTTCAGCTTGCTACAAGCTCTACCTGTAACAGTTACAAGAATTTCAATAACTGGCTGGGGATTTAGCTCAGTGGCAGACCTGCCTGGCAAGCACAGGTCCTGAGTTCCATTCCAAGTACTGGGGAAAAAAGGGAAAAAAACAAAAACGAAAACAATAACTTCACTGACATGCTAGAGGACTTAACATTCAGTTTAGAAAGCCAGACATCTCAGTGCTCTAGAAACTTCCTTGAACATAAGCATCCTCTCTTTTCCTACTCTCACAAGCAAAACAGAATAGAGACAATCGAACTCTTTAACTACTAAGGTCTTGTCAACATGTCAGGCTCATGATACACCACAGGATTCTGTAGTTAAAGTGTTTCAAAGTAGAGGATAAGAAAGTGGAGCTGTGGTCTGTGCAGGCTGCAAGGCAGAATCTGGACACAGCTTTCTCCTCAATATGAAATTTAAATGTCATTTATACACGTTTCTCTGATTAACAAAAAGCAAGATGGGCTGGCAATTCAAACATCAAGCACAGCCACAGTCCATAGTGTGAGAGCAAAGTGGTGTTACTGGTGGCAGTGCTTTCAAAGGCAATTCTGTGCAAAATGAGGAGAGGAGCCACTTGAGTTCACAAGATAACATGATCTTTGTTTTTACAAAGGGGATTCTTATACCTCTTCTCTGAAGTGCCAATAGAGCAGGCTTAGAAGGGAATGGCAAAGGGTGAAAATCACTTATGTTCGCACAAGAAAGAAGCTTAAATATCAAGACAATCTGTACAACAGTGCACAATGAAAGAAAGGAAAATAGAATCAGAGCAGAACCAGAGGAGTGGCAGGGCATAGGTCTCAATGGAAATACTTTCCAACTGATCCTAAGTAGATATTTTATTAACATTATCAATACCCTAAAATGATCTGTCTGTTCTTTATTCTATAGTCTAAGTAGGAAGTCATGTTTATCAGAAAACAAAATACCAAGTAAAATAAAAGCATATTAGGAATATAGTTAGAAAAGTTATAAAGAATAAAATGAGTTCGTGAACAGAAGAAATTGTACTATTAGATCATACCTATTTAAAAATCTTTATTCCCTAAATATTTTTATCTAAATGTCTAACACCATGTTCTTCAGATTGCCCTGAAATGTCTTAAAGCTTTTCTAGTCTTCATTATTTGGATAGTCTTCTACATGTCCTAAATGTCACTCAGTTAATATAATGGCCAGAAATACATCATAAATTCAGTTTAATAAAGTAACAAAAATGACTATTTCTAAGTTTACCTCAAATTTGCTTAAATAATTATACATTTGCACTGAAAAGGTCCTCCAAATCTACCTCCACCCAAGAGCCCCAGGAGGAACTAAAGGTATAAGGAGGCACCTGAATTGTACCCACTGGGACTGGCCATGGGCTCAGGCTGAAGCTCATTCATCTAACATCTCATCTACCATCCTTTCCAGCACGTTCCTCCTTTGCTCTCCAAGGATCCCATCCTCAAGACTCGATTTTGTTACTTGCCAATTTTACTAATTTTACTAGGTTATCATTTAGAAAAGATAAAGACAACAGGGTTCTTAGTTCCCAAAAAGGAAAATGTTGTACTGCATTTACTAAGGGTTAGCTATATATAACCTTTCACACAGGTTCATCCACATTTTACAAGCCAGTTCTACTGTACTACTACAGACTATAATGACAGAATTAGGCTACTCCATAAAGCACCAGAAACAATTTTCATGCCTAACAGAGGATGAATTTGAAATGCTTATAACCCTCATTAAATTCAAAATCACACACACACACACACACGCACGCACACACACACACACACACACACACACACACACACACACAGAGCTACCTGGATTGCCTGTTTGCTACATTAGTTAAGTCTAGTATATACTGAGTCAGCTTTGCAAATCCTAAGTAGCAGGTATTATCTGACACAGAAGATACTGGCCAGGAAATTTTTCAGGCAGAATTAAGAAATAAAGGAATCATTTCTTCATCTTTTAAGATAGATTTTATCATGAAACTTTATTACTAGTAGACTTTTTCATAATTTAATATGCAATTTCATAACCACACAGGGAAGAATTTAGAATTAAATTTATATTGGAAGCTTGGCTATTTTTATAAAGCCACACTGGACATGTAGTAATCATATCGATGGTATACTCAATTTTATTGCCACCTATCTTAATAAACTCCCTCCTGTGTAGTTCAAACAAATACTCTGTCTCAATAGTATCATCAAAAAGCATAAATGCTCAATTATGCAGCATGATAATATTGCACTAGGTACAGTAAAAAGAAAACAACATAAACCCAATACCAAAGGGGTCAAATAACTCTAAAACTTACTTAAAGACAAAATTACAAACATCCAAGTATAAAGAAAATAAGGATAACTATAACCCAAGAATCAGGAACCTCTACATTACTAGAAGCTATAAATTAGAAATGACAGCAATGAATGTATCATGCAGTCATTAGACAATGCTAACAAGGAAGGCAAAAATACATGGGTTAGGGACAGGAGCACTATGAAAATTCTACAAATTTAAAAATTACTGAATATGAACAAAAAGAAGCAAAGGAGGCTGCCAAGAAAGAAAAATATTAAGAGCAAAACTGCATAGGCGAGAAGCCCACTGAGAGAGACAGCAACATGATAGGTGAAACCCAACCCCAAATCTGCTACCAGATGACTTTGGGCAAATAGCCTTCCTATCTTTGAATGTGAAAAGTTGTATATAAAACAAAGATCCTCAATTAGAAGCACAAGACAGGTTGAAAAGGGCAAGCCCATCTCAACTGCACCCTGTACTGGTAGATTACCCAATTTGGTTTACATTATCTCAAGAGTAGCTTCTTACCACAGCGTGGTTCTTGAGGAGTTCCTTTCATGAACAACATGCAGGGGGCAGCATGTATTAACTTCTTCAGGCGAAGGTTAAGATCTTCTTTAAGATGCTCATTAGCACTGGGTGGGAAGGAGCCACTAGAAGCATGTCGCTGAACTTTTTTGGTCAACTCTGGGGCATGTGCACCATCTAATCGGTCGATTTTCTGAGAATTCTAAAGTTCAAAATGTTATTTAGAATACATGTGATATTCCTTCATAATCTCTCTATTATGGACTCTAAAATTAAAATAGTACATAGGTGTAGTCAATTTTTAAAGCAGTCAATACTGTTCCTGAAAGAAGTAAAAAAATACTGATTACCAACTATCTGCATTGCATCTCATTTTAGAAATATATGTTTTCCTTTTTTCTTCTCTTAAGAACGTATTAGCAAAACATTGCAATACTCTCATAGTCAACCCAGAAGAGAGTCTAACCTAAAATAAAAAGGATTTCCCCCACACTAGTGGGAATGAATCTATTATGAAATGTAAATGAGGAATTTGGAGAACTATGGTAACACCTATGGATGCCGTGAAGCATAGATTTGCACTGGTTTGCTAAATGAGTCATTAATCAAACCAGAACCAGCCAGATGTTTCATAATGTCCAGGCACATGCCTTAAAAAACTTGATCTAACTTAGGGAAGGAACACAGGGGTCTGCAGTCATGGGTCTTGATTTTGTCAAGAAGTTCCAAATCTAGCTCTTGGTCCTCCAATATTCATGGCAAACAATGGACATGGTCCTCCTCACCAGCATCAGTGCAGAAAACAAGACTGTCAGAAAAAAAGGCCAGATGTGGTGACACACGCCTATAATCCTAACAGTCCAAGAGGCTGAAACAGGATTGCCAAATTCAAAACCAGCTTGCACAATTTAGCAAGACCTGCTCTCAAAATTTAAAAAACAAATAGCTGGGATACAGCTCAGTGCAAAGGCCCTAGGTTCAATCTCCAAAACCACAAAAACTGGGGGGGCGGGTACACAACACCTGTACAAGGCCAAATGCTCAGGGATTAGGAAAGAGGATAAAGTAAACAAAACAGGCTTTCTAGAGGTGGTTGGACACTTGTACCACCTTTATTCTTACCTTGAAAAACAGAAAGGTGGGAACAGAACTAATTTCATATTTTTCAGATATTTCAGGAACTGCTTCAGCTTCCAACTTTAAAATAGAAGAATTGAAGCTTGATTATTATAAAGTTCATTTTAACTATTTCAATATGTAAATCAGTTTCACATGCATTATCTCTTCAAGTAGCTAATATCTTTAAAGAGCACAGCACAAAAGTTTATGACACATTTACATTTAAATGAGACTCACTGGGCTGGCATGTCATCCATGGAGTCTGCAGTGTCAAAACAGGTTCAGAGGTTTTTATTTTGTTGCACATTTCAAAAGATGCCTGGAGGCTGTGAATAAAATTTTTGGTGCACTAGTGACCTAGTAAATTTTCAATCATATGCAGCTACTACTATATTGAAATCCATAAATCACTGACCCCAGTTATGTCATGATTACAGTGCTTATTTTCTGCCCACAGCAATTCTTGCTGTTTGCTCTATTGACTAATTTCAAGAGGCAGTACATCATGACTGACAGTTGCAGCCTTCTGCAAATTATGAAGCAAAAAGGAGTATTTCTTCAATAAACTATTGATGTCTGATAAATTTTACTTTTAACTCCTGCAAGACTGCTGTACACTAAGCAGATATCTTGCTAGATTATCTGCATTCAGGTCTATTCAAACATGTAAATTCATTTTAAAAGGACTGTTCTGTCTGATACTCTCCTTGAGATCCTCAATAGGTTATGAGATGCCAACTGACACACGGATTTAAAACATAATTAGAAACACAATTTCTAAATAATTAGAACACAATTACTATAAGCTATTTATGTAGCTTTATAAGCAATGTGCTTTGAAAAAAACCAAGATTTATTATATTTTTCTCTCATAGGACCATCAATTTAATAAAAACTTTTTGAAACCAATAAAAATCTATATTCACATTATACCTATAGGAAATAAAACTTATTGATAAATTATATTGTTAAAAGTGCTTAAAATAAATATGCTGAATTTTTCCAAGAGTGAAAGATTTCCACTGGGCTTGAAATATCATTTCTACCTACAGCATTACCCAGTCAGGTTATATCTATCAGAATTAAGCTTGACAATACAACGGGTGGCAGTCATTTGTCTTTGGTTTGTATCTTCCACCTTATGTATTTTTAGGCGCTGTTTTACCATCTTGCTTTTTTCTTTAGAGAACTATATTTGCAATAATGCTTTTAATTATTTCCACTTTTTAAAAATGTATCTGAAAATTCTATGAAGTATAAATTAACATCAACTGTTCAATAATCTGAAAAGGGAGCAAAAAAATAGCATTTTGAACTATTTAGAAGAGACTTCTAAAGTTTTAGAAATATTTGTACTATTTTCTTTCAAGTACACAATTCCATACACAAGACCAAAGGTAACCATTAAAGCTTATGAAAAGAATAAGCCCACAATGTCACCCTCCAGCTCATTCTTTTCTTTCTTTTCAACTAGCATCTACTGAGCACCTTCTATATGCTGGGTTTTGTTCTAGGTTCAGTAAAAATCCCTTCCTTTAGCACTACTGGAGTCTAACAGAAAAGTAATACAAATCCAAAATCCAGCAAAAAGGCAGAAACACGACAACAGTGGTCTTAAATCAAAACAGAACAGCTAGCATCCTCATGCATACAAAGAAATTCCTATATGCTTTTAAAATCTCATCTCTTCTCATATTCCTCATGGTTTCCAAAAGGGTCCCTTACAGACAATTCTTTTTGGAAACAAATAATTTGCAATTTCTGATGAAGTCAGAAATCAAAATGGCCTCCCCTCAAATCAGGTCACAGAAGAGATCTTGATAAAACAAAGGCAATGGTAACAGACAAATTCTCTACATAAGACAGGATTAACATTAAAGGCCTAAAGGGCTCCAGAATCCAGAACATCAAGTGTGTGTGAAGTCTTAGGCCTACACAGGGCTGGAGACGTAGCTCAGTGGTAGTGTACTTGCTTAGCATGCATGAGACCCTGGGTTCAATTCTCAGCACCATCACTCTAAACAAAACAAAAAATGCAACACTTTTGCAGCACTAAAATTCTTCAGAAACAGTGGACCTAAAAAATAGTAATAGTTTTAGCAATAAGAATAAAAAATAAGTATTTTTAAATGGTCAACATTCACAAAGATGATCAACTACAGCTGGGAAAAGCCTACTCTAAACCAAGGTGGGCCCTTTTGTAAATCCATCTCACCTACTCAGAACTTTGAAAGGTATATAGCATAGTATCATTTCAACTTCACAGGCAGGAAGGTAAAAAGGTAGGTGAAATTTAAGCATCAACTTGACTGGTTAAGTGTTACCTAAATAGGTGGTAAAGCATTATTACTTCTGGGCATGTTTGCAAGGATAGATACTTCCAGAAGAAATTAGCATTTGAATCAGTGGACTGGGTAAGGAAAATCCACTCTCACCAATGTGGATAAGCACTATCCAATAGGCCCCCATAGAACAAAAAAGCAAAGGAAAGGCAAATTCACATTTTCCTCTGAAGCTGTGACACCCATTTTCTTTGGCCCTTGGAGGTCTGAATTCCAGATTTTCTATCCCTGAGACTCTAGTACCTGCGCCAGAGGACCCTCTGGATGTTCAGGGTTTGGCCTCAGATCAAGAGTTATGTCATCAGCTCCTTGGTCCCCAAGTTTCCAGAGTTAGACTGTAAGATTCCACTAGTTTCTCTGCTACTCCAGCTTACAGAGAGCAGATGGCAGAACTTCTCACCATCAATAATCATCAGATGAGCTGATTTCCATAGTAAATCCCCTCTACACAGGTATACCCTTTCCTATTTATCTCACTGGCTATTTCTCTCCAGAACCCTGATTAACACTGCTAAGAGGTCAAAGACACAGAGTTATGATGTCCCAGAGCTGAGAAAGAAACTAAGCTTGTTTGACTATGAAACCTGTCCTTTTTCTACTACTACAATCAAAAAGAAAGTATATTTTAAGGATTGGATTTATACATGTCCTTAGAACTAATCAAATATGAACACTTTCAGAATGGAATACATACAAAATGCTTCTGGTAGAAACTACCTGCTTCTCACTCAAGAATCTTAAATTCTAGATGGTTAATACACAGCATGTGCATGTCTGTGAAAAGGGGTGAGAGACAGAAGGAGGCATATGGTAAATCCAGAGGAGGGGATTCTCACTACTTCAATTTAGCAAGGTCATCAAAGACTGTCATGATTGTAATGGTTCACAGCTGCAATTTACTCTAGGCCACACTGATCCCAGTGTTTCATGTACTGACTCATTTAGATTTCATAATACAGGTACTGTCATTAGACTCACTTTACATAGAGTGATTGTAGAGACATTTAGAAATTAAACAGCAGGTGTGTCCAACTTATGGTATCAAAATATAAAGAAAGAGCAAAATAAAAGATAATAGGAAGTAGGGAGAGCTTTCTCAAATGGGGATCAACAGATGGAGCGGGGAGGGAGAGGAGGAAGGAATGAAAGAATTTTAAGATGTGTTATGCATATATACCAATTTCCCACAAGGAATGTAAACATTAAGTACTGCAAAATGTACAAATAAAAATAAAACCAAATGCCCATCTTATACTGAGTGTGCAAGACATAAACACTTGTTGAGTTACCCTATTAAAAAATTAAACAGCATGAACTGTATCTTTTAACATGGTTGCCTATTTCAAGGTAATAAACTAGAGTTCCATTTTGTACAAAGCAAAAAAATATATAAATTTAAGTACATAAATCTTCACCCTTAAGCTTTTATTACAAATTACAATAGACACAAGACACTATAGTGGCCACTATACAAACAAAATTAACACTTGACACACAACAATATAAAATCTCACCAACCAGCTGGCTGATAAGTCTGAGAATTTTGGTATTGAAGTACATAAATGAGTCTGGCATAAAAAGGACAAACTAAAACAGAACGGATCTGATTTGTTCCTCAGATACAAGCAGTGGTACACTACTTTTCCAACATGGACAAACCCATACACTGATGGTTTTCCTTCTTCCCATCTCCTCTACCTGACACCATATTCTGAAAGATTCTAGCGAATAATTAAATGACAATGTGTATTTCAATTTTGAGTAAAGTACTAGCAAACAGATTATATTATTTGAAAAGAAAAGGCACTTGACATTTTAATTAGCTATTTAATTTTATTCTGAATCAACATATGGTTTCTTTTTTTTTGGCAGTACTGGAGATTGAACCCAGGACTCTGCACTGAGATATGCTCCCAGCCCTTGTATTGTATTGTATTAGATTAGATTATATTTTTTGAAACAGGGTCTCAATAATTTACTAAATTACCTAGCCTGGCTAGAACTTGCAATCCTCCTGCCTCAACCTCCCAAGTGCTAGGATCACAGGTATGCACCACCATGCTAGGCTTCTATACAACTTTTAGCAACAAAAACAATTCATCTATCTCTTCTAGTCCCTTGGAGGCAGGAGGGCCTGTGGACTGGACCAAGTACAGTGGTATCTCAGTTCACTAACTTCTTTCCACAATTCTGGTCACAAACTATATTGGACAAGAACAGAATCAAATTTCCCCACAAGATCAACATTGAACCTAACCACTGAATTTGATCGTTGTAAAGTCTTGCCTTTCAGTATTCAATTCCAATAAGCACAAATTACTGTACTGATCAAAAATGTGTGATTTAACTTTTCTAAGCTGGTATTTTATTATATCCTACAATATAAGATTGTTGCTAGTCACAACACCTTACAATCTGTTTAAGATACTTTAAGATCACTTATTTGAGGGTCAGGGATTTAGTTCAGTAGTTCTGCCGCCTGCCTTGCAAGCACAAGTACCTGAGTTTGATCCCTGGTAGCAAAACAAAAAATCACTTATTTGAATGACTTTGTGAACTTCAAGTCACAAAATTTAAACCCTTCACTTCACATGTCAATAATGACAAACTATCACATCATTTAAAAATAAAAAAGAATCAAACTAAAAGATATAAATAAGGGAGATGGGCATGGTAGCATATATCTGTAGTCTCAGCTATTTGAGAGGATAGAGGCTCATATAAGTCCCAGAATTAAAGACCTGCATGGGCAACACAGCAAGACTTAGTCTTAAAAACAAAACACAAAAACACAGGTAGGGAAAGTAGGACATTAGTCTTATACTCTAGAAATGTCTACATGACCTCATATAAAAGAAAACTATTTTCAAAGGAACTGCAGGGCTGGGAATATAGCTCAGTAGCACCACACCTGCCTGGCAAGCTCAAGGCCCTGAGTTCGATTCCTGTTACAGGGGAGGAGGAGGGCATCAAATGAACCACATGGTTTCTTACTGGAAAAAGCCAATGATTTCTCAAATATTTTACTCATTTGCTCTCTAGTTTGCAAAATGCCTTTTGAATGCCTGTCTTACAAATTTCATGCAAACTATCATTTTCCTTTAATGATATCTAATGAAATACCACAGAATGAATTTCTAGGAAGTGATGACTCCTGGAAGAATAACCAATCTAGCACCTATGCCATCCCCATCAAGATACAGTCAGGCTCAAGTATCCCCAACAACACTGAGGGTTTCCAGTCCTTGGCTCACTAAGACACTTAAGCACTTGAACAACTTAAAATCTCACTGCCAAGTCTGGTACCAATGCAAGCAGTAATTTTATAGTCACTTTAAATCATTCAGATGCAGCTGAGAACAATGTGTTACCTAAACCAGTAACATTATACATATAAAGCAGACTTCCAACAATTACCATCACCTTGATTAATCTTATGATTGAAATGTTTAATCATTCATTTCACTTGTAATCATTACCTTTTATCACTGACCAAACATGCAGTTTTAATGTCCCCTTTTATTATTTATATTGGACATTTTAGGGTTACAATCTAAGGTTATATTACACATTTCATTAGAATCTTCAATAAGTCCTTAAATTTTAAAAAGCTAACTATTAATATCTGCTCTATCTGCATAAAGAAACACTGAAAAGATTCATACATAATTAATGTAGGTAATTATGTATGGGGAAGGACAACAGTGTTGGCAGGAAGGAGTGGGATGAGCCCTCTGCATGTGTTCCTTTTTATATGTTGTTTGGATTTGAGCTATCAAAGTATAACTATTCAAAATAAACATCAATACAGAAAGCTGTTTTTTAAAAATGTATCACTTACAATACAAATGAATTAGCCTTCCAGAATTATTCTGTGCTTTCCAATTAGTACATAAAAAGAAGCAACCACACAAATTCATATAATTTTTAACCCTACATAAAAGTATGCTTATGGCCAGGTGTGGTGGTGCATGCCTGTAATCCCACCACTGAGGAGGCTGAGGCAGGAGGATCGCTGTGAGACCAGCCTGAGCTAGCTACATAGTGAGTTCCAGGTCAGTCTCAACTACATAGTGAGACCCTGTCTCAAAAAATAAATAAGTAAATAAATAAAAGTATACTTATGGTACGTATATAATCCCATGACAAAAATATTTGTCAACATGTACTCTTAACTCACAAATTCTGGTTTTAAAAAGCAAAGCTTTATCTTTCGTTAGTTTTAAATTATAGGATTCAGACTTCTGAATATTGGATGTTTCTCCTTTCTGAATAATTCATTATTCTCAACTCATATTTTACTTTTTTTTTTTTCTTTTACAGTACCGGGAATTGAACTCAGAATCTCAGGACCTTGTGCTTGTGAGGCAGTGCCACTGAGTTAAAATCCCTGGCCCTCTGAACTCATATTTTAGCCCTGATGCTTAAATCTTGGTATTCAACTGATTTGAACCTTGAATTTGGTACTCAATGCATTTTGACATGAAAATGTTGTCCCTGAACTGGCCATTTGTTTGGCATTCCTCAAACAAGCTAAAATTTGTTGGTGTCAATTTCCTCATGAATCTATCTTTTCCAGCGAAACAATGTGTTTGGTATTTGTCCTTTGGTGCACTTGTCACACATCTCCTGAAACCAACTAATGATGAGTACAGATGTATCACTGTACTAAGTCCTGAATGACAATAATAAACGTGCTACAACAAGGTGAGCTAACCCCACAGTCACATCTATCACTTTCCTAGTGCCTGTTCACTCAAGAGAGACACCAGGAATACAGAGATATGCAAACCAAGTAAAAAAGGAAGGGGCTGTGCTTAGCTTGCATATGCCCCTGGGTTCAATTCCCAGAATCAAAAGAAAAGATTTTCAGGCTTCCCTTTTCCTTTGCATCCTAAACAGGTTAGAAAGGTCTTCAATTTCTCCCATAGGTTTGCATTTACCCAGTCGAAGATGGCAATGCCTTCCTTTTCTTCTAACATCTAGCAGCTTGTACAAATCCCTTCTAGAACCATTTTCTACATCATACCCAGCTTTTCAATGAATCATATTAATACTTTACCTGTCCCAAATCCACAATTACCCATAGTGAATTACGTAGTCTGCTTTTGCTCTCAAACATATCTGCACTTTGCGCATTTCAGGATTTCCTATCTTCACATGTTAAGGAAAATAAATGCTTTCCATACTATTTGAAATTACAAAATTAGTTAAGATTTTTTAAGAATAATGTAAAAATAACAGATCCCAACATCAAGTAAATTGTGCAATTCTAGTTCACTCCTTTACATCAGTTAATAAAATCTAGTCTAAATCAGAAATTCATGGAACACATAACAAAAATATACCTTCACAAATGAAACTTGAGGGTGTTCTTTAGCTAACTCAGCCATTACATCGTTCATTTGCACACACTGTGGAGCCCATGGTGCCCAGAAATGGACCACAAGGAGAGACCTGTAAATCAATAAAATGCATTTTTTAAAGCACTAACTTTGGAAATAAAGAAAATACTGATATAGATTAAATTCTACTAACAACAAAAACCTCACAAGAAGTGAACTATTTTGTGCTAGAAATTTTGCTGTTTTAGCAGCCTGAAAGACAAAAACACTGTGCAATCTTGGGACTCTTCAGGATGAATTTAAGTTAATCCTATTTCTTGGGTCAATTTAGCTCATGTATAGTGATTCTGAATATCCATCCAAAGTAATATACATGTATACCAATTATATTTGCAGACCTTTGAGGAAAGTGAAAATTAAATTTCTATATCAGAGGCACAATGTGAAAAACGTAGATATACTGTTAGTATTAATGCAAGTATTCGCTTTGAAAACATGTTATGCGATGAAGGGGAAAAACTGTGACCAAAGGAATACCAATAAAACACTGAAAATGAAGAGGGAAAAAAGTTGAAAGTGAAAGCAGCAGCAGAAAACAAAGAAAAATGGATCTGCTTTTCACAGACATTCTTTTTTAACTTTTCATTTTATACCACAAATGATTTTTAAAGTTACAGTATGAATAAACAGAATAATAGACTAATAAATTGTTGACTAAATTCTAGGAATCTCAGAAAATCAATCCAGTTTCACAAGATTCTAAGTTCAATAATAATCCCCTCCAAAAAAAAAAAAAAATCAGAGAAAAAATGTTACATGGAGGAAAGAGCATGGACGACTAACTGAAGGCAAGGAAAGCAGTAACAAACCTTAAAAGCCACTAAAATAATGCAAGTAAGAAGAGTGAGACCACAGTAAAATGTGGGAGCAGAGGGACCTCAGAATTTCAGAGACAGAGAGGACAGAAATTGGTGACAGAGGAAGCACCACGTTCTGGCTTAGAGACCATTAGTTAGTGGTGGCACTATCCTGGAATCCTAGCACAAAAGCTGTCAACCTAGGAAGAAAAGAAATCTAATAGGCTGTTAGTATAAGTCTAATGGCCAGAGCTTAGGGAAGGTGTCTATGCTTGGTCTACAGGTATAAGAATCCAGAAACACAGGGTCTTATATGTTGCAGAGGGGTTAGAAGAGATCTGAGGTCAGTACCTTAGGGCAGTGACAGAGAACCTGTGAGAGATGCAATGCCCAAAGTGCAACCCAAAAGCCACTTATTTATCGAAAAGTGCCAGCATTGCAATTAAACCTGAATACTAAGGGTTTAGTTTAGAAAAAACGCATACATTAACATCTTTTGTCTTAAAAGAAAAATACAATAACATGGGTGCCAAAGGTTCACCACCATTGCTTTAGGGACTCATCAACATTAAGTAGGTCACAGGAAGGAGAAAGAGAAGAGGGCCTAACAAGAAAAGGAAGGTTAAAGGATCTCACAGAGCCAGGCTTGGTAGTACATGCTTAGAGCCTAAATCAAGCCCAGCCTGGGCAACTTAGTGATCTTAGCAAGACTGCACCTCAAAATAAAAAATAAAGAAGACTAGAGATACATGTAGCTCCATCCCCACTTCCATACACAAAAAAGCCAAGGGTCTCACAGAAGTCAAGATAATAGTGTGAAGAAGGAAGGAATGATGATCATCAAATGAAGCAAGAAAGGGCAACATGAAGGAAAATGATGTCAAGACTAGTGGAAGCATGTGTCAGACTGCAGCACACAGGCGTGAACTAAAGGTGAGGAAGTAGACTGCTAGAAATCTACTTGAAGAAACCTGTACTAGAAATCTATGTGAAGAAAAAAATGATAGGATCAAGAGACGGGCTTTTTTTTAATCCAAGGAACTCTCCATATGCTTATTTGGTACAGGGACAGTGCAAATGGAGGAGGGTGAAGACCCAAGAGGAGACAAAGGATGCAAGGCTTCCAACGTGGCAGGAGAGGAATCTAGAGTAGAGAGGAACAGTATCCTCTCTATCAGGAGCCAAGGAAGACTAGGTAAGGCCTTAAAATGAAGTAGCATAATGACCAAGTATGGGAGAGGAGAGCCCTTGCGCAGATGCTACCTAGAATCATTTTCTTTCAAGTATAAAGGTCCATAGCAGCCTACCTCAAAACAAAATGCCCACAAATGGGAAAAAGTTCCACACTCATACAATGAAGTATACCTCTGTAATAAAAAGGAACTCAAAACAGATACACACAATGCAGACAAACCTTGAAAACATACGGAGCCTAACATGCTATACATAAAAGAACTAGACAGACAAAAAATAAATCCTCTTCTGCAACCCAAAACATTGTTCAGTATGAGGTTTGTTTGTTTTTGGTTTTGTTTTTTTCCCCTGGTATCAGGAATCTAACTCAGGACCTTGTGCTTGTGAGGCAGGTGCAGTGCCACTAAGCTAAATCCCCATCCCCAGCGTGAGTTTTGAAACACAGAATAATATTATGATGCCTAAAGCAGTTTTAAATGATGGGGATTTTAACAACTATAAAGGTTAGTTTCAAACCAAATACTTCATAATTAAAGTTTCCTTTGAAGGGCTGGGAATTTAGCTCAGTGGCACCACACCTGCCACACAAGCACAAAGTCCTGAGTTCGATCCCCAGTTTAAAAAAAAAAAAAGCTTCCTTTGAGGAAAACCTCAGCTATACCAATTTAGCATAATTTTTATATTGACATTAAGATGACCTTCTTTTTTAAAAAAGCCTTCTTGCAGTTGGGGATTTAGCTCAGTGGTACCACCACCACCTTCCTTGCAAACACAAGGACTGGAGTTTAATCCCAAGAAGGAAGGAAGGAAGGGAGGGAGGGAGGAAGGGGAAGGAGGGAAGGAAGGAAGGAAGGAAGGAAGGAAGGAAGGAAGGAAGGAAGGAAGGAGAAAGGCAGGCCTCTATCTTGAGAACACGTCTAGAGTTAGAATATCCCACAAAGCTGTACTATTCTTGAGTGTGACCACCTAACAACATGATGTTACTCTACTCATTCATGTTTAGAGGAAACTGGGAAGCAGGCAGATCCACCTAAAAATGACCCTAAAGTAAATTACTTTAAGAAAGTAGATTCCAAATATCCTTAATGGGGAATTTTTAAATTATTGTCAGAATGTCTGTAATTCAAATAGAGATAAAAGAAGCTTAATGTGGAAAGATTATCTTCAGATATATCATGACCCAAACTTTAGAAAAAGGAATCACAAAATGGAAATTCCTTAAATAAAAATGAACCAATCAAGATTTGGGCACTTTATTCTTAGATATAATAACCTCAATTTGTCAAAGCTGGAATACCATTTTTCACCAAATTGACAAAGGATTTTTAGAATCATTAATATTCAATGATAAAAAGGATGAGAAGCACTTTCGTGTAATATAGACAAAAACTGAAACTTTTGAGAAATTTAATATACATATACAGTTATCTATCATACAAAGTAATGAAAAAGAATTTACTTTAGACAGGAAATAACTGGAAAAATCTAGTGTTCACCATAGGCAGGCATGGTGGTGCTCACCTGTAATTGAGCATTTGGGAGGCAGGGGCAAAGGACTGCCATGAGTTCAAGGCCAGCCTCAGCTACTTCAAGGCCAGCCTAAACTACATAGCAAAACCCTGTCTCAAAAATAATAATTATTATTATTATTATTATTATACAGTTTTTAAATGGTCTTGACAATATAAAGCCATTAAAAATCAAATTAGTGGGCCAGGGATTTAGCTCAGTGGTTCCGCTGCTTGCCTAAGGTCCCAAGTTCAATCCCCAGTACAAAAAAAAATCAAATTAGCAAAGAATGTTTAATGCCATGTGGGGGGGTTGTTCACAATATGGATATATTTTCTAAAATTAAAATAAGAGTGCATGCCTGTTATCCCAGACATGTGATAGACTAAGGCAGGGGGATCCCAAGGTTAAGGCCAGCCTGGGTAATTTAACAAGAACCCATCTCAAAAAAATAAGGAAGGGTTGGGAATGTCACTCCATGGCTGAGTACCCCTGGCTTCAATCCCCAGTGCTACAAAAATAGATAAATAAAATTAAACTGATGACAAGGCTTTGAATATGAGAGCTCCCCCAAAAAAAAACAACACACAAGGAGGAAAGCATGCATACAGTCAGAATTCAAGTTTCAGCTCCCATTACCACTAGTATGGTTCTGAAGAGTAATTTAAATTCCCTAAATTCCACATCTATAAACAGTAACATCTGATACCCTGGGATGTTGGAAAGACCAAGCAAAAATATAAAAATACTTTGATAGCTTCAAAGCATAATTGTAACATTAACAGTTATTTTAAATTGTCACACAATTCACATTTTAGAAGCATACAGTGCTCAGTATTATAAGAACATGTATCTAAAAAGCATGTACTCCTCTTTTGGAGTACATGCAACAGCATTCTTTCCATTTTCATGGATATCCCAATATGACCAGTGCATTGCTTGAGGAAAACCATAAAACAAAGACTAGGTTGAAGTCCTCACTCAGGTGATTTCTGACTATATAATGAGCCTTGGTTCCCCAACAGTAAAACTAGTGCTCAATAAATATTTTTTCTATTATTACAGTGCTCTGCTATTCCAGTTATTCATCTGCAGATAACACTACCATTTACTAAACATTATCATATGCTAGGCACTTTTTAAGTACTTTACAAATGAACAAAGCCTCAATTACTCTGCAAATGGAGAATAATATCTCCATTGTACAGACCAGCGAGATTTCTGTAACTTATACCTGATTAAATGAGTTAAGCAAAGAAAAAAATCCAATTCATCAAATTTCAAAATTGAGAAGCAATGATTTGGAAAGGAGATTTAAAACAATTACATCAACACTAGTACTATGTAAGATTCTTAAATGCTTCTATTTTCACAGAAAGCAGAGCGTCTCTTCACACATCACTTCCCACGTGCTCATTTAGTCTAACCACTGTGGCCGGGTACAATGTCTGGTTATCTCAAGTGCAAACCAGTGGCAAGAATACATGCAAGTGGTATTTAAATTCGTACTCATTAAGTACTGTTTAAAACATAAAGGTTAAAAAGAAGTATGTGAAGCACACAAAAAATTCTCAAGATGACAAGTTCAAAATGTTTATAAAGTGCAGCTTCACACAAGTCCCGTTCATTTCATGAAACCACTTCTGTTGTCCATAACTGTTACCCAAAGATATGTGGATTAGGTGTGGATTAGTGTTGGGTGAATCTGAATGCAGCTCCCTCAGTGAGTAAATGTCATCCCTCCCAAAACAAAATAAAATAAACTCTCTGGATAAACCTGAAATGCCAAAAGAGCTGGGTTTGTTTTTTAGGACTGGTGAACGAACCCGGTGGCCTCGTGCAGCCTAACTAGAAACTCTACCACTGATCTACACTTCCAACCCGACAGGGCTGTTATAATTAACACTTTAACTTCATCGCCTCCATGCTGCATAGCTAAGCAGCAGTCAACCAGTAAACTCCCACACCACTCCCGCAGTCCACTCTGATCCTTACTAAAAATACCAGGGACCAACTTGTATTGTCTGCTGCAAGCCAGGCATAGCAACATTTTACAGGCATCATCTCAATGAAATAGGCAGTAATCCATTCTGAGCTTTTGTTATGAAACTTACCCAGGGTTTACATGGTTATAAGTGGCTGCTTTTAGGACTGGATCCTTGGCAACCCCACACTAGAGCTCTCACCTTAACCACTAACAGCACAGCTAAGAAAACTGCAATGAGGAGCTCCACTTGAGGTTGCGGTTTCACAGCACGTCCACGTGCATACCAGCATGCATTTGACCTGCATTTATTCCTTACACATTTAATGTAGTTAAGAGCTTCTATCACCCACTACCAAAATCGTTCTCTGTGCATTCACAGGGATCTCCTTTTGTAGTCGTCTCCAGAGAGAAAGCACATGCGCATCAGAGCACACTCTCACTACACCAGTTCAGCAAACAGGAAAGCCCTGTCTACAACATGTTAAATCTGAAGACCGAGGCTCCACCGGCGGACGACTCAAGAACCAAAAGCTCGTTTCAGAGAGGGAAACAGAACCCCTTTCCTAGTGGCTCTCCACCCAGCAAGGCCTAACAGGAAAGCACTGAGGCCTGGCCCCCAGCAGCGCGGCTGACTGGGGAGGTTGAGGCCCGCGCGCCCCGCCTGGGGCCAGGGTCTCTCCAGCTGGGGTCCCGCGGAGCTGAGTCACCGCCCGGT
>NW_022900920.1:8880700-8899658 GCF_012274545.1 Fukomys damarensis
CTGCAGACACCCTGGAACTGAGGCGGCGCGACCGAGCTGACAACAATCCCTGGATCCTGGGACTCCTAACCTTCCCTGCAGCTGCTATACTTTATGGGCCAGTCCCGCAGCCTAGAAAAGATATTTGTCTGTATCTGATCTGTGAGTGAAGTCAGATTAGCAAACTAAAATCTAACAAAACTGAAACTGCATCCGGGCATGGTGGCGCAAGATCGCAAGTTTGGGCCAGCTTGGGCAACTGAGAGATTACGTGTCAAAAAACAAAAAGGTCTAGGGATTTAGCTAACAGAGTAACCCTGGGTTCAATAACAACTACTGCAAAAAAAAAAAAAAAGGAAAAAAGAAAAACTGCATAAAGATGGGGAAACTGGGAACAGAGGGTGGCAGTCTCTGAGCCTCAACACCAGCAAAGTGTTTGCAGTTCCTTCTGGGAGCAGCCAAAACCTACGCCAGCTGTGTGCCCCCATTCCCCCGTAAGTGCATCCCTTGGGACAGCCCAGTGGGGATTGTGATCTGGGTACAGCAGGGCCTACCCCTTTCAAGGACCTCGCACCCAGACCTCCTGGCCTCCTGGCCCCTCTTACCTCACCACCACCACCCTCCGCTTCCCTTGCTCCCTCTGGCATCGACCTAATGCTGACTTTCCAGGTGGTGTCTTCTGCACCCACTCTTTCCATGCTTTCCGCACACCCTCTGGCCTGGGTAATTTCTTCTGTGCCCCAATTTTCAACCTCCTGGGAACCTCAAACCAGAAGATCCGAACCCTTCCTTGCTCCCCAAAGCCCAGTATCCAGCTGCTTTGGGAAGGGGGTTAGATCTTGTAGGGTGTCCTCACCAGCCCAGGCTTTCTCACCAAAGCGTCACTCCCCTGTGACTCCTATCTTTCTGAACACAATCACTGTCTCCAGCACTTGAGACTCCTCTTGGAGATTCTCCTGCTCTGGCTGGGCTCCTAGGCACTTGGGCAACCTTACCTACTGGCTGGTTATCCCAGGGAACCCTGTGCTTGCTTCTGCTTGGATATATTCGGGTCCTAAAAGTGTGCTTCTCTCATCTAGAGGCTGTGTTCTAGGGAGGCCATGGCTGTGTTTCCATCCCATGCACTAGAGCCAGCCACAGATCTATTCTCTCCTCAGTGCCAGCTGCTCACATAAGAGGGGCTCCCTAGACTTCAAAGACTTTGTACAAAAAAAGAAAATGAAACATTTCACTAATAATTTTATATTGATTTCATGTTGAAATTATAAAACCTTGGATATTTGGATTTAGAAGCTATATTATTAAAATCAGCTCCACAGCCGCCCACCCACCATCTGCAGCCTGCACACCAAGGTTTCAACAGACCTCACCAAAATGCCATCCCAATGGAACATGCCATGGAAACCATGCTGTTTACGTTTCACAAATTTGCTGGAGAAAAAGGCTACTTAACAAAGGAAGACCTGCAAGTACTCACGGAAAAGTAGTTCCCTGGGTTTTTGGAAAATCAAAAAGACCCTCTGGCTGTGGACAAAATCATGAAGGACCGGAACCAGTGCTGAGATGGCAAAGTGGGCCTCCAGAGCTTCTTTGCACTAACTGAAGGCTTCACCATTGCGTGCAATGGTTATTTTGTAGTACACATGAGGCAGAAGAGAAAGAAGGAGGCAGACTTGAACATTTAGTCCTACCCTGATGAGGGTTTTCCCAAATGGGCCACTTGACGAATCTGACCCTCAGTTTCCCCTCATATAAAGAGTTCATGAGCAGGGCCAGGGATTTAGCTCTGCTGCCTGCCTTGCAAGCACAGGGTCCCGAGTTCAATCCCTGGTAACAACAACAACAACAAAATTTCATGAGCAGACCAGGACCCTTAGAAAATGTACAAATAACATCCAACTCTCATTGGACAGAGAAAGGAAAGTCAGTCAAATGTTAGATAAGCTTTTGATTTTTATATTGTCTGCATCCTCTTGTCCTCAATAAATAAAGTCTTTTTTTAGTTCCAGAAAAAAATCAAATTTACCTCTTTTTACTTTTGGTTACTAGGACATTTTAAATTGTATAATGTAATTACACCAGCAAACCTCATTTGTGGCTCACTTTATATTTCGTATTGTCAGCACTGTTCCAGTGATTAAAAGTGACCTTAGACCTGTTACGCATGTGCTTCACTTGAGAATAGATGTTACTAAAAATAAGTTACATGATTCAAAATGCAATAGGAGAAACTGCTTTGTTTCTTGCCTGTGGTAGTAAGGAACATGCACCTAAACATGAGTCAAGATTGCATAGAAATAAACTGAATATTACTTGTAACCCCTGCACTCTGGAATTATAAGAGTCAAGAGGATCCTAAATACTAACCCAGCCTGGGAAATCTAGTCTCTTAGCGAGACCCTGACTAAAAATAAAAAATAAAAGGGCTGGAGATGTTGCTGGGGCAACAGCCATAGTTTCAGTCACTGGTACCACTATAAAAAATTATTTTCACAAAATAAATACACTAGTACAAGTAAAACTGGGAAAATATGGAAAAGACAAGTGAATTGTGGACAAATATTGTTGGGATAGTGTATTGCAGTATTAGAACAAGGGAACACTGTCATTTCATAACTGCATGTAAATCTACAATTTTTTTTCTTTTTTTGAGTAAAATTGACAAATAAAATCTTATACAAGTGTACAACATGTTTTGAGATATACGTTGTGAGATGATTACAAACAAACCCATCTCATACATATATCCATTTTTAATTTTCTCTACAGTTATTTTAAAATAAAAGTTTAGTTGATAGAAAACAAAAAATGAAAGTAAAATCTCTGAGACAATTATAGGGGAAATCATGTTGTAAAAAGGATGTCTATTCCAATTACCACTTTTAAGCATAAAATTACGTGTAATTAAAACAACTGCGGAGCTGAACATATTATAGAAAAAAGAGCTCCAGAAAGATGCTCCCCAAAGTATTAGGAGAATTTGCAGAGTGAAAACAGAAAAGCCTTTTACTTCTCATGTTATCCACTTTTTGGATCATCTGAATGTTCTCAAAAAGCATGGACTGCCTTTGTAACTTACAATAATAAAATTACAACACAGAGGAAATTTGTTGCAGTGAAGTTTTTCCCTAAAAAAGGAGTAGCCATCCCTCTAACATGGCTGCTATATAAAGCCTGGTTTTTTTCCTTTGAATAGAAAGAATTAACTGAAAAGAGCATACAACAGCTGTGGAGCAAGCCCCCTACTTAACCTACAAAAACTCCAGCTAACAATTTCAGTTTGGCCTCTCGCCCTTCTTGCAGGTGTCGCTATTTATACTAAATGGCCTAGGGGGCAGTAGATGACTTCTTGGCTTTAAAATGCTCTGACTTCTGGCCACCCTGAGGTGGTTTGGTACATGCCCTGGCGAGCAGAGGCAGAAGCAAGATAATCACAAGTTCAAGGCCAGCCCAGGCAGCTTTGAGATGAGTGACCCTGTCTCAAAATATAAAAGGTCTGGGGATGTAGGTCAGTGGCAGAATATGCTGAATAAAAAAGGAAGAAAGGAAGGCAGGAAGGAAGGAAGGCAGGCTCAGAGAAAAACATGCTGACTTTAGCACCAAGGCTACTAGGCTTATGCGTAGTGCTTTCTGACTTCCCAAAGTGCGTGTGCAGTGTCCATATTTCTCAATCAGGATCCCTCAAGTGGTGGTGTGAAAGATTTGCTGCCTACCCTGCAGTTTATAACTAAGGAAGCTGCCCAGACCCCCAAGGGAGGGCAACACCAGGACTCCCCTTTCCCATTTCAAGCTCTGCTTACCCACAGCTGCTCTGCAGAGCACAGTCCTCTCCCTCTGAGCATGTTAGGGTCCAGAGGGAAACACTGACCATCTCCACCCTCAGTAGGCCATAGGTTTAGGCCTTTATGGAACACTCTGGACTTGACTTTCCATTGTGCTTGGTTGGTGCCCAAAAGCTGAAAAACATAGGAGCACAAGTGATTGAGGCTGGCCAGGCTCATGGCCTCATACGTTCATCCATGTTCTATTCTCTCTCTGGAGTGGGAGAACCATCTGGACAGGAACCCCTCTGGTCTGCCTGGTCCTTCTTGGTCAGGAATGGCTGTCCTGGCACAGCAAAAGGATCCAGTGGTCTTTAGCAGGGACAAATAAGCTCCTCCAATAGTGCTGTGTAGCACTTTAGGGCCTTGGAGCATAGGGACCAGGACCAGGGGCTACTGCCCTGGGAGCTGAAATCCTGGCCTGGGAGAGCCAAAGCTCTCATAGAAGAAGCAAAAAGGAGGATTTGGCTGGGTGTGATGGTGCAAACTTGTAATCCCAGCACTCAGGGAGGCTGAGGCAGGAAGAGCTCAAGTTGGAGTCCAGTCCAGAAAACTTACTGACTTGATAAGACTGTCTCAAAATAAAAAATAAAAAGGGGCTGGGGATATAGCTAAATGTGAAGGCCTTTGGTTCCAGTCCTCAGTGTGAGGAGTGGAGGGGAAACCAGGTGGGAGTGCTGAGCTTTCTGGTAGCAAAGGATCTCTCACGGCAAATTGACTATGTTTTAAAGAGGGGTGTGTGTGTGTGTGTGTGTGTGTGTGTGTGTGTGTGTGTGTGTGTGTGAGAGAGAGAGAGAGAGAGAGAGAGATAATTATTTTGCTGTGTAACAACAGCTAATATTTACTGCTTCTAAACAGGCAAGGTTGTAATTTAACCTTGCAGAATTCATTGCTGTGGCTGTGTTGTTACTCACTGGTACAATGCCAGGTACTATTGGGGGGGGCACCAAAAACCTGCCATGGAGATGAACACCTGATGGGCTTAAATAAAGGCTCTCACCTGATAGGGTCCCTGTAAACCCTGACCAGAAAAGCTGAGAAACACAAAGGGGTATAGAGGGAATGAATGAGAAAATAGCATTCAAAAAGTGGTTATTCAGGTAAAATGGCCATTTCCCTTTAAAAAAAAAAAAAACTCTTAAATTCCAGTTAGTCCACCGCCAAAGACCAGTTGAGAATAACCCCAACTAGAGGGAATTAATTTCCTTAGGAATTTCACTGGTTCAGGATTAATGGAGCCCCCCTGAAGAGAAACAGTAAAGCTGTAAGTACAGTAGATTTGCACCTGAAGGATACATATTTTAATTTCAGTTCTCAAGCTGTGATAACATCTTCTGAGCTACTATAAAATCATAAATGAGCCCCAGCATGACTGCAGAGATCTTGCTAACACAGAGCTCCCCAGGACGAGCCTGGAACCCACCTGGCCCAACCCCTCATTCTGCCCACTTGGATTTCTGGTCATGCAATGACAAAGGGTGCAGCGATCATGGCCTAGGAGAGAGGCCAGAAAAAAAAGTGCCTCACTGTGAGTCCCTGACCTGCCTGAATAGGCTGACCCAGCCCAGAACAAAAAGTGAGGATGGGTGTGGGAGCCCGCTGGCATTTGACATTGGAAAAGTAACTTCTACCATTGAGGCATTGACACAATCTATGACTCTATTTGGCTTTTCTGAGATGAGGGTCTCAGCTATGCAGATGAGATTGACCTGGAGCTCTCTGTGTAATCCAGGCTAAGCTCACTGTGTAATCCAGGCTGGGTTTATGGGATTACGGGTGTCGACCTGGAGCTCACTGTAATCCAGACTAGTTTTATGGGATTATGGGCGTGCACCACCACGCCCGGCAAACAATACCACTGGACTCGTCAGGTTGAGTGGGGCCTTCGCCTTTACATCAGCGGCCGTGATCCGGGTCTCACCTTTTCCATCAGGCTTTTGAAAGAACCACCTCAGTTCAAACCCATTGCCATTGGCCCCAACCCCCTTCTTTAAGAATGTTGCTTTTTTAAAGATAAACTGGGCCTGGTGGATGATAGCATTAGAAGGGTTGAGGAAAGCCTCGAACAAAGGCAGAAGCAACGGGAAAAGGACGAATCTTGGTATCAAAATTGGTTTTCCCCTTGCCCCGCTTGCCCCTGGAGATTGTTAAGTTAAAGATTGCATAGGGTTAATTGTTGATGCACGCCTTCCCACTTACCCCTCCCCACATTTGGTAAAATACTGATTGCTGTATGCTGATAAATGCTTTGTCCCTTTATGGTTAAATGCTTGAGTGACTCATGTGATTGGTAGAAGATTTGTTTGAACTGTCCAATAAGCTTGCTGAACCTTCCCCCTGGGATAACAGTATATAATCGTTTTGCTGAGCCAATAAAGAGCCTTTGATCAGAAATCAGACTTGGGCCATGTGCTCTAACTTCTTAAAGATTTCCTTCACAGACATTCAAGATCGGATCGGCCTCTGATGACCCACGAATAAGAGGCGGCTCTCACCTCCTATTCCCGGCTGGACGGGGTCCCCCCAGAGAGCCGCAGATGGGATTCTCCTTCTTTGGCCCTTGTCCCATCCCCCAGCCCTGTCACCCACCTGGCACAGGGAGAACCATCCTGCCCAAACTGGGGGAACACAATGGTGGCCAGTCTCCCACCTGCCTCTTCAGCATCCTTCAGGGGGTCTCAGCCTTCTGTCCATCAGTGTCTCTGGCCCCAGAAGTGGACCTTGGGAAATGTGTCTTGCAAGTAATGCTTAGGGGAATGGGACACTAGCTCCAACCATACAACTGGCCCTTGCCTTCTTAGTCTAAGAGCCACCCTGGCAACTGGGACCCTCTGCCTGTCACGCTAATAACTGAGGGCCAGTCTGGGGAGCAAGGAGGGGTGGTGCAGTAGTTTCCTCTCTCAGCTCTTAGGAGTGGGTCTTGATCCAGGGACAAGTCAGCCAATTTTCTATGTTCTCTTCCTGACCAGAAACTGCTTTTATTAGAAGAACTTGATGCATGTACTTGCTATAAAGGTTGTTTATTCTGTCATAGCCAGATTTTTATTGGTTGTACTTTTGCTGCACTTGCTCGAAAAATAATTATTTTCAAAGAAAAGAAGAATTACATATCCAGTAAACTAAATAAGACTCACTGTTTATTAGGGACCTCTGACAGCTCCTCAAACACAAAAAAGGATTTCCAAGCAGTGAATGGACAATTTATGTGCAAGTTTATTTGTAAAACAGATTTCAAGACATACTTCATCTTGGCTCTGCCAGTAAAAATACATTCCATTTATTTTCAGAAATATGTGTATCTGATGGCTTCACAGTAATTCTGTTTTCCCCTAAGAAGATAAGACTAGCTGGATAAGTATGTACCCACTAACCTAATCTAACTCTAGCTCTGGGTTGAACACAGATGTACTGTATGGGGGAGTGGTGGTGATCATGTCCCATAAGGCGCCCTCTAGTAGGATGTAAGAAATGGTCTTGGAGGTGTAGGCCTGTAATCTCAGCTACTTGGGAAACTGAGACAGGAAGATTCAAAGTTTGAGACTAGACTTGGCAACACTCTGTCTCAAACGTAAAAATTAAAGTCAAAAAGGGGCTGGAGGAGTAGGTCAGTCAGTGGCAGCACACTTGCCTAGCAGGTGCGAGGTCCTAGGTTCAATCTCCAGCTTTGAAAAATAAAAAGAATAAAGAAATGTAGTTCATACATCTCAATCCAATTGTTACAGCCTCCAGTATTCCTTAGTTAAAACAATTTTAAACATATTTTTAATTGTCTACACTTTCTAAGGTCAAAACTCATTTTAAGAATTAACTGACCACTTTCTATTGCCCACGTGAATTCTAATCTCTTCCCATTAGGGACCAGAGCTGGGAGCAATTGTAGAGCCAGGATCTAGGCTGCAGATGGCATCAGCTGCCTCTCCCAGCTCGAAGGGCTGCCTTTGTTGAGTGGTTTCTTTATTCAACCTACAGTAGAGAACCACTACTGAGAATTAACACAAACTGGTGCTGTCTCTAGAGATTCTACTGATCCATCCCAAATGCTTGCTTTTTCCTTGACTTGCAAACTTTCAACACTTTCTCCTGCCCTTCTCGTTCCAATCAGCCGTCTACTTGAAATCCCGTAAATGTCACCAAGTCTAGGCCCTGCATATAAAAGCATGGGAGACAGGGAAAGGGAGGGAAGGAAGAACTCTGCCGGTGATCCCTGCATGCACATTTTCGCATGGGTCATTACTCACCTGTCCAGTTCCCCAATCACCCAGACGCCCTTCTGTGACATCTTATTGGTATGTGTGCAAACTCACCACATGTTTATACGCAGCTGCACATTCTCTCTTGTGTATTTAATTTCAATTTTGTGGTATAGGGATTGAATCCTGAGCCTCAAGAATGCTAGGCAAGCACTCTATCACTGCTATTTTTATGTTTTATTTTGAGATAGGAACTTAACCAACTTGCTTCAGTCTGGCCTCAAACTTGCCATCCTCCTGTCTCAACCTCCTGAGTAGCTTAAATTACAACCCTGCCTGGCCTGCACCTGGCTCCTGTTTTAGTCAAAATGTTTTATAAGTAAGGTGTGTGTGTTTGTGTGTGTCTGTGTATGTGTGTTGTATTTTCCAAGTCCATCGGGAGTTAATGTTCTAGCCTCATTTATAATTTCTGTTTCACAGCTAAGAAATTAAGGGCACATGAACTCACTTTGTGTTATAGACAAGACTTCTTGTAAAATCGGAGGTGGTTCCTTAGGGATATATGAAGTTCTAGCAAGTGAAACTCAGGCTGGTGGTTCCAGGACTCACATTTCTTCCAGGGTCCTTGAGACACAGGTTTCTACCTCATGCTTCCTCCTCGGAGCACATGGGAACTCTGCCCTGTGGCCTGACTATTCTCTTAACTGCTCCTTTGGCCTAGCGGTGCCACCTCTCTTGAGTGGATCTCTGCTGTGGCTGGCAGCACCAGGCACACTTGGCCACTCAAAGTTTGAGTTCCTTTGAGAAGGAACTCAAAGTAGAAGTGTGGAAAACACTGAGAAAACACACACACACACACACACACACACACACACACACGCACACAAACTCTCCTATATCTTAAAGACACAGCTCCTTGGTAGCTAGAGGACAGAATCAGTAAATGGCTCTCTAACATGTGGCAGATGCCATTCCAGCCTGAAAATTGAATCCACTGAAGTTTAATTAAATTAATGACTCCAATCCTACTTTCCAAAATTCCTCAAATGCTGGTCACACCTACAAGGCCTTCCTATTCTCTGTCTTCTAAAATATGACAGACTTTCCTCTCAGTGCTGGAAAAAGAACACTAATTATTTATTGTCAGCTGGATTTGCATCCTGGCATGTACTGCTGCCCAGCTTGGACTATGTGAACGGTGGCCCATCAAAAATGGCCTCGGTATAGCCCAGGACAGGCAGAAATGGGTGGTCCCAGGCTCCCCCCACCCCCACCATCCAGCACAGGAACCCCCATGGCAGTGTGTGTAGCTCAGGGAAGTGAGGAAATACTACAGCGACACTGGATAATGTGAAGGCACTTGGATCGCCTCTTCGCAGATGGGATGGTGTCCAGACTAGAGACTTCACATCAGATTTTAATGGCTGTGATGATTTTTCTATAAAATAGTGCTGACTTTCAATTTCTTCTCCTAAAACAAAACCAGTGAAACAGAAAGGACAAAAGAAAGCTACCTGATTTTGAGGGATACATGGGCCCATGTGGCTCTAGAAAATGTCTAAATAAATAAAGGAATGAGTTTGTATGTAATATTCTCATGATAAAGTTGCTACTTTCATGAAAGTAGAGCAAAAACTCAGTGGTTATCCCAGGATGAGCCTATGTTTGGGTTAGTATCTATTACTTGCTTATCCATATAAAATAGGCTTTATTTTCATCAGAGGAAATATCTCATTCAAGCACATCAGTGGCACCATTACCTTTGGACTTTCCAACTATAATATGCCTTCCCTTTTCAGCTCACATCTGTTGAAATGAATAACAGGAGATATAGGGAGACAATCATTTTCCTAGGATGGAGATGGTAGGACCCCAGAATGGGTAGTCCCTTCCTCCACAGGGCTGAAGGAGAGGGCTGAGCTTAGCTCAGCTGACTCTGCACAGACAGGACAGCAAGTACAGGAAACAGCAGCTGTCCCAGGGGCTGCCGCTGAGAGGCCAAGAGCTGCCCACAGCTTCAGAAGTCTTCGGAGCCTTCCTTCACCACTCAGCCCCTCCATATGGGAGCCCAATACGGCTCCATCCTCTAAACTGCTGCCTTATTCCTACTGTCCCTAATTCTCTAGGCTTCTTCACAGGCCTGTGGGACCAAGAGACACACTCCCGCCAACTTGTTGGAAATCTTTATTTTCTAGTTTCTGTACACTGCACATAACTGCATCATAGTGACACTAGAAGTGATCAGACTCCTCTTGGGGAAGCAATTCACAGGTGTATTTCTGACTACCTGGCTTTCTCTCCTCTGAGTCAGGTTACTATATCATTCCTTACCCAGAGTAGAGTTATTATTGGCCATAACTGTATTTACCCTACAGTAATATGTCCTTTTGTGATGGGATATAAATATTAAACTATAATGCTCTGAAATACCTGGTCACTAACACAGCGGGGTGAAGTGGAATTCCAAATGAATATTAAGGTATAATCTTATCCTTTGATGAAATGTTCTGTTTTAAAAGACAGCTGTAAAAACCTTTAATGCTATTTAGCAATCCCTTTGGAGTAGGTTGATCTCTTGTTTACCAAAGCATGTGGTATATGAGTTTGCATGTCTTTGCTTTTGTTTTATAATTTGAAATAGGAAATATGGTATTCACTGGCAATCAATTTATTTTGATTGATAAAAGGGGATTAATAAAAACTCCCTTAGAAATAAAAATAAGGTGAATAGTAATATATCTTTCAGGGTGCCTTCTTTCAGCTGTGTATAAAGAGAGCAAGCTTTTTTACTTCTCCTCAATAAGTCTTTTCTTATTTTCTATACCTAGTGAGCCATTTATAATCCTTATTATTTCCAACCCACACACTAATGTGGCTTCAGTCATATTTCCACATGCTGGGGGTTTCTCTTCTTAATATGTTGTGAGAGCTGAAGTGCAAAAACATACCCTATAATTTATGTAAAAATACCTCAAAAATGGATTACCAAACATACACTTTAAGTAAAAAAATTAGGATGAAATATAAAACATCATGCTAAAGTCTTAATGTATTATTGAAACAAAGTGTTATATAGAAAGCACATTAGTGTGTGGTATTTAACAAACATTATTGGACTGAGAAACAGGGACAAATTTTAATGAGAGACAATGCATTCCATTCAAGCATGAAGCCATCAATTTTAGAAGGCACATTTAGGGAGTTTGAATGTTTTTATTTATCTACAGCACCTCTGAAGAAAATGCAAAATGACAAACTATAGAATCCTTGTCTTTTGTATGTAGCAAGTTTTTGCAATTACATTATGGGATGGATATGGGGACATACATTAAATAGCATCATATAAATGTTTAATTTGTATAAGTCCTATAGTCCTTCAACATTAAATACTTATCTATTTGGGTCATTTTTACAGATCACATTTACAATTTCAGGAAATATTTCAAGGAATAAAAAAAATTTTTTTTCAGTGCTGGGCTTTGAACCCTGTGCCTCACACATGCTAGGGAAGTCCCTTACCACTGAGCTACACATCCAGGCCTGGAACAATCTTGTACTAACTCTTGCCATAAGAGAAAACCAAAACAATGATCTTCACTAGCACAAGTGTGTGGGTGACCTAGCACAAAAGTTAACCTTCAGATATAATTATCTTGAGATAGGACAATCTGGCTGTCCACCATGAGAAGACAGAGCTAAAGATCGGGCTGGAATTTGGGGTAGTGGCAAACTCCTAAAATACCAGCACTCTGGAACTGAGGAGAAAGTTATCTGTTCTTTAGATTGAATCCTCTTGGGATAAAACAATTAGCCTGTTCACAGTGAGAAGACAGAACAAATGATCAGACTGAAAGCCAAGGCATGGAGGGACACACCTGTAATCCCAGCACTCTCAGACTGAGGCAGGAGGATCAAAAGTTTAAACCCAGCCTGAGCAACTTAGTGCCTTAACACTACCCTGTGTCAAAATAAACATTTTAAAAAAATAATGTTTAAAGGCACAGGGCTGGGAATGTAGCTCAGTGTAGAGATCCTGGATTCAACTGCCAGACTGCAGAAATAAACACATTTTTTAATAAAAGAAGGAAGACCAACTTAATGTGAAAGACAAAAGACAGCAGAGCTTGGAGCCCCTGGAAACAATTCTAAGCAGCTACCTTTTTATTTGAATGCATACATACAAGGTGCAAGTATAAAGACAAGAAGTGGACCATGGGTGGCTTGTGCATCCTCATTTTTTTGTTTTCGAATTTCACATCCTATCTGTTTTATCTAGGGTGACTCAGAGCCCCCTTAGCCCACAAGCAGCCACAGAATGAACAGCAGGGTAGAGGCTTTCTCTCTTGGAGACCCTGTATACCTCGCCTCACTCATTAACCATTCTGTTAGCACCTGCACTGGGCCCCGCCACACTGGGTATAGGACACAGGAATAAACAGATCAATTGAGCTCCCTACTCCAGTGCCAGTGTGCTAGTGTGGACAGCATGATAGACAGCGGGTAGAGTCATTAGAGTATCCAGTTTGAGGAGCCGTCTGAGGAGCAAATCTAAGCCAAGAAGAGAAGGACCTATGGAAAAGACAGAAGAAATTGGCTGGACTTTGATTAAGCAGAACATTCTCGGCAGGAAGAGAAGATAGGGACGACCTGGGATGAATGCATGTGATTAAAAGCCTGGGTGAAAGAGTCCCTTGTCCCTGTGTCTGGTAAATGAAAGCCAGAGAAGTGGGAGAGAGGGAGAGAGGCAGAGGCCTGCCTGGCCTTTGTGGAGGTGAAAGCTGTTAATTGCACATTGTCGTGTGAAAGCCACTTCAAATACAAAGTTGTGTGTGCAGAATGAGGAACATATTGTCCAGTAGAGACTCACTTTAGACAGCCACGCCCCTCCCTGAACGCCTCCAGAAAGGCACCTGCAACTTCTGGCCCTTGGGGTAATTGAGTTGGAACTCTTTTAATTTTTTCATTTCGCCCATCTTGTTTCGGAGATGATCCAAAGCTTAATAAGGAGGCATCGCATAGGAATCAGAACTCCCGAGAGCAGCAGAAGGGTAGGAAAGCAGACAGTGTGGTTGTGTTCAGATTAGTTACTTGATTGTTTTTGCAGTCATGGACATGGTAGATAACATCTCTGTGCCTCAGTTTCATTATCTGAACATAAAGACTGCCCTGCAGTGTCACAGTGAGGATTAAGAGAAACCAAAGATGCCTAGGGAATAAGGGGCATGAATATGATCAAAACACATTTTACACATTGAGCCCCCCTCCCAAATATATGAAACTAGGGATTGAAGTGAAGCTAAAGGATGATGGGGGAGGGAATGATTTAGGTATCTTTTCTGCATATACAAATCTGCTAAAATAAAACCCATTAGTCTGTATAACCAATATACACTAATAAAAAATGTGGAGGAAATAAAGATGCCTAATGGACTAGCATTTCCTTATGCCTACAGTATCTATCCTTGGACCTGGACAGTGGAGAAGCATTCGGGAGGATGGGATCAACCAGTAAAAAAAGAAAACAACCATGTGGCCATGAGTGCCAGAGAGCCGAGAGTGGGCCAGGGTGGATCCTTTAGGCTGGGTGGTTGACCACAATTCCTCTTGGGAGTCAAAATCTGAAAAACAGAAAGGAGCAAATGAGGTGCAATGTAAGGGGAAGAATCTCTCTTTAAAGATGATAACCATTATTGTTATTATCATATCCAAAGAAACTGTGACCTCTAAAGACAAAAATAAACTTACATTAGTGCCTAAGGAAGAATTGACATTTCTTATTAGGAGTGCAAGAAGGAAGGGATAGAAAGGTGATATTACTAATCACCTACTGTATGCCGGGTCCATGCTACAGACTACATATGCTATCTTTTATGCCCCAACATGAGGACCACAGGTAGTGATTTTTAAAAGAAGTCATTGGAGTTTGAAATGGAGGAGAACAGAAATAGTGGCTTTGCAACAGCTACATCAAAGTATTACTTGGGCCTCTGCCCACACACACACACACACACACACACACACACACACATGGGAGAGAGATACATTTCCCTTGGCAAGGCTGAACTAAACGTTTTAATCAAGGCAATACATCAAAGTTACTTGGGCCTCTGCCCACACACACACACACACACACACACACACACACACATGGGAGAGAGATACATTTCCCTTGGCAAGGCTGAACTAAACGTTTTAATCAAGGCAAATTGGCACCACCCTTTGAAGCTCTGATTTCTCTGGAAGTGACAACAGGAGCTGTTTTATTCCTATTTTAGAGATGAAGGAGAGGGCTCAGAAATGAGTACTTCACCCTAATACACATCACTGGAGCCATAAGAAAATTGAACCTCTCTGGAAATTTCCTGAACACCACATGACCCAACTTCAGCTGGGAACAGGCTGGAGATAATAATCACAGTGGTCATCATCAGGCGAGAGCTTACCGCTCCCAATACAGCTCCCTCAAAGCTAAAAGCATCCCATTAAGGTAGGCACCATTATTATCATTCCATTTTCATACCCCCAAAAGGGGATGGCAATTCAGCAATTAAAAGAGTTTGCCCTGTCCTGGAAGTGGACAGTGTTGGAACTGGAGTCACCTTTCTCCTGAGAGCCACTTCCCCTGAAAGTGGTATGCAATATCAGTTAGCAACATACAGAGAAATGACTTCTATTTTAATAAGTGTATTTTTATTGTGGTAAGATAAGCATTACATGAAATTTGACTTTTTGTGACAGGACTGTTTCACTCAGTGTAAATGTCTTCAAGGTTCACTCACTTTGTAGCTTGTGTCAGCATTTCCTTCCTTTTTAAGGCAGAGTAATATTCCAATTTAACGGCTCAATCACATTTTGGGAATTCATTCATCCATCATTGGATGTGTGGGTTATTTCTATCATTTGGGATATTGCGACAAATGCAGCTATGAACATAGGTGTCTCTGGTTTTAGTTATTTTGTGTATAAACCCAGAGGGAGCTGGCTGATATAGTAATTTTATTTTTAATTTTTTTGAGGAAAAACATACTGTTTTTAATAGTGGCATAGCACTTCACATTCCTACCAATGATATACAAGAGTTCCACCTTCTTTATATCCTATATAATATTTGTTACCTTCATTTTATCTTTTTCTTTTGATAATAGTCAACCTGGATATGAAGTGGTAAACCAAAATGGTTTAGATTTACATTTCCTTAATAACTAATGTCAATCATCTTCTCATGTGCTTATTGGCCACTTGTTTATCTTCTTTAGAGAAATGTCTACTCGTTTATTTTGTAGGTTTTAAATCATTTTGTTATTGTTAATTTGTCGGCATTCTTTATAAATTCTCAATTTATCCTTATCAGATACATGATATCTGCTTCATTCCATGGCTTACCTTTTCCTTGTACTATTTAGTAGTATTATTCAATGCACAAACATTTGTCATTTTCATGTAGTACAATTTATTTTTTCTTTTGTTGAACTTTACAGTCAGAATCCAATGTCATGAAGCTATTTCTGTGTTTTTTCTAATACTTAACTGCATCGTGTGTGTGTGTGTGTGTGTGTGTGTGTGTGTGTGTGTGTGTGTGTGTTGCTGAGGCTCAAACCTGGGGCCTTCCACATGCTAATCAAGTGCTTTACCAATGAGCTGTGTCCCTGGCCCAAACTGTATCTTTTTAAATATTCTTACTACTGTATTAAACTCATGGGCCGAATTTCTTCCTCCATTACTTGGAGAAATGGTCCAGGATTTGTTTTAAGCATCTGTTAGACAGCAGGCTCTACACGGAGTCACCATACCAAGGTTCCATGTTACCAATCAAAACTTAAACACTTGTAAGATCTGACTTTCTGAGAGGTCAATGGAGTGAGTCAAATCCCTGTCGAGATTTCACTTACATCCTGAGGAAATTTGGAAACCAATCTGCCATTTGTTCATTGTTCCTGTCACTTGTCCACTTTTTGTCTGCCTATAAGATCCACCATATTTCACTGGTACATATATTTTGTAGATGGATGTTGCCTGGTTCATGACTTGCTAATAAAAGCCATTTAGATTCCTGAAACTAAATTTGCTGAGATATTGTTCTATGACTCATCTGAAAAGTAGCCATAACCACAAAGCCTTGTGGTACTGAAATTGAATGACAGAGCAAGTCATTTAAGGTAAACAACAAGCCGAAACAGTTTTTAAAGGACAGGAAGTGATACGGGTCCACAATTGTACCTTACTTTCACCTGTGAAATTCAAATTGTTCTGAAAATTGTTAGGTCCCTGACCCCAAGTCTGAAGCTACTCATTTGAACTGATCTTTATATATCCCACTCAGAGTATATGTGAATATTCACATATTTGTGCTGAAGTAACTGTATATTTGTCTGGGTATAAGACATTGTACGGATCCCTCTGGAGGCACATCATAAAGTGCTATACACTGCCTTTTTCAAAGATTCTGCATTTCAAAACCACATCTGATACCAATGGTTTCTGATGGGAGATTTTTTGTTTGCCTTGGGTAATGGGACCCTGGGACGAGTTCTCAAGTTCTTGTGAACCAGTGGTAGTAGTAGTCTTAAGACTACAAAAGAAGTAATATACCATTTATTGAGTAATTTGTCAGGCATTGTACTCATTGCTTTATATGTAAATATTTCATTTAGTACACACAATTCCCTACCCATTATAATTATTTTGACTGTCAATATTTGAAAATCAAGAGTTGGTAGGAAGAAATTGGGTTCATGCAAGTTAGCCCTTGAAGACAGAGGATAGCTCCTCTAGCTTGCACTTCCCCCAGCTCAGGGGTGAGCAGGATTTTTATGGGGAGGCAAGGGGCTGAGAGGTTGCAGGCTGGGCAAAGGCGTGTGCCTTCTCACAGTGGATTTCGACCTTCTATGGCTAGCTACTAAGGAAGAATGTATCAAAGGTCGAGTTCTAGAGTTCTGTTTGTTATTCTACAGGAAGGTGGTTCCGCCTCAGGATTTATACTATCTATCTAGTGAGGCCTCTTCTTGAGTTTAAAATGCCAGGAAAAAGGGAGGGATTATTAAAGGATTAGGAATTGAAGGTCAAAGTTGGTCTGCTAAGGACAAATTCCAGAATCAGCACGGGGCTGTCCTGTTACTTCCCTAAGGTTCCCACCAGAGAGCTCCGTGGTGACCATAAGGCTGCAGCAGCGTCAGGAAGCCAACACTAGGGAACAGTAGGAGAGAAGGCAGCCCCACACTCCACCCCCTCCCTGCCCCTGGTACAGGGTCTTCCCACTGTGCTACATTGCCAGCAACTTCTAAAAATTTATTTTGAGACAGGGTTTCGCCAAGTCGTTAAATTGCCCAGGCTGGACTCAAATTTACTAGCTTGCCTCAGTCTCCCAAAGTGACGAGATTACAGGCGTGCAACAAGCAGGACTGGTTGGCTTTATTTTAATTTATCAAAAAGGGTCCAGGTTCTGGGCACTTTGGAGCAGAAGCACTGGGAGCTCTGAGGGACATGTGGTGGATTGACTGATAGTCAATTTCTGACGCCCAGCTGAGCTGAATCAGAGTAGTCTGGGCGTGGGGGATCCACCTGAAAATTGTTACCAATAACCATAAAAAGAGAACTGGAGAGGAAGTTCTCGGCCTGGTGATTTTCTAGGAGAAGCTTGCTGCGGTTGGTTTTCCTGATGTGAATTAAGCTGTTCTCCCTGGAGGAGGTTGGGGCCTTACTGTCCTTGGGAATGGCTGCTGTTTTCATCAGGTGAGCTCTGATCTTCACCATGAGCAACAGTTCCTGGCTCCAGTGCAGATCCCTCAGCTTGGTGGCACAAATCCTTCATCTCACCAGTGTAGATTTTCTGGCTTCCACTACTGGCCTTGGGCCTTCCAGGGGTGCAGCTCATCAGTTAGGGACAAGCCTGAGACATTGCCGTTGGCTCTAGGCCACTGGCTAGACTCGAGGACACTGCCTTGGACTCTAAGCCTTTAGCTAGACTTGTGTGGGAATCCCCTGGGATCTGGATTCTTGGGCCCCTAGTGTACGGTTAATCTCTTGCACTCCTTAACATTTGGCTTTTGGGGTAACTATCATAAAATAATCTTATAATCTATGTGACCTGTAGTAAATGTATTCCCTGGTCAAGTCCTGCTGACTACAACAGATAGGGAGGGAGATGCGGGACGAGGAAGAGTTCGGTCAAGTTGTTACAGAAATCCCAGCATCGCTTCCCACTCTGCCAAAGGCGGCCGTTCAGAGAGAATGGAGGAGTGCCCCACGGGCAGCTAGGACTCCGGCACCCACGCTCCAACACAGGCCTTGCTTTTCTGATTGCCCGAGGAAGGACAGCACCCGGGCTTTTTGAGGGACCCGGCAGCCTAAAAGGCGGGAGCTAGTAAAACCTCAATTCCCAAAGACAGCCCCCAACATCGCTCGCGTTGATTGGCCCGCTATACGATCAATCATCCTACCGACCACAGCAAGGAGCGAAGGGAGGCTAATGGGCCAATCACAGGAGGGAAGAGGCGGGCGCTCTCTGAGGATTTAAACTCGGCAGTCAAGCGTCGCTATCCTAACCGGACAGGCCTTCTGGGCTTCCAGGCTGGTTCTGTGAACAGAGAAGTGAACTTCTTTGCCCATTGGCGACCTAGAATGCTTTCCCTAAGAAGATGCTGGTCTCCACTGCTCCTCGTTGCGCTTGCTTTACTTGGCTCACGCCCTCCTCACCGGGCACGCCCCTTCCACCTCCTTATTGGCTTCCTCGAGACACGTGCGGAAAGGGTGGTGGCGGAGCTGGGCTGGGGCCCGGACTCCGGATGGACCCGAGCGGCCGAGCGGTCTCAAACTTGAGGTCGCATGGACAGCCTGGCGCTGGGCCGGTGGCGACGGCGGAAGCTAGAGGAAGCGCCGGTTCCGAGGGACGCGGTGAGCCCGGGGCCTAGGTTCAGGCGCTGAGCGGCGGACAGCCTCGGGCAGATCCCCACCCAACCTCGGCTCCCTGCC
>NW_022900920.1:8899852-8906573 GCF_012274545.1 Fukomys damarensis
GGCCTACGCGTCGCCCTGTCCCGCCCCTCCGGCCGCGCCTGCGCGGAGGCGCCGGACCTCCTGGACTGTAGTTCCAAGCGCTAACTGGAACTCCAGATGCAGAGTTCCTAAAAACGTGCGCACCACCAGGTGCTCCACGTCTCCGTTAAGTGGTCTCCCGCTGGCCTTACTGTGCTGTTCTTGAGTCATTAGGGGCTGCCAACAAGCCTGGCAAGTGAACTTGCTAGTGCTGCTTGGGTGGACGGCGCTAGGGTAAGCTGAAGGGACGGGGGGCGGGGGACGTGCTGCGTATCCATGAGAGGTTTGCAGGATGATGAAGGGTGCTACACGAGGACCTGAGGAGAAACATTCAGCGGGTTGCAGGGGGATGCGAGGAATCCTGGATTCCAGAGCTGGAAGGCAGAGACTCTTAGGACGCTGTTATCTTCCGCTCCCTGTTTGCAGATTGGCCAATTCTAAATCAACCTTAATTTCTTTCATGTGCTAAGCATATGCTTTCTGTGCTAAGCATAGCGATAAGCAGCCAGCGCATCCAATATTTGCTTTCATTTACTTTTTTTGTTTGTTTTTTTAGCTGCTTCTAGAGCTACAGGTTCCATAAATGCTGGATCTTCGGATCTTTCTTCCAAGTGACAGCCGGCAACTTTGTCAGTTGTTTTTACAGATAGCAAGAATGACTAGGGAGCCAGGAGTGTAGATCAAGAGCAAAGGATGTGTAGCATGCATTTAATTCCCAGCATCATGAAATGATAATAAGAGTGACTAGGTTTCTGCTCTGCACTGTTTCATTACCACTGACTGCTTGGCGGCAAAGCCAGTGTGACTTATGTTTCTCTAGCAGCAGCACCCCACCTCCAGGTACCTATTGTATTACTAGGGTAAAGTTTAGCTTCTGTAACAGAGACTTTAAACCATAGTGGCTTAAACAAGGTGGGAGTTTTCTTGTACATAACAGTGCAGGGGTGAGCAGTCTTGGAACCTGCAGTGCCTAAGCATAGGTGTAGGGCAGGTTGTACCTAGTTCAAAGGACACCCATAAACCTGCGTTGTTAAAGCTGGCTTATCACAACAGTACTCACGTAGTAAGGTGAAATGACCATACTGATACTTCAGCTTGCTGTGGCTGCTGTATGGAAAGTGGGTGGCACTGAGAGCGAAGGCGGGGAGGCAAGGCTGGAGGCTGCAGTTGGTGTGTCGATCAGAGGCTCACACAAGAAAGAGTAGTAGGATGGAGAAAGCAGTCAGACTTGCTCCACACTTGGGAAGGAGGACCTGGTGGGTGAATTGAAGTGGCGGGGTAAAGTGAAGGATTGAGTCCAGAGTGGTTCCCTTCTTCCATCCTTCACTGGCCACGACTTGAGCACCTGAGAGGGCAGTGCTGCTGAGAGAAGGTTGTTGGGAGAAAATGGAGTTCTGTTAGGCTGTGTTAGGTTTCCTGTGTCTTTTGACATATGTGCTGCTGAGGGGAGCACAGGTTTCCTGTGTCTTTGGGACATTTAGTGGAAATGAGACAAATACTGCTAGTCACTGAATAGTTACACCATGGATTATCTGGATAATCTTTTATTATTCCCCATATTACAGTTGAGGAAATTGAGGTGCAGAAAGATTAATTAAGTTGCTTAAATACACAATTAATAGAACTAGTTTTTAAATCCCACCAGTTTGTCTGTAGAAGCTGCCCTCTTAAATACACAGCTTCCCATGTGGGGTTAAAACAGTGATGCCCTAAATTGGCCATCATAAAATAATGAAAAGTGTGTGTGGAGGGCTGTCAGGGACAGGGAGCTAGAGGTCACTACTGATCAGAGGGAATAGTGAAGGCTTAATGGAAGAGTCCTCGAATGATCTATCAGATTGGAATTGTTGAAATTTAGCACTAAGGAGAGGTTGCAGTACTTCCCGTTACCAAAGAATGAGTTGGGTATCATTGCCATGGTGGTGTATTGCCCGTTAATTTGGTGAAGTTCTTGTTTATATTGTACTGTATCCCAGTCTTTGATCTAATAATACAGACTGAGTTCGTTAAAGTATCTGAATCCTTGTACCAAGTTTTCTGCCCTCCCCACACCCCACGTGTATGTGTGTGTACACACAGGTCTCCAGAATTTGGTTACTGAGGAACTGTAATTAATTTTCTACTTGTTTTTGCAGCCTAGTGGCTCTAGAAAACTCAGTGGCCTGGAACCATCTTCTGTAATTGCTTGTCAGGTTCCAGCCGAGCCAGTCAGGTACCTCCTGTGATATACTGAGTGTCCTGATCCTAGTCACTAAGTTTCTTTGCAGTGAGGTTAGCTAGTGTAGCAGTTACACATCCATGATTTTGATAATTTGTCTTGAGAAGCCAACTTGCCAGCACCTGTTGGATCCCAGGCATGCTGGTAGGTAGATGTGAAGGGTGGAAAAAAGAGTGAAGGCCTTGGTTAGACTTACCGGTGGCTCCTGTTTAGATTTCCTCTACAGCATCAGTGCTTGGAACTAGGAGAAAAAGAACAATTGAACATTAAGTAGGAGAAAAGGAGATTGGAATGCAGGTAATACAGATAGCAAATAGAAAAGCAGTAGAGAAAAATCACCGAAACTTGGAAGGAAATCCTTCAGTCTAGTTTCTTGAGACTGAGGTTTTAGACTTCATCTTTTCTAACATAGGATGTAGTGCTGTAAATTTCCTCCAAAGCACTGGTTTAATAATTGTTTTTATTTTTTTAGTTCACAATTATAATTTTCCATTTAATTTTTTATGCATTGGTTACTTACATGTGTTTCTTAGTTTAGTCTATTTAATGTGACTACTGATATAGTAAAGTTAAAATTTATCATCTTGCTATTTTCTTTTCTTTATTTTTTCTGCCTTTTCATTTATTTTAGTTTAATGGGATGTGATTGCCTATTTCTTTTGTTGGCTTATTAACCACAGCTTTGCCGTTTGCTTTAGATTTAGAATGTGTATCCAAAGTATTTATGTTCAGATAATATTATACCACTTAAGTATAAAAAGCCTTCCATTTCTTTTCTCTCAATTTTGTGGTATTATAATTCTACATCTTGCTTTGACATAAATTGGAAATCCCTTTCCATACTATTACCATTTTTTAAAATAGTCAATCATATTTTAAGGAGGATTCAGTAACAAGAAAAAGAAACCAACATATATTACTCCATAGTTACCATTTCTAGTGCAATTCTTTGTTTTGTATAGGTCCATATTTCCTTTTAGGATCAACTTATTTTTCTGCCTGAAGGAAATTCCTTTTTTGTTTTTTGGTGCTGACTAGACAGAGGACCTTGCATGGGGTGAGCACCCACTCTATCAATGAGCTTACCCACAACCTCTTTAACATTTCTTTCGGTCCAGCTCTGCTAATGATAGTTTTTTCTACTTTAATATATCTGAGAAAGTCTTTATTTCACCCTCATTTTTGAATGGTGGTTCTACTTCATAGAGAATTGTAAGTTAACAGTGCTTTTTCTTCATATAAAGTGTTTTCTTCTATTTTGCTAGGATTGTTTACAATGTGAAATATGCAGTCACTCCAGCTTTCTCAGTATATAATGTGCCTTTTGTCTCTGGCTGTTTTTAAAATGTTCTCTTTCTTATTAGCTTTAAGTAATTTGCTTATGTATACTTTGCTATAGTTTTCTTTTGATTTTGTACTTGGAGTTACTGAGATTCTTAGACCTAGAATTTTATAGTTTTCATCAAATTTGAGACATTTTTAGATTTTGCTGGCCTCCCTTATCTTCTTTCCTTTTGAAACTCTATATATCTTTAAGCTCCTTGAAATCATCATATGATGTGTATTTTTAAAAATTTTGTTTTGTGTTCAATTTCTGATAGCTTCTATTGCTGTTTTCAAGTTCACTTACCTTTTCTTCTACAGTGTTGAATCTGCCAGGTGCAGCTAGTGCATTTTTCATCTCAGACATTATAGCATTTGTTTGGATCTAAAAACATTTTGTTATGTTTGTACACATATACACAGTTTAACATGTGTACATATGCAGTTATAACAACACTTTTAATGTCTTTCTCTGCAAATTCTAATGTATAAATTTTGGGACAGTTATCATGGATTGTTTTCCTCATTATTAATCATGTTTTTCTGCTTTTTCTAGCCTAGTAGTTGTACTTGGATGTCAGATATTGTCAGTTTTATTTAGTGGACTTTCAATATTTTTGAGTTCCTATAAATATTATTTTATTTTTGATACTAAGGATGGAACTCAGGACCTTGTGCTGTGAGGCAGGTGGTGGCACCACTGAGCTAAATCCGTGGCCCACCTGTAAGTATTACTGAACTTTATTCTGGGACACAGATAAGTTACTTGGAAATAATTTGAGCTCTTTGGGGCTTGTGTTTAAGATTTATTAGGTGGCACTGTATTAGGGCTCAGACTAAGGCTTAATTATTCCCCTACTCATAAGGCAGACTCCTGTATATTCTCATTTATGCTCCATGAATCATGAGGTCTTCCAGTTTTACCATTAAGGTCAAGCAGTTTTCCAGCCATGTGTGAGCCCCTCTGTTATTTCTCATCCATGTAGTTCTTTCCCTGGCCTTGGATAATTTTGTCACATACACATGCTGATTGATATTCACCTAAATATCTATTTTTCTCTCTGTGCTGCTATCTTCTGTAGTAGTTTATCCTGCAGTTACTCATAGTGACATTGTCTTTCCCATATTCTCAGCAGTTTTTTGTTTGTTTGTTTATTTGTTTTTGGTAGTGAAGATTGAACTCAGGACCTTGTGCTTATGAGGCAGGCGGCAGAACCGTTGAGCTAAATCCCCGGCCCTCTCAGCAGTATGTTTTTATCTCAAGGACTCCACTCAGCTCTGTGGCAGCCTAGAAACTTTCAAGGCAGTAAGATAGGGCAGCTGTAGGGGCTCACCTCATTTGTGTTGAATACCTCAAGGATTAGTGCTTTTTGTCACTGGTTGGTCAGTGTCTTGAAGTCTATTATGTATTTTTTCCCATTTTTCATTGTTTCTTAGGAGAGGAAATCCTTTTGCTTTAGTTTGATTAAGGTAATGGATAATAAGGTTGAAGAAGATGAAACATACATATACACAATAAATTTGTTTGAAGGGTTTCTTTTTCTTTTTCTTTTTTTTTTTTTTTTAAGACAGGATCTCACTATGCAGATCAGGCTAGCTTTGAATTTACTGTGTAGCCCAGGCTGCTTGAATTCATGGCAATCCTCCTACCTCAGCCTCCTCCCAAGTTCTAGGATTACAAGCATTTGCCACCACACTCAGTTGAAGGGCTTCATAAAAAGTTCAAGAATGAAGCTGGTGTGGCTGTACTGTACTGTAATCCTAGCACTATGGGAAGCTGAGGCAGGAAGATCACAAGTTTGAGCCTAGGCTTGGCAACTTAACTTAGCAACTCTGTCTCAAAATATTTTTTAAAAGGGCTAGTTCAATCCCCAGTACCACTAAAATAAAAAAAAAAACCCGAGAATATTTTTTTCTAAATGTTTTCTACCCTGTCTTGACTTAGAATATTTTACAAATTGTCTTAGAAGAAAGTTCTTATAGGTTATGCACTATAGCAGCAACTTCATTGGTAACTAAAACCACTAGTGATGTGATTATTATCGCTGCAGAATTTAGCTGGTCATTTGTTAGTGACTTTGTTAATCTGTGCTGTCATCACCCTCCAGATGCAATATCTATTGGCTGACATGCTTTTTCTTTTATCAACACTTACACAGGCCATACCTACAGTCCAAAGATGAATAAACTAGAGCAGATTAAAAGGCAGGTAATCTTGAGTTTTAATCCAGAATATTTTTGATGCCATGTGTAAACTTTGGTGTGCATAACTATAAATTTGCAATCTGCCATTTTCACCAGCTCTTGGTATTGTGTATTGATGAAAAATTAGTGGCTGAGGCTATTTCATATCCATGCTGCTCTGTGGATGACTTTTAGTCCTACTTGTGCTAACACTTGGAAAATTATCCAGTAAAGCTGCTAGTTCTTGTCAGCAAAGCCACTTAAACTTATTAATGGCTTAAATTCCACTCAAGTAGCCTTAAGGAGTCTAACTTATAAAGTAAGAAGACTGAGAATTAAATGTGCTTATTTTACCCCCATTGGATGCAGATTTTATGGCTCATATCTGCTGTATGAGATCCCAGTAAAATCCTAATGACAAAGACTCTCTGAAAAATCTCTCACTTTGGCTTTCTATGATTGTCCTTTTTGTTCTAAATAATTGTAACCCACTCTTCAAGAAGCAAGCAATTTTCAGCCATTCTCCTACTTGAAAAAAAGGAAGCTGATCAATATTAATTCATCGTTAGTTAAAACTCTAATATGCATATTCTCTCTGACAGCTATACATAGCTTCAATCATTCCTGGTTTTTGTAGATTTCTTTATAAATGACTCCGAAAAGTCAAATGAGGCTGGGATCAGCAGAAAGGTAGTTTTCCCTGCTTGTGGCATCTCTTTTATGTGTTTGCTATGTTGAGGAAGGACTGTGACTTGTTTTCTTTCTTTTTTTTGAGACAGGGTCTCACAGTATGGTTGAGGGCTGACCTGGAACTCACTGTATGTACCTCAGGCTGGTCTTGAACTCACAGTGATCCTACTACCTCAGCCTCCTGAGAGTGCTGGGATTACAGGCATGTGCCACCACACCTGGCACATTCTTTTTTTTTTTTTTTTTTTTTTTTTTTCCGGGGTTTTGACTCTTCGCTTTGTTCTTTTT
>NW_022900920.1:8906644-9006940 GCF_012274545.1 Fukomys damarensis
TTTTTTTTTTGGTACCAGGGATTGAACTCAGGTCCTTGTGCTTATTAGGCAGGCAGCAGAACCACTGAGTTAAATCCCTGGCTTTGTTTCCTTGAATTATCAAGTGCCTAGAGCCAAGTGAGGCATATAGCCAGATATGCAGGAGATACCTCTTGGCTGATTGACTTGTGAGTGTGTGATATATCTAACTGAAAATAAATGAAGGGAGGATAACATGAATGTTGGTAGTTTCAAAGCATCCTTTAGGAAAAATTATAATTCAGTTTGGAAAAACCCCATCAGTATTACATGAGAACATTCTTCCTTACCATGGCTATAGGTCATGTCTTTTTAGATTTCTCTTTTGCAAAACATTGTTTAGGCTTAAAGTTTCTTTAAGTGTACAAATAAGTGACTTTTTAGTAAATTTACCACTGTAGAATCATCACCATCCATATTTGAAACATTCTGTTGTCTTCAGAGAGATCTTTGTGGCTCTGTGCCCATCCTTGGCTCTAGGCTGGTGATGGTAAACCTTTTAGAGCTTTCAATGATAGCAGATAACCCACTCTGGCACACATAGTTTGCTGCCACTGCTCTAGATGATCAACAGTCCACTTTCTTCCTCTCTAGAATTGCCTTCTCTGGAAATGTAATATAAATGGAACCATACAATATGTGCCTTTTGCAACTGGCTGCTTTTACTAAGCATAATGTTTTTGAGTTTTGTCCATGGTGAAGATATCTCTGTAGTATGTTCCTCTATATGGCTAAATAATACTCCATTGTATTGATATACCATTCATTACCCATTCAAAAGTTGATAGATATTAAGGCTGTTTTTCCTTTTGGTTGTCATGAAAACTGCTGAAGATTGTGAAAATTCACATATAGGTTAGAGTGTGGGTATATGAGTGTGATTTTTATTATAGTAAAAGACACATTAACCATTAATCTCATTTTAAAAACACTCCCTCATTTCCAGCAACTTATCTCATCATTCTTGTTACTTTTGCAGTTTTAGAAGTCTTACTTCCTAAGCGTTTTTACAACATATGATCAATAATACAATAAATGCTTAAATTAAAAAATACTTATTAGCAGTAAATGACGCATTGCCATTAACCCCTCTCAAAAGACTCAGAATAGTTCCTTTGACTTCAGACACACCTAACTCATTACTTTTGGCTATATGTTTTCTGCTGTAATAATTGTTTTATAATTTAAATATTCACTATATTTTTGTCACCCTTTGTATATTTTAATATCTTCTAGACATCTAAGACTAGATTTGCAGCTTTGTATGGTAAATTACTTTTTAAGTTTCGTCAAACTGCCAAACTGTTTTCCAAAGTGATTATACCATTTTATAATCCCTACTATCTGTGTTTAAGGACTTAATTTGTCTACTTTCTCATCTTTTCTCATCTCTCTTTGATTACAGTTATTCTAGTAGATATTAAAGTAATATCTTACTGCATTTTAATTTTTATTTCCTGGATTGATAATGTTGAATGTTATATGTGCTTATTGAGAATTCATATCTGTTTTTGTAAACTGTTTATTCAGATCTTTTGCTGCTGGGCATGGTATAATTCCAGCATCCTGGGATCAAAGGCTAGAGGATGGCAAGTTTGAGCCCAGTCTGGTCAACTTAGTGACTTAGCAAGATCTACCTCCTACCCCCACCCACAAAACAAAAAAAGAGGGAAAAGAAAAGGAGGAAATTCTTGTGTTGTAGCTTTGTGCAGGGGACCTGGGTTGAATCCCTAGTACCAGCAGAAAACTCCAGAAAAGTCCCTCTTTTTTCTTTTTTTCGATACTGGGGTTTGAGGCTAGGGATACTCTATCACTGAGCTGTATCCCCACCCCTTTTTATATTTAATTTTGATGGTGTCACTAAGTTGCTAACCTAGACAGCCTCAAACATGCAATACTCCTAACTCAGCCACCCAGATGTCAGTGAGTAGAGGCAAGCATCACTGTACTCAGCACCTTCTGCCCATTTTATAAAACAGCTTAATTTACATACCATAAAGTTCACTCTTTTAAAGTGTATAGTTTAGTGGTTTTTAATATGCAGTACCATGAAATTGTACAACCATCACCATAATCTAATTTCAGAACATTTTCATTACCCCCAAAAGAAATCTGGTACCCATTACTGCTTACTCCTTCTTTCTCCACTCCCAACCTAAGCCATCACCAATTTACTGGTATGATCCAAAAATAGGGTGAATGCTAAAACAATAAAAGACACATTGCTGTTACTCCCCCTCAAAACTCTCCCATTCTCTTTGAACACACTCCATCTTTCTTAGCGCTTTTTTTTTGTTCGGTTTTGTTTTTTTGAGATAGGGTCTTACTTTGTATTTCAGGTTGGCCCTGAACTCACTGTGTAGCCCAGGCTAGCCTCGAACTCGCAGCGATCCTCCTTCTCTGCCTCTCCAGTGCTGGGATTACAGGCAGGCGCCATCATGCTCAGCCCTTCCTTACCATTTTGTGAAGCAATTCTGGAAGTCCTCTTTTGTGTCTTTTTTGTGCCTGCCTTAATCTGAATCAATTAAAAAATACAGAAATTTCTGTCAAAAACATTACAGAGTGTTTTCATTGACCTTCTTCACCATATTTGGTGACTTCTGTCTCTCCCAAATTTGGTCTCAGTGACTGTAAAAGATTAACAGATTAAGTCAGGACATCATGGCAGCCATGACAGTACAACCAAAGACACGAAAGAGGACTTCCAGAACTGCTTCAAAAAGTGGCAGGAATGATGGACTAAGTGTGTCCAAAGTGAAGGAGTATTTTGAGGGGGATTGATGGCAATGCCTCTTTTACTATGATAAAAAAAGAGAGAGAGAGAGAGAGCAAACATTTCACTGTATTTTTTGATCACACTTCACACTTTCTAATGACATTTGCCCGTTCTGGTCAGTGGCTAAAAGAAATCATACAATATATCGTATTTTGTTTATTAGTTGATGGATATTTACGTTGTTTGCAGCTATGGATTTTTAAAGTAATCTGCCACCAACATTAATGTATAAGTTTTTGCATGAGCATATTTTAATTTCTCATGGATAGATACCTATAATTGCAGGGTTAGATGGTCATTCTGCCCTTAATGTGCTGAAGAACCCTCAAGCCGTTCTCCCCGGCATCTGTATCATTTTACATTCCTACCAGCAATGTCTGAGTATTCTGGTTTCCCAGTTTCTCCATCTTCTTGTCATCACTAGTTGCTGTTTTTTTGTTTGTTTGTTTGTTTGTTTGTTTGTTTTTTATGGTGATGGTGAGGATTAAGCCCAGGGCCTGTCTATGCAAGCATTCTACCACTGAGCTATATACTCAGTCCTGTCTGTCTTTTTGATTACAGCCATTCTAGTGGGTGTGAAATGGTATCCCATTGTGTTTTTGCTTTGTATTTTTGTAGTGATTACTGATGTCAAACATCTTTTCAAGTACTTAACAGCTTTTCATATGTCTTCATTGGAGAAATTACTATTCAGATCCTTGGCCCCATTTTAAAAATTATGTTATCTTTTTGTCAAGTTGAACATAAAGAATGTTAAATATTGGATATAAGTCTTTATATGTAAAGAAAATGTACTTTGGCAACTTAACGAGAGCAAAAAAAAAATTGTATATATTATTTGCTTTTGCCAAAGCAAAACAAAAATTGTATATAAGTACATTTTCTTTATTATTCTTTATCCATTGATCTGTTAATGGGTGTGTGTACTGTTCAAGATTCAACTATTATAAATTTTACTGCTATAAACATGGGTGTGCATATATCACTGTGGTATGATGCTTTTAGCTCTTCCAGGAAGATGCCTAGAAAGGGAATACCTCAGTCAAATAGAACCTCTGGTTTTAGTTTTTTGGGGAATCTCCGTACTGATTTCCATAGTGGTTGTAGCAGTTTGCACTCCAACACTGAAGAAGGTTTCCTTTTCCCCCACAGCCTCACTGTGTTGTTATTGGTTGATTTCTTAGTGATAGCCATTCTTTCTGAAGTGAGATCTAATCTCAGTGTTGTTTTAATTTGCATTTTTTGGATGACAGGTGATGTTGAATGTTCTTTTATATATTTACTCTGAATTTCGTCTGAGAAGTGTTGATTCATTTCAGGTGCCCATTTTTGGATTGGATCTTTGAATTTTCGGGAATCTGATTTTTTTTTTCTTTTTTAGTTCTTTATATATTCTAGATATTAGTCCTTTGAGGAACAGCTGGTAAAAAAACTTTTCCCGTTCTGTGGGGTGTCCTCACTCTGCTGGTGGTTTGTTTTGCTGTGCAAAAGCTTTTTAATTTGCTGTGATCTCAGTTATTATTTGTAATATTTTCTGTACATTTGGGGTTTTGTTCATAAAGTCTTTGTCTATACATATATCTTGAAGAGTTTAGCCTCTTCTATCTTCCAGAAATTTTTTGTTTTTATATTTAGATTTTTGATTCATTTCAATTTTAGTGTAGTGCATGGTGAGAGATATGGGTCTAGGTTCAATCTTCAACACGTAGAAAGCCAGTTTCCCCAGCACCATTTATTAAAGAGGCTATGTTCTTTCAGTGGAAGTGTTTGGCCCCTTTGTTAAAGATAAGATAGCTGACTGTGCTTAGAATTATTTCTATATCTTCTGTGCTGTTCCTTTGATGGTCAAGTCTGTGTTTGTTTGTTTTTGTCAGTAACATGCTGTTTTTATCATGCTATCTTTGTAGTATAACTTCAAATCAGGAATTGTGATGCTTCCTGCCCTGCCCTTGTTGGTCAGAATTGCTTTTGCTACTCTGGGTCTCTTCTGGTTCCATTTGAATTTTAGGATTATGTTTTCTAGTTCTGTGAGGTATGCTTTTGGTATTTTGCTTGGGATTGCATTAAATCTGTGCAGCAGTTTTGAAAGTATGGCCCTTTTCACTATATTGGTTCTGCCTATCAAGAACAGGGGATACCTTTCCATTTTCTGTATCTCTTCATCTTTTTTAGAGTATTGTATTTTTCAATGTAAAGGTCTTTTATTTCCTGTGTTACATTGATTTGTAAGTACTTTGTTTTTCTTGATACTATTGTGAGATGTGTGGATTCCCTGATTTCTCTCTCAATGTGATATTTAAACTGTCTCAACCAATTTGTTATTTGTGTACAGGAATGTTATTAATTTTTGAGTGTTGACTTTGTATCCTACTACACTACTGAATTTATTTATTCTAGTTAATTGTAGGAATCTTTTAGTGGAGTTTATGGGATCTTCTATGTAGAGTATCATGTCATACACAAATAATGATAATTTAACTTCTTTTCCTATCCATACTGCTTTATTTCTGTTGTCTAATTTATCTGACTAATGTGTCTAGAACTCTATTGAACAGGAGTGGTGATAGTGGACATCCTTGTCTTTTTCCTAATTTTATGGTGAAAGCTTTCAGTTTTTGACCATTTAGTATGATGTTGACTGTTGGTTAGTAAGACCTTTTGTTCCATTTTTCAGTAGGGTTCGCACCCCACCCCGGTACTGGGGGTCGAACTCAGATCCTTCTGCTTGCAAGGCAGGTGCGGTTCCACTGAGCTAACTACCCGGCCCCTATGTAGGGTTTTTATGATGAATGGGTGTTGAACTTTGTCAAATACATGTTCTGCATCTGTTGAAATGATTATGTGGTTTTTGTCGTTGGTTCTGTTTATGTGGTTTTATATTTATTGTTGAACCATTCCTGCATCCCTGGGGTGAATTCTACTTGGTTATGGTATATATTCTTGATTTGCTACATTGTTTGCAAGTATTTTGTTGAGATATTTTGCATCCACTTTCATTGAGATTGACCTGTAGTTTTCTATTTTTTGGTTGGGTCTTTCTCTGGTTTTGGTATTAAGGTAATGATTGCTTTCAGGAATGACTGAGATTATTGCTTCCTTTTCAGTTTCATAAAAGAGTTTGAGAAATAGTGGTATTAGATATTCTCAAAAGTTCTCGTAGAATAAAGTAGTGAATCTGTCAGGATCTGGGTTTTTCTTTGTTGATAGTTTTTTATTATTTCTTTAATTTTATTAGCTGATATTGCATTATTTAGAATTGTTATATCTTCTTGATTCAGTTCTGATAATTCATATGTGTCTGGAAATCTACCTTTTTTTTCTGAATTTTCTATCTTATTAGAGTATAGGTTCTCAAAGTAGGTTATAATGGTCATCTGAATTTCTTCAGGGTCTGTTGTGATTTCACCCATTTCATTCTTAATTGTATGGATTTGGGTCTTTATTTCTTTGTGTCTTTATTTTGTTTGTCTGTTTAAACTTTCAAAGAACCAACTCTTCGATTCACTGATTCTTTGTATTGTTTTCTTAGTTTCAATTGCATTAATTTTTTCTCTGATCTTTGTATTTTCCTTCCTCATATGAGCTTTGGATTCAATGTGCTCTTCTTTTTCTATAACCTTGAGGTTCAACATTAGGTTGTTTATTTGAGAGCTCAGTCTGTTTTTCTGATGTGAGAATTCACTACGATAAATTTCCTTCATAGGAATGCATTTGTTGCATCCCATAAGTTCCAGTATGTCATACTGGCATTATTGTTTAATTGTAGAAACTGTCTGATTTCTTCTTTAATTTCATCTGTGACATGTTGGTTGTTCAAGAGAGTATTTAATTTCCATGTGTTTATGTAGTTTTGGTGGTTTATTTTGCCATGCCTTTCCAATTTCCTTATACTATGATCTGATAATAGGCATGGGATAATTTCAATTCCTTTGCATTTACTTAAGTATGATTTTTGAGTTAATATGTGATCTATTTTGGATAAAGTCTTGTGCAGCTGAGAAGAATGTGTTTTCTTTTTTTAAACAGGGTCTCACTATATAATTTAGGCTGGCCTTGAACTCATGGTGATCCTCCTGCCTTAGCCTCCTGAGTGCTGGGATTACAGGCATGCAGCACCCTGCCTGGCCTAGAAATATGTTTTCTGTTGTTGTTGGGTGGAACAGTCTATAGATATCTACTAAACCCATTTGTTGAAAGGTTTGGTTGAGCTTTAATGTTTCTTTGTTGGTTTTTGTTTTGTTTTGTCTAGTTCATCTGTCTATTTGTGACAGTAGAATATTGAGGTCCCCGTTGTATTAGTGCTTACCTGATTTTTCATATCCTTTAGATTGTTTTATATAATGAGTGTACCAGTATTTAAGGCATATATATGTATAATTATGATCGTTCTCTCTTGGGTTGTTCCCTTAACAACTATGTGGCAGCCATCTTTGTCTCTTCTGATCAGTCTTGGCTTGAAATCAACTTGGTCTGCAAATAGAATAGCTATCCCTGCTCTTTCTGGGTTCCTGTTGCATGAAGTTTTGTTTTCCACCCATTGATTTTTCAGTCTGTGAGTTTCCTTTTGCATTAAATATGTTTCTTGTATGCAGCATATTGTTGGATTTTATTTCTTGATCCATTTTGCCAATCTGTTCTTTTGATTGGTGGGAGTACTAGTTTGGTGTCATAAATTCCTGCAGACATTCTTTATCTGGAAATATCTTATTTCTCCATCAATTTTAAAGATAATTTTGTTGGGTACATCAATCTGGGTTTCTTTTAGAGCTTTAAATACTTCACTCTAAGCTCTCCTTAAGTGTTTGTATTGAGATGTCTGCTGTGATTCTGATGGGTTTTCCTTTATAGGTGATTTGTTTCTTTTCTCTAACAGCTTTTAATATTGTGTTCTTGTGTTGAATTTTTGTAATCTTATTATTTTATGCCTTGGTATAGTTTTTCTCTGATCATGGCAAATTTGGGTTTTATATGCCTCATTTATCTGTATGTCAAATTCTTTTTCCATGCTTGGGAAATTTTCTGCTATTACTCATGAAACAGATTTTTTTATGACCTTTCTTCTATCTTCTGATTTTCATTGATTTCTCTTAATCTTATATTATTCTTCCTTGCTTTATCTAGCAGCTTTTGGATTCATTTTTCAGGGTCCCTTGCTATTTTTAAGTTTTCCATTTGATGATCACTAACCAAAGTCCTGTCTTCTAGGCCTTCACATTTTTTGATTCTGCTGCATATACTTTGAATAGAATTTTTAATCTCTTGGATATCTGTTTGAGTCTGGTTTATGGAATCCATTTCTTTTCTATGTTGGACATTCATGGTCTCCATCATTTTCCTAAGCTCCTCTTTTATATGTATCTACTCTAGATCCACTAACCATGTCCTTCATCTCTTTAATTGTCAGTGAAATTATTTCTGGTTTTTCTTTCCCCCTCTAGGGACTTATTCATCTGCTTTATTACTTCTCCTACTACCATTCCAGAAAGTTTATCTGGGTGGCTTTTAATTTCTTTTACCTGAATGCCTCCTGGATTTGCCTTGCTTGAGCTGGAGATCTAGCATTGCATCTTGCTTCTATGTTTTCTCATTTTCTAATTTTTTTCTACATTGATGTTTGTAAATTATTATGCTAGGTAGCTTTATTACTGGTATTGAGATCTCTTTAGGAAATGACTACTTTTTAGAAATGTCTTCTAGGGGTAGCTGGCTTTTGGCCATTGAATTTGTCATAGGTTCCTGCCTCTTCTGTTCATTAGGAATGAGAATGTGCAGCCTGTTTGGCCTGTCACCCAGTTCTTTGGTACTGGACTGTAGTATTGTTTATGTCTCCTACCAGTCTAGCTAATGGCATACAAGGAAGTTCAATTGATCACAACAGCTATGTCACCTTGTGTAAAGTAATACATTTAGCTATCACAGTAGCATCAAAGACAGACTGGAAAATGACAAATTGTGATAACTAATAATTTGCCACTTTTAATATATACAAGTTTTATAGTGATGTATATATAACAAAATTTAAGACAAATTAGAAAATTATATATTGTAAATTGCCACTCAGTACAGACATTTTACCCTCCCTTCAGCCCCTTCAACCCTATCTACAAAGATTTTGTTTCCATTACTTTTAATTTTCTCATATTAATTCCATCCCTTCTTTCCTTTCCCCTACCTCTCCAATTTCTCCTTCATCTTTGTCCCTTTTCTTCCTATTTCTCCTCCATTTCTTGATCTCCTTTTCATATATAAAATTTTTTTCACGTACTTCCTATTATCTGTCTTTTATTTTGCTCTTTATGTTCTGGGTTTCTCATATAAAAGAAATGATGTGATAGTTCTGATTTATTTCAGTTAATATTATGGTCTTAAGGTGCAACCATTTTCCTACAAATGACTCAAATTTATCCTTCTTTATAGCAGAGTAATACTCCATTTTGTATAAATACCACATTTTCTTTATGCATTTCTTTATCCATTCACCATTCACCATCGATGGACATATCAGTCAGCCCCTTCCAAGATTTATCTATTATGAATTGTGCTACTATGATTATGAAAAGACTAAAAAAAAAATACAATTAGAAAAGCTCTAGAATGTATGTAAACTTTGTTTTCCTAGTTTGTATTATATTTTGAAATCTTGTTCATTAGTTTCTAGAGCTTCTCTAGTTATATTTTTTAGTCTTGACTCTTCAACTATGTCTGATAACATATCAAAGAGCCAGCTCTGTCTTTGCAAACCACTAGACTTAAGGAAAGTTGCCTAAAGTCCTTGGACTTCATTTTTCTCATCCCCACATAAAAACGAAGCTCCCTACACAGGATTGTTATAAGGATCAAATGAAATTACTAATGTGAAAATACTCTAAAATATAGTTTTCTATAAATGCAAGGGAGATTTGTTGTCAATAAATATGTATAATTGCTTTCTTTAAGATCCTCAGTTTTAATTGAAGTATGATTTAGGCTTATACTGTACTTAGTAAATCATGAAAGCCTAAATTTAATCCTCAGCAAATCCAGTGTATACATTTATGTTATTTTTCTTGAGTTCAGCTTTTTATTGAATATGTTACAAAGGAGTTTAGTGAAAGGATCAGAGCCATCAATTACACTCCTCAGATTGTTTTGTTGCCTTCACTTTCTTCTCAGTTGGTGGCAGGAGCAGGACCACCTCTGGTGCAACACCAGCTGCTTGAGCAGACCCACTAGTCCTTGAACCTCCCAGTGTTGACGCTGGTCAGGGCCTTTGCAAACAAGTGAGGCCAAAAAGATTCAGCATTTACACAGTCTGCTTTAATGAGGGCATTGATGTTATCTCTTGTGATGGTCACCTCATCACATAGGATGAAGGCAGAGTAGATGCAGACGAGCTGGGGGATAGATCCTTGGTGTGGCTGGTTGGCATGGTGCCCGTTGCCAGGGGAAGTGAAAGCTTCACCCCACTGTAGTCTTTGCATCCTCAGAAGGTCTAAGCACCTTGGTAGCAGGTGAGGAAAAGTTGTGTCTTTTTTAAAAAATTAGAAGTGAAAAAAGTATTTTTTTCTTTGCTTTTCTCCATTATGTCCTCAAGATAACTAGCTCTCTTAGCATTAAGTTGGCCCTCTAACTTTGGGTTTGCTCATACTTGCCTCCTATTTGCCAAGGTAGGCTCAGTCAAGAGTGTGGACTGAAAGATCATGCATAGTAAGTTGAGGAGTCTTAAGCAATGGTTATAGCTGAATAAGGATGCATTGAGTTGTTAAGGTTCATGTGGGTAGAGCACAGTATTTTCTTGATATGGTGCCAAATTTGAATGTGCCACAGAAACCAAACCTCTTATGAGTGCAGGGTTATTTTCCTAATGAAAATATCACCAAAATGCAATCTTTGCTTGATGGAAGCCATACTTTCTTTCTAAATGTCAGTCTGTAATGCTTTATCAATGTTGATCCACCTCCCATTACCTGTTTTAAATTCAGACTGATGGTCATCTATATCTAGCAACTTTAGTAAACTTTATTGTGGTAGAATTCAAATAAAACTAAACTAAAAAGCTCCTTGAGTAAATTGTTTCCTATAACAAGAGATTTAAGTAGCACCATACATTTTTAGTACAAATGATCTTCAAGATAAAGTTTATTAGTCAATAAAATTCTCAAAATACATTCATGAGATCTAATGCTTTACATTAGTATTCTGATTTATACTGTACTTGTGCTAACATTTACAGCATATGTCTTAATTCAGTGAGCTTGATGCTTAAGAATGTGCCATTTTATCGCTTTGTTGATTAAAGAGAGAGCATAGTGCTTTTGTGTTGAAGAGTTCAATGGATTGCGTGTATTTTTTTTTTTTTTTATTCTCTCCACTCCTCTGGAGCATAGAATGGGTATGTGGATAGGTGACTTCTAGAGATGGCTGGCACACCTGAGCCCCACAGGTGATAGAACTGGTGCCTGCTCTTATCCTTGAGTCCTTATTCTCTGTGGTGTTGCCAAGAAAAACAAGGAAATGTCCCGTTTGGTTTCTCCAGGAGCTCACTCTCATCAGCATGGAAGCCACAGCTCTGAATGTCATTTCTGGCCAATTGTTAAGTCTTTAACTTGCGTCCTCCTATACACCTCACTCATTAAGTTCACTTGGACCCATCACTTCCAATAAAGGAACAAGTCCAGGTCAACAAAGGGGTGGGTGGTCCTACCTCTTCAGGGCTGGGCAGCTGTTCCTTCTGAGACCTGCACCATCTTACTTTGTTTCTGTCATTGAAGAAACAAAATACATAGTCTATGTTTTATTTTATGCATTTTATAAAGAGGCTTCTCAACCATCCTCCCATTTCAGCTGTTCTCTGTGAGGCCAGTGTTCACTGATCTGCTTCAATTATTATTAAGTAATGGGGTCTTTGTGTATACTCAGGATGTTAATATTGTTTATATAATGCAAATGTCTTTAGTTTGGCAGTAAATCTTCATCTGCTTTTATGAAGGCTGACAGATGTCTCCGAAAGGAGTGAAAGGGAATGAAGCATTTAATACAAGCAGTCCCAGAGTTAAATGCAGCTACAGCTGTTAATTTCCTTTTGTCCAGGCCAATCCATAATAACTGGAGTATTGGCCAGGTAAGTGTATAAATCAATATGATATGCAGTCAGCTCTCAAAAATCACAGTAAGTAGCAGAAAGTGTAGCTAATCCATATTGCTGTCTGAGGGCTACCAAGCACACGATCTCCTTGTTCCCTAGAGGAACATTCCTGCTCACCTGGGTATCACAGTATTGCTTCCCTTTACTCTTCCACCAGGGTGCAGGACCCTGAATCCTGAGCCACTTTAGTCAGTGATTCCTCTGAAGAATGTCAGCTCTTGGTATAATAACAGATCTGCTAACTTTATTGTACCAAATGTCATTTCATTGCACAGAAATGGTTTAGAATATAGTTCCAGAAGTATCTTAAATTTCATTCAGAAAGTATAGGTTTTAGTTTGTCTTTGTCTCTGCATCTACTTAAATTTAGTAACCTGATGTTACTGAGAAAAGAGCATGGGAAATATCGCTATAGCCAACTATGATATTACCAATGAGGGAAATTAAACATACATTAAATAGTATAGGGAGATTCTAATAGTTCCACTTTTCCCCCTTTAGCCCAGATAGTATTAAAAGTTAACAGAAAGCTGATTTTCATATTATACTTCTTTTTGCAGTATAAAGATTGAGCAGATTCTGAATAACCAGAGACATAGGACTTTGGTCTTTCATCTAGACTTTTCCTCTGCTTAGATGAAGACCTAGAAAGCTGCATTATTTGCAAAACTCCTGAAGGCAGTTGACATGATTACTATAGTACATGACAGAATAAGGCTTGAATATATTTTGATATGCTGGACTGACATGGAAATCAAATTTAATACATATTTGTTGAAAAACATACAGTTAAATTAAGAGAGGAAAAAGGAAAGTGACCTCAAAGAGTTAATAAGCCCCAGGAGTGGGAGAGTTGGTTCCTGTGGAGGAGCTGAGGCCTCTGAGGGGAAAGTGAATTGGTGTGGCATGATTGCTGAGACAGGTGAGCTAATGCGGGTTTCTTTTGTGGGAAGGCAGTGGCCATGTCATGGCAAGTGGATTCTACCTTACCCTGCAGTGTTTGCAAGGCATAGAAAGTACTTTGTTTTAAGTGCAGTTGGACAGTGTAGAACAGCCTGGAGAAGAGTGTCCAGGACAAGAAGAGCTGAGAAACATCTAAATGGAGTAGTGAGAGAGAGCAGGGATGCTTAGCTGAGAGAATAAGCCTCATAAATCCTGAGAGGTTTCTTCAGACATCTGAGAGAATGTTTGAACACAAGAGGAGCTGTGTTTATGTTGCTCAAGAGGGAAAAATTAGAACCAGTTGGTTGAGATTGTAATAAGTGGTGTTGTTTAAATCAGCATTTCTTAAAGTGTGATGTATATACCACCGAGGTTAGGAAGGATTTAGTTAAATTTTTAACTTTAAAACAGTTTTGGACTAACACAGAGATTGCAAAAGACAATTCATGTGCATCTTTATGTAAACATGCTAATAATTATAGTATAATTATGAGCCTGAAATTGACATTGGTCCAATGCTGTCAACTATAGACTTTATTCCAGTATTCTTACTAATATCCATTTTCTGCTGCAGGACCTAATACAGGATCCCACATGTATTTGTTGTGTTTTCTTTGCCTCTTCCAATCTGCAGTACTTTGCCAATCTTTTAGGACTTAACACTTTTCATGAGTATGAGTCAGGTGTTTTGTTTTTCAGCATTTTCTCATAATTCAAGTGGGGTCACACATTTTTGTCACAAACCGCATATGTGATGCAGTGCCTTCTCAGAGTGTCACTATTGGCATTGCGTGATGTCACTGTGTCTCATTATTGGTGTTATCAACCTTGTCACTTGGTTAAGATGTGTTACTGCTGTAAAATAACTATTTATAATTAATACACATCTTTGAGCCTGCAAATTATCCAGTTTTTCCCTTAAAGCTTTTGCCTACTGATTTTTGCTTGTTGCTACATCTTTTCTGAAATAATTTTCACTGTAAAATTTACTTAGTGTTAGTTTTGTATTTCATTCATATCTTTATAATTATCAATAAAAACTATGTCTCTTTTTAGTTATTTTTCCTTGTCTTTTATAAGGAATTCCTAAGTTTTTTTGGCTCTGCAGGATGTTTCATGCTTTTCTTGTGTTTTTCTTGCTCCATCCCTGAATCAGCTGTTTCCATGGAACCTGGATTCCTGTTATGGGAAAATGGTACAGTGGTACCTTGACTCACAGATTCTTTTGTTTGCAAATTCTGCATCAGTGACAAACACAACCACAGCCATCTTTCCCACGCAAACATAAATGTGGCTATTTTTTACAAAATCATAGAATAAAGTTTACGCATTGAGGTACCACTGTATTTAGGAACCAATGTCTAGGTGCTGGGAGTTACGTTGCTACTAGGGTACCGTTGTTGCCAGCATGTTCTACATCTCAGATACAGGTAGACACACACAAACACACACTCTAACCCACATATACACACTCAACTATACCTGTGTTTCTAGAGTTCTGTATCGATGTGTATGGAAAACATGAATTTAGACCAGTATTCTAATTCCAATTCAACACCACTCGGTTCTTTGTAACCTTCTCACTTTACTTGTAGTTTATTTCTTCAACAGTGAGAAACTTGGTCCTCATTACTTATGATGTATTTACTTGTTCAGTGCCAGTAAACTAGGTTTAAAATTGTTGGCCCTGTGAAAAACATTTACTCATCAAAGTACAGTGTTTGTATATAATTTTTTCTTTTTTTTTCATTAAGTTTATTGGTACATTTAAGGTAAACAATACTTACATTCATCCTTGGGATCTTGTACCTTTACATGATGTATCTTGTTCTTGTTTTTCCTCCATTCCTCTGCCCTCCCTTCACTCTTCCCTATTTACAAAGATATAATTTTTTCATATTTAGCATTTCCAGTCAAAACAATACTTTCCAAAGTTATTGAGGGTGGTTCTTTTCTTCAGTGTGGCTGACTTACCTATTTGTAATATGGTTAGATTCCTTTGTTAGCATTTATATTCCATTTGGGGTCCTTTTCCCCGATACCCTGGTTAATTCAAATTGTTTTTATTATTTGCGTATATCAAACATTACTGTGGTGCTAAGATTACAGAGCTACATGCTCCTCCTTCATACCTGTTTCCTTGTCCCCCTTTGCTGCCCACGCTATAGAAAAGCAGTCACTTTAATTTCTAATATATTGTTACTCTATCTCTTTTGCATAAATAAGCAGATATGTGTATACTTTCTTTTCTTACATGAAGGATGGCATATTATGGATATGCTTCTATACTTTGTTTCTTACATTTATCAGTATATTCTGGAAATCAGTCTAGACAAGCCCATAAAGATGTTCTTCCCCATTTTTGTAGCAGCATAATACCCCATTGCTCATGTGCCCCATAGTTTATCCAACCATTCTCCTGTACAGGGGCTTACAGGTCATTTCTGATACATTGCAGTTTAAATAATGCTACAGTGGATAACCTCATGCAGTTTTTTCCACATTGGTGGAAGGGGCTAGGTGAAAACATGTGTACAAAGGCCTCTTAGGTATTTGCCTTCCCACCATCAGGGAAAGGGTTGCCTGTTTTCCTAGGCCTTGCCAATAGAAGATGTGGCACATTTCTAAAATTTTGCCCATCTTATAGATGCTAGATAATATCTTGATGTCTTAATTTTCATTTCTCTAAGTGCGAGTTTAAACATTTCTTCATATATTTGAGGACTATTTTAATAACTTTTTGTAAGTTGTGTCTTCTCCACTTTTTTCACATTTTTGTCCTTCAGTTTTTATAAGAATTTCATATACTAATGATTAGCTCTTTTTCCATGGTATATGTTCCAAATAGTTTCTGGTGATTTTTCATGTATCTTTTGACTTTCTTTAGAATTTTTTTGTTTGTTTGTCTATTTTTCTTTGCTCTGCAGAAGCTTTTATGTAGTCAGACTTATCAATTTTTGTTCTATTTTTTCTGGATTTTGAGTTACAGACAGATTTTCCTATGCCCAGGCTAAATAAAAGGGATTTTTTGTTTTTTTTTTTTTGGTACTGGGGATCAAACTCAGGCACAATGCCACTGAGCTAAATCCCTGGCCCTGTATAGTTCTTTATACCTAGATCTTTTACAGTTGTTCCCTGATCCATTTGGGCTTATTTTTGTATATGGCTTGAGATGCAGATCTAAGTTTTCACCTTTACCAGCAATTACCCTGTTGTCCCAGCATCATATGATGTATTAAAAAAGTTTATCATTAACTCAGAGATTTGAGGTGCTAAATTTCCATATACATTTAGGTTTATATCTGGACTCTTAATACTGTTCTCTTGGTCTGTTTGTTATTTGTCTGTACACAAGCATTATCCTGAGTAATTAGAGAGTGTTTATGGTATATTTTAATGTGAATTAGTGTTTTTTCCTAGGGTTTTCCTGGCTAGCTTGTTTTTCCATGTATACCTTAATATTAATTTGTATTACTCTGTGAAATAGTTTGTTAGTGTTTTTACTAGAACAATGAATTTATAAATTACCTTAGGGAGAACTAATTTGTAATTTTGAGTCATCATATCCAAAAATAAGGAATGTCTGACTTTTCATTCATTCACATGTACTTTTGTGTCTTTCAGGAGTGTTTTAAATTTTCATATAGATTTTGTACAATTCTTATTAAATTTATTTTAAAATATTTTTTCTTTATTAAAATTATTTTAAATGGCATTTTCTCTAATGGTATATTTTTTTATATTTGAAAGCTATTGATTTTTATATATTAATTTTGTATCAGTAAGTTCCTTTATGGTTTGAGTTTGTTTTATCACTGATCTCTGGGGTTTCCAGACATGTATTATGATATCATCTGCAAATAGAAATAGTGTTAGTACTTTACCCCTTCTTATGCCTCTTATTGATTTCCCTTGTCTCATTATATCTGTAATACCTCTAGTATAATGCCGAACAGAAATGGAGAAAGCAGGTATCTTTCCCTGTCCCTGATCTTAGAAATGCCACTAGTCTTGCCCTGTTTAATGAGATACTGGCTTTAGGATTAAGGAGTGTGTATTTTATCATATCTAAGAATATAACCCTCAAGTCTAGCTTTAAAAATTTTTTTCATAGATTTTAAGTTTTGACAAGGGATTTTTAGCATCTATATACATAATTACAATTTATCCTTTTGTATACTAACATAGTGAATTAAATTAATGGGTTTCCTAATATTGAACCAATCTTTCATTTGTGCAAGAAGTGCTTCTTGGTCATGGTGTGTGCTTTTCTTAAGGTGATGTTAGATTTGGTCTTTTATACTATGTTTAATATTTTTGCACTGATACTTATGAGGAATAGTTTGTAGTTTTCTTTCCCTGGTTTTAGTGTGGCTTGCCCAGGTTTATGCTTCACAGCAGGAAGGAAGAAATTTTCTTTCCTTCTAGGTGTACTGGAATAGTTTGTGCAGAGTGGGTCTCTCTGAAGGTTAGTGGAATGCCCCTTACACCTCTTTGCTCTTGTGCTTTTTGTAAAGGAGTTACTTGATAACATTTTCTTTCATTAAAATCGCCTGTTTAGGCTGTTTAGTGGGATCAATTTTGTAACCTTAATTTTCTTACAAAGTTATCCATTTCATCTACATTTCAAATTCATTTGCATAGAGTTCTGCAAAGTATTCTCATGATTTTTAAAATTTTTTCTGTTGCATTGATTACTTCCCCCATGACATTTCTTATTTTCTGTATTTTCCTTTTTCTTGATCAGCTAGTGGTTTGTATTAATTTCCCCCAATCAAGATTTATATTTATTCATTAGATTTACTGTTTTTCTGTTGTCTACCTCATTAATTTAAGCTTGTCTCTTCATTATCTTCTTTCTTGTATTTATTTTTTGTTCTCCTTTTAGTTTTTATGAATCAGGAATTACTAATTTATTAGTTTTTCATCTTTATTTTTACTGATAAGATATTAGGGTAGCCAGGCACAGTGGTACGTACCTGTTTTCCCGGTATTCAGGAGGTTGAGACAAGGAGGATTGCCACTAGTTCCAGGGCAGCCTGAGCTACATAGTGAGTTCAAGTCCAGCCTGAACTACATAGTGAAACCCTGTCTCATACCCCTCCACACAAAAAAAGTTAATGTAATGAATTTTTCTGATTATGGTTTTAAATACATCTCAGAGAGTCTGTTATGTATTGCTTTTGTTGTAACTTTTTTGTGGGGTACTGGGGATCAAACTCAGGACCTTGAACTTGCAAGGCAGGTGCATAGCCACTGAGCTAAATCTACAACCCTATAATTTTTTAAAAACTCTGTACACTTAATTTGTATTTCTTCCTTGACTTACGAGTTAATAATAGGGATATTAAATTTCCAGGTGGAAATGCCTTTCCATTTTTTATTTTCGTTAATAATTGACACTGTTTTACAAACAAAAAGTGGGTTTTGCAGTATTTCTGCATTAGGGAAACTTGATTTTTTAAAGGTGATCAATTGTAAATGTGCAGAAAATTCTTGAGAAGAATGTGTCTCTATTAGCAGGGTTTAAAGTTCAACATATATCCATAAGATATGATTAAATGTGTTGTTTAAACCTTCTTTGTCCTTAGTTTTTCTAATGGTCATTGTTGCTATTGTAATACTGGGGCTTGAACCCAGGGCTGCATATATACTAGGCAAGCACTACCACTGAGCTACATGCTAGCCTTTATTTTTTGTATACTTTATCTGCCTTATATGAGAACGGTGTATTAAATGTCTTGTTATTAGTATGTTTCTGTGTCTTTTTATATCTTTTTACAGTCTTTGTTTCATAAAGGTTGTGGTTGTATTATTTGGCTTATAGATATTTGTGGGTGTTAGATCTTCATGCAAATCATAGCTTTTAGTATTCAAGGTGTCCTTTGTTGGTGTTTAATGCTTTGTGGTTTGAATTCTATGTGATCTGCTCCTGCCCTTTCTTTGTTCATTTACTGGTAGACCTTTGTCCATTCTGTTTATTTCTAGCCTTTCAGAATCACTGTATTTTTGGTATGCCTTTGGATACGGCATTTAGGTTTTGTCATGGGAGCCAAATAGAAAACCTTTTTCATGTAATAGGTGGATTAAGCCCATTTGTGTTTATTGACATGTCTGACTTGTGACTTGCAACTCTATTGTAATATTTTCTCTATGAAATGTATATTCTTTGCTTTTTAATGGACTTTAAAAACTTTTGGATTTGGAAAGATTTATATTTTGTAGTTATTTGTATATAAACATCTTTAATGTCCATCACACCGTTTTATTAACCCTTAACATTCTGACATTTTAAGTTTCTCTTTGTATCATTTAATATTCACCTGTTGCTTGTACAGTAATGCAAACTTAATTAACCTTTGTGTATCAAGGCCTTGAAGACTACCTTTGAAATCTAGTTGATCATTCTAGATTAATTTTCTTAGGTACCATGCGAGTACTATCATTTTAAGATTAGTTTATTTTCTGTTTCTGGAAAGTTTCCATAGATTATAATTTTAAATATTAGCTGAAACTCTGATTATATAAACATTATTTCTCTGTATCCCATTTTTACCTTACCTTCTTACCCTTCTTACCCTTTTTACTTCTTTTATGTCATTTCATTCTTTTGGTTGTGTGTATTTTTCTTCAGTGCTCTTTATTTTCTTTTTACTCTTTCTCCTTTGGGCACCCAATAATTTCTTTTTCATTTCTGAGATAATTTTGTCTTTTCTTTCCATTATTTTCTGGAGCTTATTCAACTCTCTTATCCTTTCTCTCTGTTTGTACCCTTTTAGTATTTGTGGTAAAATTTCTAACTCTGGGTGTATAAATGCTTGGAGAGTGTGTTTATGTTTGGAGTGTTATGATTTTTTTAAAATTCATGGTTGTTTTCCAAGAAAGAAATTTTTATGGCTTAGTGTGTTTTTGTTTTGTTGTATTTTCTTTTTTAAGATTCGAAGTTGAGGGCACTGGTGGCGAACCTATGGCAAGTATGGCGCGGCCAGCTGTTGGTTGCCATTGGAAGCTCTAAAAGGTTCCCGCCACTGGTCTAAGGGCACCTTCTTCTGTTAGTGGGAAGAGTCCAGGCAGCAGTTTGTTTATTTGGGGTGACTGACGGAGAGGGACAATACTCTGACACTGTGGGCCTCCTGTGACTTGTAGGGCCCTCCAATGTTTCTCTTTTCATTCTTTTTACCTTTACCACTCAGTTGCCACAGAGTGCTTCTGCCTTTTCATCTTTCCCGCCCCCCCCAGAAGGATTCAGTTTTGAAGAGTGCCTATTTAAACTGTCTGTCTGGTTCACTGTGTGGGCTTTGACGTCCCTTCCCTGTACCTGTGCTCTGTTGAGTACAAGCACTTTTCACAGTTTTCATCCTGTTGGGGGTCATATTAGGCCACTCTTAGGCCAGGGGCCCCCTTCCTGGGCTCTTTACAGTCCTTCTCCTTCAGCCCATGCTATTGCAGGAGGACCAGGGGTCTATTGCTGGGATTTGATGATGATTTCTTTTGCTTGATTTGTGTTCAAGTTTCAGCATACCCTGTATTTTAGTTACCCCAAGAATGTGGCTGAGTGCTTTGTTTAATGTCTTTGGTAACGACTGTAAGAGAGATCAGCAGGCTACATAACTGCCCTTGTCTCTACCTCCTGGAAGTTAGGCTTTACCCCAAGAAATTATTTTAAGTGATTTTAAATGGTTCAGAGTTTAAGATATTTTATTTTGATCTTTAAGTGTCTGTTTTAAGGTGTATTAGAGAATGGTAAAACTAGTTCTCTAAATCCATGATAAAAAGGTTTCAACATTGAATAGATCCTCTACACTAAAACTTCAATTCAGAAAATATGAAATAATACAGATAATAAACAAAATTATCCAAAGTCATATTTGGCAAAGAGAGTGTCAAGTGACTCTCTTGAAGGGATGATGTCAACAGGTTGTACCAGAGTTTTCGACTTGTGAGGTGAATAGCAGCAGATTTTGCTGGTGGCCACCAGGGTTCTCTTGGGGGACGCTGCTGCCAGGCCAGAGGTGGACTGGGTGACTCTTTACAAAGGTTATTCTGCCACCAGAACCCTGTGTTAGTCAATTCATTGTGACTCTAGATATAGACTAAGTCTTGGGATTTGGGGACAGAATACTCTTTTTTTCTTTCGCATTGGAGGTTTACTTTTGTAATTACCTTTTCTAGTTCTTGTGGAAGCAAAAACCAAATGCCATCTTTCCCCAAAGTTACCTGTTATGGACTGTGCAAATTTTGAAATCAATAAAATTAATTTGCTCTTCAGTGCCCATAAGACAGAATTATTCACATGTGAATTAGTCATATTGTGTTAAGAAAGTTTGTAACTTGATACTAAGCAAAATATGTTGAAGCGTATAACTAGTTTCTTGAACAAAATTTATACATTTGTCATATGAAAAAATGTTCAACATCACTGGCCATTCGAAAGATACAGATGAAAACAACATTGAGATTCCACCTCACCCCAGAAAGAATGGCTGCTATCAAGAAATCAACCAATAACAAATGTTGGCAGGGCTGTGGGGAGAAAGGAACCCTTCTCCATTGTTGGTGGGAGTGCAGACTGCAGCAACCACTGTGTAAATCAATATGGAGATACCTCAAAAAATTAGGATTAGAGGTCCATAGCTGCTATTCTTCTGGGTATCCTCCCAAAAGAATTATAAGAATCATACCACAGGGATATATGCACACCCCTGCTTATAGCAGCACAGTTTTAATAGCTAAAACTTGGAAACAGCCCATTTGCCCATCAGCTGGAGACTAGATAAAGAAGATGTGGTTTTTGTTTTTATAAAATGGAGTACTACTCAGCCATAAAGAATGAGCAACTGGAGACATTTATAGCGAAATGGATGCACATTGAGGCCATGCTCTTTAAATGAAGTAAATAGGACATTCATCTAAATACCGAATAGTTTCTCTGGTGTGCCAAACTAAAAGTGTAAATAAGGATCAAAATATATAACTGATAATGTGAAATAGGAAGAAGGTCTAAAGGAGTAGGGGAAGTGGGAGGGGTAGGGGAAAGGAAAGAAGGTATGAAAAAAGAAAAAATGGAAGCAAAACCTTTGTAAATAGGGAAGGGTAGAGGGGATGAAGGGAGGGCAGGGGTATGGGGGAAAAATAAGAACCAAGATCCATCATGTAAAGGTACAAGATCCCAATGATGAATGTAACTGGTATACCTAAAAAGTACCAATAAACTTAATGGAAAAAAAATTTTATAGGTTTGTACATTTTCAGTAAACCAGTCACAATAGTTTATTATAAGAATTTCAGCCAAAATGTTTTAAAATGACTATTTTAAATCTATAAAGTTAAGTAACTATCAGACAGTGCTAGAAATAAATGAGGTTAAATGTACCTGATGATGGTTCCTGAACTGATAAAGTTTAAAATCATCTCCTCAAAAATCTTATAAAGTTTTCTAGCTCCACAGGGGTTTGTATGTGGAGCTTGAGTTTTCTGAAAGCAAATTCAATTAGAACATTATATGCTTTATGAGGCATCTAATATGATACCGTGTTTTCTTTAGAAACGGGCATGCAGGACATCAGAAGCCAATGGACACGAGCGAGGCAGCCATCAGGTGAACATGAGTGTCCTGGGGTCTTGGAGCACAGAGGACATGGAGTCTCTTCCAAGAGGCTGCCCCAATGCAGCAGGGCCACCGGGCAGCCAGGGAAGGGCTGGCTCAGTGGTATGTATGTTCCTGTTACCACCAAACCTGTTGTGAACCCATTTAAATATTTTAAAAATATTATGACTAAATAGTCATTGTTTTGATATCTCTGTGCCTGTGCTTTGTTAAATAGATTCCTCAAAACGGTGGAAGGAACATGATTCAGCTTTGCCCAAGGTGTATTGCTGGGGAATCTGTAAGTACATTAACCATGTTGCTGTGACATCAAAGATAGACTTCTGTTTAAATATTAGATCCATAAAACAAAGTTAATAAAAACTGCAATTACATTTCTAAGGAATGAGTAATGTAAATAAAGGTAAAGACTGATTTGAGTTTTGCTTAGCCTTCTATGGGAATATATGTTAGTTTGTTTCCAGCTTCAGATCAGAAATGGAAATTGTAAATAAATACATCTAATATTCTTCCTAAAAAGTGATTTTTAGGAAGGGAAGAGAGCATCTACTTTGCTAAAAAAAAAGAGAACCATTTAAGGACATCTTAGAGAAAAGACAAGACTTTATTCAATTACTCAACATTATTATTATATTTTTTTCTGTTTAAGTTTTCCTTGCATGTTTCCACAAACTTCACATAAATAATAGATTTCAGAAGGAAACAGTGTTCACACTATCATTTCAATGTAAAGGGAGATAAAAAAAAATCACCAGAGTCAATTCTCAGTCTCCTCTCTGGGGCAGAATATCATAAAGTATATATTAGCATAATAATACCTTTGTTATTAATTTTGAACTTGCTCTAAGAACAAGTTAATATTTTTTTGATAACCTCTGTAATTCTTGGGGTTTTTTATGTTAAAGCTGAAATCTTAATATTGCAATAAAATAGAATTGTATTTAAATTCCACATAGAAACCAAGCATTAGGATGTGGGTGTTCATATGTGTGTGTGTGTGTGTTCCTGAGATTGACCCCTAAACATATTCAGAGTATATTGCTCCGTTTTTGATAAGCAAAAGATTGAGTCCATAACTTATAGAGCTCTTCAATTGACATATTGTAGGATACTGTGATTTTACTATGATAGGCACCTGATTCAAACCTGAACAACAACTAACATCATGACATCTGTCACTCATGTAAAACTTATTTTCTGAAGTTATCAAACAAATATGAAAATAAAATTTAATGCTCCGTGAAGGTGTACTTTGCTACTTTATGTATACTATCTTTAGAAAAATTTCCACAAGTTATGTTACATTCTGTGGTATAATTCTGAACAGTACTAAAATTAAAGATCCAAAAATTTGAATTTAGTGTATTTAGGTTGATTCACATAGCTGCCAATTCTACCCTGAAATACAAATACTGTAAGTAATACTTCAGAAAGCTGGCTCCATTACAGTTAAGTTACCAATTTGCTAGTGATTTTTCTTCTTCTCTCCTTCCTCGTCCTTCTTACCTTCCTATCATTCTTCCTTAATTTTTTTTTTTTTTTTTTTTAGTTTTAGGATTGAATCCAGTGTTTTACACTGAGCCCATTTTGAGACAGGGTCTCACTCAGTTGTCCAGGCTGGGCTTGAACTTGTGATCTTGCCTAGCCTCCTGGAGTGCTGGGCTTACAGGCATATGCAACCACCCCTGGCTATGGTACCCTTACTTGTTCCTACACCATTTCAATGGAATATATCTTTCAAATTCCCCCATCTGTTGGAGGCAAACAGTTTGAATGTAATGTGAATTTCTAATGCTCTGAGTGGTTGTGTTCTGGCATGAATGGCTTAGAGGAAAAAAATAATATTTAGCTCAAGCAACTGATTGGATCATTTTGGCTAATATTCTGTTTGAACAACAGTACCTATTTGATTAGGGTTTTTCCTTCCTTTGTAATTCCCCAAGCTTGCCTCTGTTAGTTTTATAGGAAATCTATCTATGAGCAGAAAACCTACATTGATATGTAAATATCATTTTTTGTTAATGCTCAATATTCTTTTCATCTAAATTTCAGAAACTGACTTTAAAATATCAGTTTCCTTTTATTTGTAGTTATTCTCAATAAAATTTCACCCAGCCTTGGGCATTTTAATATTTACACCTACTATTTCTAAAAGTCTTATGTAAATAAAGATTGAAATGTGAATTTGAAAAGTCACACTTCTTGATATTTGAACAGACTATAGCTGCATATATCTTCTTTTTCTAATAATATGGCTAGTTTCTCTCTTAAGCTTTTAAAATAATAAGACACTATTTTTATATTCTAAAACATCAAAGGTTCAGTGTTAAATAAAAAGCAAATAGTATTTTTAGAAATGCAAGATCCCAGGGAGTAGTACTTAACAATAAGTCACCAATGGGCAACAATTCCAAATTTCAGAAGACTTTATTAAATTCGAGGTTCCATTCACAATCACTTGCCCATTTACACATAAGCATGCCTTCTCCTACCCTGTAGTTCCTAGGTAACTCAGAATGGTTCCCTTGGATCAGAGAAGCAAAGGTTATGTCAGTGGTAGTTTGTATGTAATTCCTAACAGGAGACTTGCCTGTGACTCTCAGTGTATTTGGGGGCTTTTCCCCAGTAAGCTCCTTGGTATCCTGATCCTACTCTAATGCATCTCTGACCTCAAGGGGACATCAGCTGATCTGATCAGATCTGCTCTGAATTCTCAATAATGCTGTCTCAGCTAGATGCCTGAGTTCCTGTGATGTTTCCTTATTTTTAATCATTGAGTCATTTTTACATATGCAAGGACCTTTTTTGTTGACCTTCTCAAACTCATTTTCCAAGTTTTCATTTCAGTCTCTTCTATTTGATCCATTCCAGCTCATTGTTACAATGGTTCTTATTTCAGGAATCCCTGAAATGGTTTCTTACAGTAATTGCTGTCATGGTTCAACTCATGGTACTTGTGATTAAGAGAAACCTATCCTCTTAGCTCATGTGACCGACAATCAGAATGAATATGGGGGAATATGGTTTATAGCATTTGGTTGTGTGTTCCCGCACAGGGCCAGGCTGTGTGCTCACTGCCTGCACTGTCCAGTGCTGCAGGTCCCCGAGCAGTGTGGGTAAGGGCTGTCACCAACAGACTTCCTTCCACAAATGCCCCTGAAGCTGGACTATTATCAAAGCAGAGGTTTCCTCTCTGGTGTCTGCCAACCTATGAAAATTATGCTAATTCAGACTAATTAAACAAAACCTAACAAAGCTGCCAAAGGTCTCCAAATTAATCAAAAGAAGATTATTAATTCTGTTTATAAGGCAGAAAACTATAGTAAGAAAGGACTTGGGATGCATATTGAGTGGAGAGATAATACTTTTTCAGTACTCTATTGTCCTGCAAGCATCTGATCTCTGACACTCTTTAGCACTTCAGCACTGTAATTCTTGGTAGGGGGCACACTTCGTGCACGCACATGTATGTGTGTATGTGTGTGTTACTGAGGAATGAATCAGGACCTTTTCCCTGAGCTACATCCTCCTCCCTTTTTTATTTTGAGATAGGGTCTCAATAAGTTGCCCAATCTAAGCTTGAGCTTGGAAACATCCTGCCTCAACCTCCCAAAGTTCTGGGGTTACAAGCATGTGCTACCTACTCTGGGACTTTTTTGGTCAGCAGGATTGTCAATTATTGGTTTTTTTTCCTCAACTCTGTTTCCTCTTTTGTCCCCCACCCACCCATCCACCCGCTGTGAAATCAGACAGTCCAGCTTCTTATTTCTGGGTACATTCAACCAGTGTGAAGTGCCAGTGGAACACTGGAGTGCGGGGAGATGAGGAGGCTGGGCATTTCTCCTCATTCTCTGCTAGAGCTTCGTTTGACCCTCTCTCCAGGGACCCCACTTCTGCAGGACATCCTACTTCGGTCCCAACTCTTGCTGGTGGCACCAGCTGCTGGCCTTGTAGCACACTGCCTCCTCCCTTCACCCTTCTTGCTCTTAATAGGGTGGTGAAGAGTTGTTTGACCCGCCTTCCCCTGTATGGCTTCTCCTCTCTTCCATCATTTGTATGTTCAAATCCCGTGCTAAGTTCCTTCTGTTGGAAACATCTGGTGTGAGTCTTAATTGTGATATGCCAACTTGACTAGAGTAAGAACCACCTAGCAGATTAGTGAAGCTGTGGGTGTGTCTGTGGATGACTGACTTGTAGGCCACAAACAGGAGGGAATACCCACCCTACATGTAGGTGGCATCAGCCAAAAGGCCTGGGGCCTGAACAGAATAAAAACGAAAAGAAGAAGGACATCTCCCCTTTTCATTTTCTTCAGAGCTCCAGTTTTTGGCTTTTGAATTTCCTTCATTTCCTTCAGGCTTCCAATGCAGACTCTTCAGCTTTCTAACACAGACTCACCCCGGACTCTGCAGTGAGCTGGCCTTGACTGGATCCTCAGGCTCTCCAGCATGCAGACATTCTACCCCCGATTCCACAGACAGACATTGTAAACCTGCCTAGTAAATCCATTTTTTTTTATATTACATCTGTTCCTCCTGTGAACCCTAACTTACATACCTGATTTAGCTTCTGTTTTCTGACTGAACCTTACCTGAGCTAGTCAGCTAGTGAATGGGCAAATTTTCCTGGGGGACAAAGAGATTGCTCTCAAACCTAGGCCTCTAGGTCTGATCTTCTAACACCAAGGCTGAGGTTCAGTAAGCTTGGTATTTTGGAGTGCTGGCATCCTAGTTATGAGTCATGCTGGGGTGGAGGAGGTAAGTCAGGCCTTAAGTGTTGTGCTCACTATTCTTCTTTGCTGTCTTTTATCAGAATTATTACTTACACTGGTAGTGAATTGCCATATAAGAGCCAACATGCAGCCAGGCATGGTGGCACATGCCTATAATCCCAGGATGCTAGAAGAATGAGTCAGGAAGATCTCAAGTTCAAGCCTACCCTGGGCCAACTTAGTGACTTAGCAAGACATATGTCTCAAAATAAAAAATACAAAGGAGAGCGGGGGAATGGGCAAAAAATAAGAACCAAGATACATCATGTAAGGGTACACGATCCCAATGATGAATATAACTGTACTGTATACCTAAAAAGTGCCAGTAAACTTAATGAAAAATAAATAAATTAATTAATAAGTTAATAGCAAAATAGAAAAGGGCTAGGGATGTAGCGCAGCACAAAGGCCCTGGGTTCAACCCCCAGTACTAAAAAAAAAGCCAACATGCAAATCATGTTTCTTATGGAACCCGCTCCTCAGATTGACTCTGGGTACTGGCCTATACATTAGCGTTATGCATTTTTTCTCGTTTAAGTGGAAATACTAAGGGAGTAGTCTTAACTTCCGTACTGTTCATATTTTGACACTGACATCCATTGTCTGACGTGTGTGTGTATGTGTGTGTGTGTGTGTGTGTGTGTGTGGTGCATGTGCATGAGATGTGTATTGTGTGTGTTATACATGTATGTACCTGTGTGGCTTAGTGTATGTGTGTTTTAGTGCATGCGTGTTGGTGTGAGTGCAGGTTTGTATATTTGTGTATGGTATGAATGTGTGGAGAGAGGCAGGCAATGTGAGAGTAGAAATGGCCAGGGGTGGGAGGCATTTGTTCTGAACCTTTTGTTGGTTCAGCTTTTCTCTGTGTGTACAGCTGAAGAAACCAAAGTATGATTTTTTAACTCCAAATGGGTACTTTTTTTTTCCTTTGCACTCCATTTTATCTCCAAATAAGTGACCTTTAAAATATTTTATTTACACATCTGTAAATTATTTCCTCCATCTGTATAGCAACTATAAGTGTCCTGCTGAAACAGGAACTGTCCAGATGCTGGTGATTCCTGCCTTTCTCTTGTGCTGCAGAGAAATGCTGCCTGCATTTGGTGCAGCAGGTCTGAGTGTCAAGCCAGGGACAGAGGCCAGGAATGAAAATGTAGCATTCTGACATAGATTAGCAAAGATCAATGAACAGTAGTTCATTCTTTGTGTCTAGTTCAGCAACAGCTAGTTCTTGTCAGTCCTTTATTCTTATGTCCTGAGAGGAGAAAACACAATCATGGAGAGATCAGCAGGAGTTTCATTGATCATTTTGTAAGAATCAAATTGTGCTCCATGCATTTTCCCCTAATTCATCAGTCTAAGCCCATCACTTTACAGATAAGGAAGAAGAACTCCATGGCATTCAGTGATTGGTCTGCCAGTGATCCACAGGGAGCCAAGGGCTCAAGCTCTCCTCTCCTTTTGGCTGGCCTGTTACTTGCAGTCAGTGTGCCAGTTTCAGTCACCACTAGTGTGCTGCGACCTGTCACACACTTCGAAAAGATTGGCAGTGGTATCTTGGGTCTTTGTGGACTTCATTCCTGGCCCAATGAGAGGTTCTTGGCAAATATACAGCCTGATTTATTCAAACTGTGAGGGAATAAGCCAGCCAAGAGAGGAGTTTGGCTATTTCAGTATGGCCAAAGATAAACCCCATGGAGGAGTTAATAGGCCACTGAAATCATCTGATTTTGCTTCTGACAACACCTAGCATGAGTGCTTTTTCTGGAATACAGCTACCAGAAAATGACTTTAAAATATTAGCTGTGTTATTTAAGTTCCAGGTTCCAAAAATGCTAAGGGGGTTTGGGTGACTAGAAGAACCTACAGACATGTTAGAATGAGCTAATGTAGAAATATCCCCCTCCTGCTGCAGAGAAGTAGGGTTAAATGGTCATGAAAAATTAAATGTATAGTTAACCGTATGATAAATGAGAGAAAACAAAAGCAGAGCAGTAGGTATAAACACATTCCTTAGTGATTATTACAGGGTCTTAGTCTTTATTTGGACCCTATAATGGGCCTGGGGCCTAGAGACTGGAATTCCAATATTGAGAGATATTTAATAGATATATGGTAGCTAAGATTCAGGCCCTTACATAAAGTTCAGATACTTGAAGAGCTGACTGTACCTTAAAAGATTAGAAATTAAAACACCAAGCAATGTCAGATATAGGCTTATTCTATCTCAGTGGTACAGGAACCAAAAGCCAAAGCATCAGCATTAAAATAGATCCAGGCCATTGGTGTCCTTAAGGATTTGGATAGAGGTAAATGCAATTATCTTGTAGGCATACTTCTACCATCTAATATTTACAGGATTTGGAGATAGACATCCTCACTGAGGATATAATCACAGCAAAAATAGAAGCCACATAAATCCATATCAAGAGGGAAATCAGGAAATATAGCTAAGAAGAAAATCTAAATATCCAAAGTCTAAAATAATAGATCTAAAGTTCACCATAAAGTCTTTTACATTTTAAAAAATGATTAAAGAAGAAATCGAGCCATAATTAAAGAAGGCAATACAAAAAGAATTGGAAGGTTTAAACAAATTCCAAAAGTCAATGGATATGGTCATTGAAGTTAAAAATAAAACAAAACTCAGATTAGACATAGTTATATATAGAATTAGTGAATTAGAAAATAGTTCTGTGAGGGAGGGAGGGAGCGGGGGAGGAGAGAGAGAGAGAAAGAACACTAGGAATTCTAGAGGAAAGAATAAGAAAGTCTGGAGGAAACCAGGAAGAAAGGAATGTAGAGTATGCTAGAAAAAATAGTTGGAAAGGTCATGTCTGTGAACTTTCCAGAATTGAAGAAAGGCATGTCAGCCAAGCAATTTTAAAGTAGAAGAACAAAGTGACAGATTCTCTATCAAATACATTACAAAGTTGTTATAATTAACACAATGTATTATTGGCCCAGGAACAAAGAAATAGACCAATGAAACAAATTTGAGACCTTTAAGCATGAATATATGGCAGTTTGAGGGCATTACAAATCAGCTGGGTATGACAAGGTGTGTTACTGATTGTGCTAGGACCCTTGGCTAACCATTTATGAGTAAAAATAAAATTAGGTCTTACTCCCACAAAGCTCAATTGTAGGAGATATAGGGAAGGTTAACCTATATTTGCTGAAGGAAAAGAAAAAACAAAAACCTATCACAACTTTAGCAGAAAATGTAGAAAATACATAATTAGGACTCCATTACATATCAAAAATCTGCATCATTAAGAGGCCATAAAGCAGGAAAAGCATTTGCATTGCACAAAATAGACAGATCAGTATCTTTTTTTTTTTTCAAATTTAGTGTCCAGTAGACAATTGGGCAAAGTATACAAAATGGTAATGCGGAGAAGAGGAAAGCCAAATAGCTAATAAATATAAGTAGATATTCAGTCTTAACTAGCAATAAGAGCCTGCAAATTCAACTATCAAATTAGCAAAAATAAAAATGTCCAGTAATATACATATATATATATATATATATATATAGTGAGTATGTGGAGTAACAGGATCTGCTCACTTCCTTGGATACATAAATTGGCAGTGTAAATTTGGAGTATAAATCAGCACAGTGTCCAGGAGAACAAATAGCTAGGGAAGTTTGGGGGGGCTTTCTCACTGGCCTATAGAAGATACAGTTCTATCCCCCAGTAGAAGTCTAGGTAGAGGTAACTGTGGCTTATTTAGGGCATCCAAGTGCTACAGGACCCAGGAAAGGGAGCGCCAGAACCTGATGACAGGCTGGGAAAGGCCTGACAGGGAGGTGTCTTGGGTGGGCCACAATAGAATAAGGTCCCAGGCAGCAAGAACAGAATGAAGTCAGAATGTTCCAGACCTGGAGACTGTTTTTCAATGAATTTGAAAAGTTTCTGGCCATTTAAGTATTTCTGTGCCCCTTCCTCTCTCTTTTTTCCTTCTGAGACTCTTATTTATGTAGATTTGTATATTTCATGCTGTTCCATAAGTGTCTAAGACTATGTTCATTTTTCTTCACTCTTTTTTCTTTCTGCTCCTCAAACTAGATCATCTCAATTCACTTCATGTTCACTGGTTCTTTCTTCAGCCTGCTTAAGTCTGCTGGTAAATTTCTTTTATTTCAGTATGATACTTCTCTAGATTTTCTGTTTTGCATGTATGTGTAATTCATTCATTGGTATTCCCTATTTGACAAGACATCTTTCTTCTACTTTCTGTTAGTTCTTTATCATGGTTTCCTTTAGTTCTTTGAACATAATTAAAGTAGCTGATTTAAAGTCTTTGTCCAGTAAGTCCAGTGTCTGGATTTTCTCTTCTGTTTGCCCCTCCAGATCTGTGTTCCGTCTTTTGTTGCCTTCTGCCCTGGATGCCAGCCTGTGTAGTCCACATCAGCAGGGTGCTTGAGCTTTCTGACATGCCTTTGGGTTTAACCATTGGAGCAGGCAGCAAGAAACTGGAGAGGGAGAAAAGGCAAGGTACTTTATGGGTCCCCTGGTGAACGTCAGTGTTCTTTCCAATAAGCTAGCAATTCATAACATATTCTTCCAGATTTTGGGACTCCTTCCTCTTCTTAGCCCTTTAGTCCAGCCTTACACAGTCCTTTGCAGCTCCCTTGTACAGCTGGTAACTGTACGAATTGCAAATTTTATTCCTACTTCCCACTGAGGCTAATCGATGCAGAAGGATATATGCTCTCTTAGAGGAGTGATTACTTCCAAGAAGGAAATGGGGATCGAACTCAGGACCTTGTGCTTGCAAGGCAGATGGCAGAACCACTGAGCTAAATCCCCAGCCCTGATTACTTCTAAGAAGAAAAGAAGGTGGGGCAAATGTGCAAGGCATGTTAAATTTGCATGGAGCATACATAAGTATACTTCCTTATACATAGTCATGCAAGTGAAATAAGATTGATTATCTTAGAACTCCTGGCTTTCATTGTAGGCCTTTGAAGAAACTCACCCTTTGTGAAAGGACCCTGTTTTATAGAAGTAAAGATGAATCTGCTCTTAAAGATGTTTCCTCAGGCAATGTCAGGAATCATAGACATCTCTACCACACAAAGGGCTGCTGCTATTATGTTACAATTATTCAAGGACAGGTAGAGAGCTACCTACAAAGCCAGAATTCTGCATATGAATGAAAAATGGTTTTCACAGAAAGGCAAAATGTTACATGGCAATGTCTCTCTTTCCCTGCTCTGCATAGATTGCATTGTAACTAGATTTATTGCAGATGAATGTATCAGTGTTTCATGTGACAACCTCAAACGGAATGAGGTGTGGACCTTTTGGACCTTCTGGTTCTGCTGACTCCTCAGAGAGTAAAGTAGAGCCCAGTGAGGCAGGTTTCTGCTGTACCAAGCAAAGTGGAAAATTTCAAAAGGGACGGGAGTTGGGACAAGTGCCCTGTGAGGGGATGGTTCTAGCAATAAGTTGAAAGGCCCTTAAGACTGTGTATAGACTTGTCCCTTGAGAAAACAGTGAAGAATGTGTTTTGCAAACAGCCAGACCATGTCCTTTTCAATTCCAATATCAGAAGCAAATAAAAACTCCTTCAAAAATGTATTTATCTCTTGCTGGTTGAAAAAATACTGAAATTGTATTCTACCACACTGTTGCTTGTCAGGTTGCTCTTCAAGGCTGACCAAACAGGAAACAAAGCATTCTATTCGTGTAAAATAAGGCTTACAATCAAGTCACAGTGAACTATGCTCTTTGCCCAAGTTTGTCAAATCATAGAACCAGTGCCCATTCGGTTATCGTCAGATGTGCTTCTAGTGGCTGCTGTGTGTCATCTGCAAGTCCCAGTGTCCCAGAACTTCAGACCTCACTGGGCTATGCCTCCATAGGTCAGGGACGTACTGGGTTTCTGTGCATCACTGTGAGCTGTGGGCTGTAACAATGACAACCTGGAATATATGAGGACTTGATATCTTGTCAGAAAGCAGAGAACAGGGGAGGAGATTTAAACCTATTTCTAACAGTTCTTCCTTTAGTGCTCAGTCTTCATGTTGATGTGCTTGTCTGTCTTGATCCCTAGGTCTTTTCATTCTGCCTCCAGCATGTTTTTCAAATGTACCTCCTGGACCATGGAAAGGGCAGGAGATGTCTCGGTAAATACCTTTGTAATAAAAAATAAATAAAATATTTTATTTATAGATCCATGTGATGGTGGTGATAAGGTTGTTGAGGATGAGATTAATTTAAGAAAATCATCCCTCTTTGCTTCTCCCTCACTTGTACCCTAACGGAGGCCCTTAGCAGTGGCAGAAGTCTCCTGGCAGAGGCCAGGGCACATGCGTTTGGTCCCCACCTCCTGGAAACTTGATGTCCATTGAACTGTGGATGACCGAGAACTGCTGGAAAGAAACATTTTCCTTTTCTTTTTCCCTCATTGAGTTTATTGTTACTTTTACGTATACAGTACAGTTACATTCATCATTGGGATCTTGTACCCTTACATGACAGGTCTTGGTTCTCATTTTTTCCCCATACCCCAGCCCTCCCTTCATCCCTCCTCCCTTCCCTATTTACATTTTCTTCTGCAAGGGGATATCTGTTCCATGTAGAATTCCAGGACAACTATAGAAAGCACTCTGAGTAAATTCAGCACCCGTGCTGGTCATGGTATGCATTGCCCTCACAGCCTCAGCCTGACCATTCACACAGATCCCCCTGCTTGCCCATGTGCTGCTTGCATCTTAGCTTCTGTCATCACAGGTGGCTTCTCCAGGTCTGGAACATTCTGATCTCATGCTGCCTGGGACCTTATTCTATTGTGGCCCATCCAAGACACCTCCCTATCAGGCCTTTCCCAGCCTGTCATCAGGTTCAGGTGCTCCCTTCCCTGCTCCTGTAGCACTTTGAACCCCTAGAGACATCAATGTGAAATGAGTTTGCTGCCACCTACAAGTCTGTCCAAGCACAGTGTGAGTGAGCCTCTCCTGTTGGGTGCCCATGGCTCAGGGCTGTGTCCACCTTCTGGAAAACACATCATTGTGGACAGGACTGTCCACATCCTTCTTAGGGCCTGTGCCAGTCCAGGAATCCTGTTGTTCTCCTACGTAGTCCTTGTAGGCAGGGGTGCCATCCTGCTTCTGCCATAGGCCTAGAGCCACTGCTGTGTGCTGGTGTTCGTAGCCACGTGGGACAGAGATTTCTAGATGCTGATGAGACTCACTCACTGCCCAGCAGTGTGGTGTATGGCCAGCTGTCCATCCCCAGCCATCTGGTTCCATTTCTGCAGTCGAAGGTGAAGAGATGGGAGGTCTGTCTCTGGAGGTGAAGAGTGCAGGGCCCCTGGTGGAGATTGTTAAGAACCTGGACTACTTCTGGATGTCCCCGGCGAGGGGCAAGCTACTCTGTTTTTGTCTTGAATCCTGTTCAGTATTTAAATAACATTATTTTTAAAACTTATTTTGTGACTGGGTAAATATTTTTTGATTTAAAATTTTTATTGTAAATATTAATTCATACTAATTGTAGAGATTAATGGGTTTCACTGGGACATTTCCATACGTGTGTATATTGGGCTTTGGTTGTATCACTCTATCTACCATAAATGATATTTTCATTCTTTCCTATAGAAGGGATATAATACTTATTGAGAACATTCTGTGTGCCAGGCATTATTAAAGCCAGGAAATGCTTTAAATATTGTAATTACGGTGTGCTGTTTAGTAATATAACTAGAAATATTTATTCACCTCAGAAATTAACACATTATTTACAAATGCCATTTTAAATGCAGTGTTTTGTGAACAAAGTATGTTCACGGTGTGTTAATTTGGCCAAGGTAAATTAATTGCCACAATGTACTCTTTTATTTTTGTAGGGACATTTTAACCATACTGAGAATCGTTAGAAGATGGAAATGGGCAAAGGTAAAGATTCCAGTTTGATTTTGAATCCTCAGCGTGACTGCAAATGTAAATCCTTTACAGATGGTTTTGGTACCCACCTGTTCAAATAGCAGCCTGGTGCTGTTTGCTGCGAGATTGTCCTCTCATTCTGGTGATACACCATCCTCTGCATGAGAACCAGGAGAGTCCATGTCACTTTCGAAGGGCCCCTAAGTTGTTATGATTCACTACGGCCTCCATTCAGATGTGTCTTGCCTAAGAGAGAGACCAGCTGCATTATTTGAAAGTTAAAAAAAATTCGTATCAAACTTTCTATGAGGTTTGGGAACCCTGTGGCTTATGGAATCATATCCAGATGTTGCCCTGCTTTTCTATTTTCATAATGCTTTATGGGTGTATCCAGGACTGCTCATGTACTCTTTTTAATTAAAAGAGTTATTTTTATATTATAAAATGTTCTTAAAGTGAATTTTATTAAACATTAGTATCCAATCTGTTCTGTGTCATTCTCCAACTGAAGTTACCAAGGACAGGACCCCTTTTATATTAAATGGAAATTGCTCATTTTCTCTTGGGTTTTCAGTGTTTTGTGTAACTGTGGAAACTGGTGTTATTTTTCCTTGCATTTGAAAACTTCCCAAGATCTCATGTTTTATAATAGACAAAGTTCTAAAGAAATCATGGTGCCATTGAATTGATCTCAAGTTCTAGAGGAGGACCCGAGTCTCCTCTGTACGCTGTTTACATCATGTTACTCATAGGGGCCATGTTCCCTGCTGTGGATGTCTTCAGTACTGACATTTGGAAAAGCCACAAGATCCATAAATGATCATGGTACAGAGATGTGGGGTAGCTCCATACTGGGAAGATGGGCAGATAAAGACATGATGTTGGAAGGAAACTAACATAATACTCCTGTGACGGGATTAACCAGAATCACTGTACACTACTATTAACCCCAAATGAGATTCCAGCTCTGTGACTAGCATAGAGAGTGCTAACCCATGCTCAAAAAATCAAGCTTCAAAAGTGAGAAAGTATTGGGATATATAACCTTAAGAAAGCTGTAGTTTTCTTTTCAAAATGAGATATACACCTTATTTGTTAAGCGAAAAAACCTTTTTTGTGTATAAATCCTTTCCTCAATTTTGTGAATAGAGGTGATGTCCATGTATGTATGGCTGGGTATTTTGGTAATCTCAGCAGCACACAAATCATCCAGAGGGCATTGAGCAATCCCCTGGGCACAATCTTAGCCCATGGAAAATGCCCCACATTTGAATCAAGCAGACTGAGGTTCATTGTTGTTACCACCAGACGTCTCACACCAGACGTGACACTGGTGACTCAGCTATCTTCTTTGAGCCTCCTCAAAGAGGAGGAACTGTCACCAGCGTTGGTGATGAGCACACCCACAGGAGTGTTGATCCTCAGTGGTAGCCTCTTTTCCTCACTGCACCTTCCCTCCAGATCTAGAGCAGGCCGCCTATCCTGGAAAGGCAGAAGGTCACAAAAGATGACTACAGAGTAAGCATGACCAAAAGGCCAAGTTGAAGCTAGCCAGGATTTGAGGACTAAGAGTTTTACCACAAATGCCCAGAGTTCTTAGATTATTGAGAGAATACTGAATGGAGAAAGCTTGTCACAGCCACTTCAAAGACATGGCATCAGCATTTTCTCAGAGTTTTTAGTCATAAATAGATCATAAATAGCTCTGACATCCCAGACTTGCCACCCATCTTTCCTGGGACTGCACATCTCAGCACCCACTCTTTGTCTCACCTTCTTATCCAGCAAGGATCCACACATGGCCATGCTACTCTAGACCATGGCACAGCCTAGCAGCTTGGTCATAGACCAAGGCCAAGCAGTCACTAGGCCTTTTTGGCACCAGGGACCAATTTCATGGAAGACAAGCTTTCTGCAATTTGGGATTGGGGTAGAGAGGGTGGTAGTGATTAGGGGGGCATATAATTTCTGGATGATTCAAAGCAGCACTCAAACTAGATCCCTCAAATGCAGCCAGGCTCACAGTTGGGTTTGAGTTCAATAAGAATCTAATACAACCACTGATCTGACAGGAGGCAGATCTCAGACAGTGATTTGACTTTATTTACTTATTGCTGAGACAAAACACCTGACATCCAAAGTTAAAGGAGAAAGGTTTATTTTAGCTCACAGTTTGTAGAGGTTTCAGTCCACAGTTGACTAGTTCCAAAGCAGGGCAACATGGCACAGGTGTATCTCAGAGTAGAAACTCCATGCCAAGCAAGCAGGAGACAGCGAAGTAGCAAGGAGCAGCAGCAGCAGTCTGCCTTCTCTCTGATCCTTTATATTCCATACAGGTTACGAGCCTGTTGATTGATGTGACCCATACTCAGGGTGAGACTTCCATTATCCACACCCAGTATTACACCATTAATCCACATTCACATACCCGAATCCAGACACCTTCGAAACTCCCCGCTTATGATCGCTCGAGGCTTTGGGGGGACATCTAGATACAAGCCATACCAGGAAGTAGCTGTAAGTACAGGGCTTTGCTACCTTGCTCATCTGCCTCTCCCCTCTGCCATTTACTAGCAGAACAATACCATTTCCTGGTACAGAGGACAGGCACCCCCACTCTTGCCCATTCTCCCTTCCTGGCTATCACAGGAGCCTTCCTGGCTCCACTGCCACCTCTCTCCCCACCTCCTCAGTTCCAGAATCATCCGTAGCCACAAGCACAGCCTCTGCTCCTCCCTTTCACCCCAGTCCCTCTCCTTCAGGCCCAACAGCTGAGAAGGTATGAAGAATATGAACATTTTGTTAGGAATGGTATTAGCAATCTTTTAATGATTATAAAAGTAATACTTGTTCACTGTAGAAGAACATGGAAAAAACAAGAAGGAACACAAGCTTATTCATCCAGATGACCACTGGTGGCCTGCTGCTCGTGGTCCTCCAGACACCTACTCTTTCTTGGTGCTAACCAGGGTCCTCCCATATCATAAAAAAGTCATTGGGTTTCTGTAATCAAACCCATGTAGATATGACCTTACATATTTAATTCAGTGCATTACCGCTGTAGAAATAGGAAAACAATTAACATTTCTAGACCATTATGGCTGTTAATTACTGTACAATGCCAACTCAACACAGTAAATTGGGATAACATCTTCCAAAGTCGACAGCACAGTTGAAGTTTCCAAAAATTCAAATTATATATATATGTGTGTGTGTATGTATATATATGTATTTATATATATTTATATAAAAACAGTAATAGCAGTATGTTATGCATCAATAGCAGAAGCTAATAAAATATTCTCTAATAAAAAAAATAATATACGACTACAAGAGCAAGAAGCAACTTAAATATGTTCAAGAACCAGTTTCATCTTCAGAATTAAGGATTATTTTAATTTTACATCATTGCCTTTTCTCTTTTACTTTCCTTTTTAGTTTTATTTTAGGATTCCCTATTTTTAATGTTCATACAGAGATTTCTTTAACTGAAATACCAAATAGTTTCTCTGGTGTGAAAAACTATAATAGTACACAAGATCCTAATGAGATAATTAATAATGTGAAATAGGAAGTAAAGGGCTAAAGGTGTAGGGAAAGTGGGAAGGGTGGGGGAAAGGTAATAAGGGAGAGGAAAAAATATGAGAAAATGGAAAAATGGAAATAAAGTGTTTGTAAATGGGAAGGGAGGAGGGGGTGAAGGGAGGGCAGGGACAAGGGGAAAAAAATGAGAATCAAGACCTATCATGTAAAGGTACAGGATCCCAATAATGAATGTAACTGTACTATATACCTAGATTGTACCAATAAACTCAATTTTTTAAAAAAGTCATTGGGATGGCCCTTCTTGGGCAGCCTTGAGTGTGCCCACTCTGAGCAGGCTGTGTGTAGCAGGCAGGGAGCTGGTGAAGGCCAAGTGGGTGCACCTGCTGGCAGGGCCAGGTCAGCTGTCCTCTGCAGGCCCAGCTCTCCTGCCGGATTGACTTAGCACCACAGGTGTTGAAACTGAGTAGCTCGCTGGCGAAACCCTCAGATTTTGCTAAACTGGGCTTTGGCATACCCCATGATGAGCACGAAATGGAATTATTCCTTTAAAGTGCTTCCTTTTTGTTTTCTTGTCAAAAGAGGAAAAAAAGATGATATATTCTTATACCCCGAGGAAACAGACTAGGCATTATGGCACATACATATCTATTACATAAATTTCAAATTTCTAAGTCATTGTGTCTTTGGGCAGGGACACAGAATATTGAAGTATACATACCTTTTACTGATTTCACAAAATTAAGTATTTAAGCAGTTTCTAAGCCAAGAAGTTTTTTCAGAAAATTTAAAAGCCTGTTAAATTGTTAACAAAAAGATATATTAACATCATTCAAAATATTTTGCCTCCTTTTAAAATAGTTTATTTCTAAATTTGTTTTAAAACGTTAAAATATATTTTGAAAATTGATGTTTATTAAAGAAAAAATTTAAAATGGAAGACGAGTAAAAATGAAAAATACATCACTGTTTTGTTGCTGAGACTAAATATCCAACACCCAAAGTTAAAGGAGGAAAGGTTTATTTGGCTCACAGTTTGTAGAGGTTGCAATTCAGGATGGCGTGGCAGAGAGGCATCACAGAGAAGAAATAATTCATGGCAAGCAACAGCAATTGACAAGCAACAACACTAGCCCTCTTTGTGTCTCTTATGTTTTACCCAGGCTATCCTAGGGCAGGTACTCACCCCTAGGGTGGGACACCCTTCATCCTATCCAGAATTATGCTAAACCAGTCAATGGAATAATTCAGTAACTGCACCTCCTTGATCCCAGCATCACACACTCTAGATTCATCTACTCCTGAAAAGCCCCACCTAAGACCGCATGAAGCTTTGGGGGAGCCACTTGTAGACACAAGACATAACAGTTTATCCGTAATCCGTTACTCAAGACTAACTAATGTTAACATTTAGATGTGTAATGGGGTGCTCACAATTATTGTGAGTGTTTATTTTTTAAGTTTATAACAGTAAAAGACACATTGTCAAGAACAATAGGGGTGAGTGTGTTTGATGCTAGAGGAAGTATTTTGAGGGAGATTAGTGGCAGTGTGTCTTTTACTGTAATAAAATTTTAAATTTTATTGCAGTGTGTCTTTTACTGTAATAAAATTTTAAATTTAAACATTCACTGTGTTTTTTGATCACCTGTCACTGTGTTTGTAGCAATTTCTGTCCAATACAAACTTTACGGTGTGTCCTCAACCACCAGCAACATGTAACTTCTGGCTTTTCCCCAAAGTCAAAATGACCATGAAAGGTAAATGTTTTATATGGATTCAGGACATCAAAGCAGCCAAAACAGTGTAACTAAAGACATGAAAGAGGACTTCCAGGACTACTTCAGAAATTGGCAAGAACAATGAAATAATAAGTGTGTTCAAAGCCAGGGGGAGTATTTTTAGGGGGATTAATGTCAGTATGTCTTTTACTGTAATAAATTTTAAAAATGTAAACATTCACCATATTTGTAGATCATCTCTTGTATACTTATAAAAGTGTTCTGTCTGAATGTATACACCCATCAGCATAGACTTTATTATTATCATATATCTGTTTTATGTCAGTAAGTATGTATTAGGTTATCATTTTAAATGGTCACATAGTATTGCACTGAATGGAAACTGAAGTTCATTTTCCTAGTCCCTTTGTAATGAGCATTTAGGGTTGTATTTGTTTATTTATTTATGTGTTTACTTGCTATTACAAAAATCGCTTAGATATACTTAAATACATTTTTGTGAGTTCCAGAAGTTGAATTGCCTGAGGGTACATTCTGATTTTTGGCCCTTGGAAAGGTACCAAGAATCCATGCACCTTCACCATCATTGAGCAGAATTTTTTTGTTTTATGTTCTTTGTAAATTCAGAGCATTTTGATATACCTGAAAGTAACTTTAGTTCTCATCCAGCTCATGACCAGTCCTATTCAACCAGTCCTCATCCATGACCCCTCTCTGCATTAAAAGCAAATACCGGGCATAACATTATTTCATCCATGACCATTTTAATGTTTTTTTCCAAGAGACATTTAAGAAGCACAACTGATGTTGTCCCCATCACAGAAAGCTTTACAGTGATTCCCTGTATAGTGACGTGTCCAGCCCTTCTACATGCTCAATAAATTTCCTAAGTGATTGTTTTGTTTTGTTTTGCTTTTCACTTGTTTAAATTGAGATCCAGTGATGGTCCACATATTGTGACTAATCAATATGTTCCTATGTCTCTCGATGAAGGGATTTCCCTGCATCTCTTTTTTTCACTTAGCGGTGTATTCTTTCAGAAATTCTTTTGTAATTTGAAATCTTGCCAATTGCATCTCTGTAATGTTTTACCTGCTTCTGTGGCCTCTGCATTTCCTATAAATTGTTAGTTGATTCAGAAGCTTGAACAGATTCAATTTAAATTTTTAGCAAGACTTCTTTTTTTGATTTTTGCCAGTTTGATCTTCGCTACTGACTGTGTTGTTTTGACACACATGTCATGCTTTACATTTCTGATATTCCTATGGGCCATATGTGTATGGTGTCTCCTTTTGTGAACTGTCCACCTTTGCCTATTTCACCATTGGAGATGTGTGCCTTTATTTATTTTCAAAAGTTCCATATATATTAAGGCTATCACATCTGGTTTTTTTCTTATTAAGTTGCAAATATTTTTCTACTTCATCATTTCACACTTTCTGCGTTCAGTGATACTTATATTCTTTTCCACATGGAAGTTGTTTACTCTGTTGTCTGGCAGTCACTTTTTTTGCTGGTTTTTACTCTATAGTCATTCTAGAAAGGCCTTACTTTTCCCAAGATTGTGTACATTTTATGAATGTATTGTGAATTATGCATCTGTACTTTGCATGAATGTATTGTGACTTATGCATCATGTACTTTGCATGCAATTGTAATTGTACAACAATTACAATTACTACTTAATTAGCTACAAGTCTGGTGGGGGAGTCAACATAGCTAACTTTATCTTCAAGTAGTCACCTGTTATTCTAGGCACTTCACTTACGATAAACTTCATTTTTATCGTAGATGGCAGTCATTGTTTCTGCATTTTCTTTTCTTTGATCTTTTTCATCTAGTAGCTGTCAGTGTGTGATTGTGTGTGTGTGTATGTGTGTGGTCCTTTTATTAAAATTAACACACAGGTACCAAAGTGAAAAGTGAATGTTTAAAACACATGCATGAGTGAAGGGACTACTTTCATCTCCTCTTGTTATTTTCTTTGTCAAACTGTACCTGGCTCTTCTTAGATGCTCATTTTTCCAGTTCAACTTTAGGATCATTTTATCAAATTTCAAAAATTAAAAACCACATAAAAGATTGAGTTTGTGCAATTCAATTGATTACTTGCAGGATATGGGGTGGCCTTACAATATTGAGACCTATACCAAGAAATGGCATACTTTGCTATGATGAACTTTTTTTTCCCCCTGTTTAGTCTTATTTTATATGTAGGTGCTGTACTTTAAATTTCATACCAGGTATTTTTTCCATCATATTTTCTGTTTATTATTCCAGATTGTTTCCTGAAAAACTGCTGTTTAAAATTTCCTCCTGCATTTACCCCCAAATTTGAAGGGAAAAAAGCTGATCTTCTCTGAGAAGCACAGTGTGTCAGACACTGTGCTGAGTATTTTATTTACATCATCATATTGAATCCTCGAAAACCCTTAGAGGGCTCACTCTACTAATAAGGATGGAAACTGAGAGAGGCTGCACCACTTTTCCTAGACTGCTGGGTCCAAGCCTGGCCTCTCAGCCTCCAGCCTCTGTGACAGATGGGAGCAAGGGGGGGAGTCGAGGGAGGGGCTAGGATGCCGCCTTCCAAATAAGCTCCTGGTCCAGGTCACAGGGCATACTTAGGATTGTCTCTGCACAGCAAATTGCCTGCCTAGGTATCTTCCAACTCAGTAAAAGTGGCTTCCTGTTTGGAGATGCAGGCAAGGCTGTAGTTCTAGAATCAAAAGCATTCTGTCTTCTGCAATAATTTGAACAGTCAGCTTTGCCAGCAGAGGAAGCCCCTCAGCCCAGCATCTCCCTCCTGAACTCTCGACTTCCAGAGGATGGGGGATGTGGGGGCAGGCTGTGTTTGTAGAATTATTTTGCCTCTTCCCAGCTCTTGGCCCTGTCCTCAGTTTCATCCTGTGGAAAATGAGAAATGAGAATAATTCACTGTGAGGAGTCAGTGATAGATTGGAGTGTCTGAAATGGTTAGAATAGAACCTGGCAATTATACTAAGCATTGTGATGAGTGCCTAGATCTGCACAAGGCTCAGAGTCTGTCCAGCCTAATGCCCAGCACAGTGTCCAGGCCACAGGGATGTCGGTGACAGAGATTGAACCCAGGCCTCTACTGTCCACACACAGCTGGGCTGTGAAATCCTGCAATCACAGGCCTCATGGAGTGCCCTCCTGGCCCTCAGCCTCTCACAGCTAGGATTCTTAGTTTTTATGCAAGTCTTGGAGAATCTTTAGGAACTTTTGTTGATTATTGCCACTAAGTGAGAATATTTACTGAATATTTCCTAACTGTTGGCTTCTCACAAGCCTATGGCCTCCTGTGGCCTGGTGGGAAGACAGGGGTCTTCCTTTGTATGCTTGGAAGGACTCAGAAGAGTGTCAGGGATATTCAGTGAGGAAGGTAAGAAGATTCTGGAAATGGACAAGGGTGATGGATGCATAACGTGAATATCCTTAATCCCAGAGAACTATATTCCTAAAAATGGCCCAAATGTAACTTGTCATATATATTTTAGCACTATAAAACATAAAAATAAAAACTTACAATGACCCAACCCTCCCCCCCTTTTTTGTGACATCATCCTTTTTCTCATTTCTCATTGATTTGGGACAATCCAAATATGAAGTCTTAGTCACCTGTGTAAAGTGCCCAGTATGTGAAAACTAACTACACAGAAATAAATTTAAACCACATGTACTTATTCATTTATTAATGACCTTTATTAAAGTGAATAAAATTATTTTAAAAAGAAACAACCATCAACCAAAATGTGTTTATCAATTTAAGAAAGCCAAGTCAGTGGTGAACCAAATTTTTCAGTTTCAAACATTCTTGACAAGACTCTTAATAATCTAAATTAGTAGAAGAAATTTAGTCTCAATGAATGCCTCTTCCAATCTCTTAAAGTTATTGATAATCAAAAATGACCTATGGCTATTTGTGTGTTACCTTTGGAGAAATGTCTATTCAAGCATTTAAGCTAATTTTAAATTGGGCTAATTATATTTTTGGTATTAAGTTATGTGAATTATTAAGTTATGTGAATAATTTTGGGCATTAAGCCTCTATCAGATCTATGGTTTGCTAATGTCTTCTCTCAGTCTGTAGATGGCCTTTTCACTGTATCGCTTGTTTCTTTTGCTATGTAGAACGGGTCATATTGGAATAGTCCCGATGTCTAGTTTTGCTTTTGTTGCCTATAATTTGGAGTTCTATCCATGCTATCATTACTAAGACTAATGTCAAGAAACTTTTTCCTCTTTTTCTTCTAGTTTGTAAGGTCTTATACTTTAGGTCTTTAATTCATTTGAGGTGATTTTTTTGTAGAATAAGGGTCAAATTTCTTTTTTAATGTGGATATCCAGTTTTCTCAGTACCACCTATGGAAAAGACTAGGCTTTCCCCATTTAATAACCTTGGCAACATTGGCAAAATTAAATTGATCATAATGCATGAATTTATTGCTGTGCTCTCTATTCTGTTCCACTGATCTATCTTTATGCCGGTGTTATACTGTTTTTAGTACAGTAGCTTTGTAATTTGTTTTGAAATTAGAAAGTGTGATATATCCAATAGGTGTATTAAAAGATGCCTGAAGGCAGTAATTATCAGGGAAAAACAAATCAAAACCACAATGAGATATTTTCTAGCACCTATTTGGATGCCTATCATTAAGAAAAAGGTAAGTGTCAGTGTGAATATGGAGAAATGAGTCATGTTGTACACTGATGATGGGAATGCAAAATGGTGCTCCCACTATCAAAAACAGTATGGTAGTTGATGCAAAAATGAAAAATGGAACTATTATTTCCAGCAATTCTACTTCTGCATATTTATTCAAAAGCATTATTAATGAGGATCTGGAAGCTATCCTAGCCCTTCTATATTCATTTCAGTACTATTCGCTGTAGCCAAGTTGTGGAAACAACCTGAATGTCCACAGTAGGAGGAATGAGTAAAGAGAACTCAGTATATACATATGGTGGAATATTATTCTGCCTTTAAAAAGGAAGAAACTCTGACATTTCAACAGCGTGGATAAATCTAAAGATCATTATCTCTGAGTGAAATAAGCCAGTTACAGGAAGACAAATACTTCACGGAATCACTCACTTGTGGGATCCATGAAGGCTGAGCTCAGAGAAGCAGAGAGTATAGTGATAGTTGTCAAGAAGGGGGAGGAGTCATAAGACAGCAGGTACCAAATATTAGTTATGCAAGATGAATAAGTTGCAGAGATTTTCTCTGCCACGTCGTGCCTGTATATAACAATACTGTAGTCTACACTTAAAAATTAAGGAAGAGGGTAGATCTCATGTCAAGATCTCTTACCACAAAATTAAAACCAGAAAGCACACTCAGAGGTTGCACTGTCCTTAGTTCTTTCCATTGGGGTTCAGTTCTGCTGCTCTGCCATGAGATCCCCCATTCCTCAGCAGCTGCTGAAGGCCTTCCCTTCCTCTCCTGGGGCAGGCAGCTCCTCCTAGAATGGGTGTTGGGGCAGCATCCTGCAACAGGGGGAGGAGACCTTGACAAAGCTGCCTTGTCTTGCCAGATGGTTCCACTTACATTGCGGTTTCACTGGCATGCAGAGGAATTGATAGATGCACTCAGGATCTCTTGTCTGAAAGTTGAGGCTTTAGGGAAGGCTTCGTTGGCTGCTGGGCTCCTTCCAATCTGCACTGAAACCCACAGTAAACCATTTGTCTCCTCAATTCCCATGTTCAAAAGCAAACTACTAACACAAGTGGCAGGACTCCTGGGAGATCCTTACAAGCTCTGAGTCTCATTTTGGAAAGCACAGCAGACACAGAGGTGAGAGCCAGGAGGTCTGACTAGTCTTAACAGATTAAAAAACTCCTGCAGCAGCTGAACAGTTATTTATTTTCTTGTATGCTTCCCATCTGTCTTAGAAAGTTTAGGTTCCAGCATAACAAAAAACCCAGTACTTTGTCACTGCCTCTATATATTTCCTCTGTTTACACAGTTCATCTGAATGGTAAGATCATACCCCAAATGTGGTATTTGTATTTGGTTGCGAAGATTTCAGATGCAAATGATCTCCACCAGTGATTTAAGTACAGTTAGTAGACAACGTCTGGAAAACATTCTTAGTATGTGTGTTTTTTTTCTCTTCAGAGTTAATGTATGAATTTTTAAATGCTCTCCTAATAATTTTATTTATCCACAGGGCTAGTGAGGCTCACAAAAGAGCAAGGTAGATTTGTTGGCCATTGGTCTTGCCCGGTGCATCCTGCTCTATGCTTTTATGTCAATCCTGCATTCGTATTAAAATAGCTCCTAATATCGGAATAGGCATCTTATATTTGTGAGTAGATAGGCATAGAGAAACTCTATGACAGTGAGAAGTGTAAAGATTCTGTTGTGTAACTCAAGGAGCCACTGTTGTGGGGATGCACGTATACCAGGCCACCTCCCTGCAGTGAGTCTGGGCATCAGGCCTGGTTCCACATCTCACTTGTCCTGGCAGCATGGGGGTGTGGGCTGTTATTACAGGGAGTTATTGCAGGGAGTTTCTGAGTGTCAGAGGGCTGCTCTCAGTTCCCACAAGACCTTCAAACAAACAAACGAAACAAAACAAAAACCAACGACAGCAACAAAAAATTAGCTTTAAATAACAAGCAGTTTGGTCCTGTCGCTGCAACTAGCCTGGGCTCTTTCCACGCAGTGTCCTACAATTTTGCACATAGCTCAGGCAGTGCCCCTTGGGACAGATACTATCTTCCATTTGAGACATGATGCATTGACCCTTGACCAATGGACTCCAGAACTTTGTTGGATGCCACACACTCTATATTTGACACAATTTCTTGGAACATTTTCTTAAATATGACCTGAGAGCTAATTCATATTTTTATGTGAAATTAATTCCAATGTCATTTTTCTTATTTGAGGTAGAAAATGTCATGTGTAGTTTTTCACTGATATTTTTAAAACATGTTTTATTTATCTATTTTTTTTATTTTTTTATTTTTGAGACAGGGTTTTTCTGTGCAGTTCAGGCTGGCCTTAACTCATTATGTAGCCCAGGCTAACCTCAAACTCACAGTGACCCTTCTATCTCAACCTCCTAAGTTCTGAGATTACAGATGTGTGCCACAGTGCCTGGAAAACAACTTATATTCCAAAACTTTTCTTTTTTTTTCTTTTCATTACATTTATTGGTACTTCTAAGGTATACAGTATGGTTACATTCACCATTGGGATCTTGTACTTTTCCATGATGTATCTTGGTTCTTATTTTTTCCCCATACTCCTGCCCTCCCTTCACCCTCTCCACTCTTCCCTACTTACAGACTTTGTTTTCATTTTTGCTCTTTCTCATATTTTTCTTTTCCCTTCTTTCCTTTCCCCTACCCTTCCCATGGCCCCTACTCCCTTTAGCCCTTTTCTTCCTATTTCAGATTATCAATTATACAATTTGAACCTTATTTACACTTTTAGTTTTTCACACTCCAGAAACTATTCAGTATTTATATGTGTGTCCTATTTATTTCATTTAAGAGTATGGCCTCAATGTGCATCCATTTTGCTATAAATGTCTCTAGTTTCTCATTCTTTATGGCTGAGTAGTACTCCATTTTATAGGAAAACCCACGTCTTCTTTATCCAGTCTCCAGCTGATGGGCAATTGGGCTGCTTCCAAGTTTTAGCTATTACAAATTGTGCCACTATAAACATGGGTGCACATATATCACTGTGGTGTGATTCTATGATTTTTTTTGGCCTTCTTGTTTTATTTATTTATTTATTTTTTTCTCATTGAATTTATTGGTACATTTTAGGTATACAGTACAGTTACATTCATCATTGGGATCTTGTACCTTTACATGACAGGTCTTGGTTCTCATTTTTTCCCCTTGTCCGTGCCCTTCCTTCACCCCTCCTCCCTTCCCTGTTTACAGATACTTTATTTCCATTTTTTCATTTTCTCATATTTTTTTCTTTTCCCTTATTTCCTTTCCCCTACCCTTCCCCCACTTCCCCTACACCTGGTATGATTTTTTAAATTCTTTTGGGAAGATACCCAGCAGAGGGATAGCTGGGTCAAATGAAACTTCTAATCTTAGCTTTTTGAGGTATCTCCATACTGATTTCCCCAGTTCTTGCAACAGTCTGAACTCTCACCAAAGAGAAGGGTTCCTTTCTCCCCACAACCCAGCCAAAAATTGTTATTGGCTGACTTCTTGATAGCAGCCATTCTTTCTGGGGTAAGGTGGAATCTCAGCATTGTTTTCACCTGCATCTCTCGAATGACCAGTGATGTTGAACATTTTTTCATATATTTATTTGCTGCTTTTACTAGTTTGTCTGAGAAGTGTCTGTTCATTTCAGATGCCCTTTCTGAATTGGGTCTTTATATTTGGAGGGTCTGATTTTTTTTTGAGTTCTTTATATATTCTAGATAGTAGATGTTTGTCTGAGGAATATCTGGTAAAAAATGTTTCCCACATTGTATGTTGTCTCTTAGTTCTGTTGGTGGTTTCTCTTGCAGTGCAGAAGCTTTTTAATAAGATGAGATCCCAGTTATTGATTTTTTCTGCTAGTTCCCATGCTACTGAGTATTTGTTCTTAAAGTCTTTTCCTGTGTCAGTGGCTTCGAAAGTTCTACCTAACTTATCTTCCAGCAAGTTTAGTGTTTCTGTTTTAATATTTAGATCTTTAATCCACTTGGATTTTAGTTTAGTGCATGATGAAAGATATGGGCCTAGTTTTAATCTTTGGCAGGTTGAAATCCAGTTTTTCCAGCACAATTTATTGAAGAGGCTATCTTTCCTCCATTGAGGATGGTTGGCTCCTTTGTCAAATATGAAATAGCTGAGGATGTCTGGAGTTGTTTTTGCTTTTTTTGGTACCAGAGATCAAACTCGGGACCTTGTGCTTGTGAGGCAGGTTGCAGAACCAGTGAGTTAAATCCCCAGCCCATGTTTCTGCATTTTCTAATCTATTCCACTGAACCTTAGGTCTGTTTTTTTGCCAGTACCATTAAAGATTTTCTATAATTACTCTTTGTTTTCCTTTCCATTCTAGCCTTGTGAGTATGGTCATGATTATACTTGAATAATACAATATTACGAACCCAGGTCTGGAAGGTCACCTGAAGAAAATCTAATATCTAAGATGTATTGTTGGGGAGAAAGGCTTTTTTCAATGGCTGGAGAATGGAGAAATGGGAACTTGGCTTGCAAATCAACTTAACTCCAGGCAGGTGGAGGAGTTAGAGGTATAGGATAGAAATAATGGGGGAGAGAGTTGGGTAATAAAGAGGAAGAATGTTCATGTCTTTTCTTAAAATTAGCAGACATCAACATGTCTGCGTGCAGAGCTGAATAGGATCTGACCAAAGGTAAAGACAGCAAAGAAGACAGACACAAAATGAAGGCAGAGATGCCAAGTTTTTGCATCCCATTCTAATCCCATCACATATGTGCAGGCCTAGGAGAAGAATCAGTGTTTTCAGTAAAAGCCTACTTCAAGTACCTGAAAAGTAATCTAGGGAACCATTATCATCTCAACCCATACTTCAGAGGTTTTATCTATGGCAAAGCTGTGTAACCTCCCAAATTAGTGACTTTTTAGTCAACCAAGATCGAGTGGTGGAAGTGATACACTTCAGAGAGTGACAAAATCACTGTCGCCATGGCCTTCCTTCCATTCAATCGTGCTGGCTCTGCCATCAGCCCAATCAGCCTGGGACTCTTATCTACACAAGCCTGCGGCCCTCTCCTGGCCTGACCCTGTCCACACTCCCAGGCAGACTGCTCTACACTGGCAGTGGTCTTATCAAGCATTCTCCTGAGTGCTTTACGTAGAGGACTCCCTCCCTACCAGGTCTCGGCAAAGCCATAACCATCAGTTTTGGAGACAAGGACGTCCTGATTGTGAAACTGAACCAGTGTTGAGTGAGGTTTGCAGGACTTGGGGTGCTGAGCTTGAGTGGGAGGCATGGACAATGTTCTGCTTGGCAGTGGCCCCGAACTGAACGAAGTTCACCAGCACCGAGGAGGATTCTGTGCCTACTTGAGTGGGCTGGAACTTTTTGTTTTGTTTTTGTGGTACTAGGAATTGAGCCAAGGTAGGCAAGAACTCTACCATTGAGCTACCTCTCCAGCCTGTGAACTGGTTTGTAATGAGCCCCAGCACTTCAGGACGTAGTGCACTGGGCCAGGGCCAGCTGAGTGTGGGTGAGGGGCGCTGGGTCCCCTCCTGCTTCCTGGCCTTGTGCTTGGCTTCCCCTTATGTCTTAACCAGTCAGATCTTGTTTCCAAATCCTTCCCACAACCCCACTTTCTCTTTTGTGGGTGATAACTTTCTCACGTCAAATCTCTGGACACACTGAGGTGAGGATTAAAGCCACCCTACTTTACCACTGGGCCATGGTAAGGGATGGCTGCTTTGTAAGTGTTGCTGTACTCCCTTTTACCTTTTAATTTCTGAGCAAACTGCTCACACAATTCAGTATCTTGAATTTTTTCATTGAAAATTCCTTTTAGCATTTCCTTTGACTTTCAAAAGTCTATAAATGCTACTTCTTTTGTTGTTGTTTTGTTTTGTTTTTTGTACCGGGGATCAAACTCGGGACCTTGTGCTTGTGGAGCAGGCAGTGGAACCACTGAGCTAAATCCCCAGGCCAGTGCTACTTATTTTTTAGAAGTCCTCAAATTCTGAAAACCCTGCCATCAGAGTGCTCTCCCACTGGGATTGGAGGCCACATTTGTTGCATGTCATTCATGAAAGAGGTGTCAGGCAGCAAAACTAAAAAATTACTACCACGTCAGTACTCTTGAATTGTCCACAGTGTGATCCCTAAAGCCTTGCCAGGTTCCCTGCCTGGGGTCACCTCTGAGCACCACCTGCCTATGGTTCTGCCCTGGACCAACAGAGAACTCAAGCATCTTACAGGCACTGGGTTCAACAAGGGCCAGAGATCTGGTCCTCCTTGGAGTTGCCAGCCTACTGCACATCAAGCTTGCTAGGCCCTAGGTGGCACTGTCTCCACCTAGGAATCCATCACCAAGTGTTCTTGCTCTGAAATGAATAAAGGAGCCACAAGGGTGGAAAGGAAGCTCTTGTGGGCTGTGTCTTATCATTGACTTTTCACTGCCACACATGACATTGCAGATCCTTCCAGTGTCAGGGGAGGAGTTTGCCCCAAACCAGATTGCTGCAAGACACCTGTTCCCCTGATCCATTCCCTGGGCGACTCTCCTGTGGGTCGAGATCAAGTGTGTGAGGTGCATTTCTTGAGCTTGAGCACACTGCATCCAATGTTGCAAAGGCCAGTCAAGGATTGGTCAGAGCACAAGCCGAGCATTATGGCTGTCCCTGTCCCTGGCTCCACCCTCAGAGACACCTTGGGGCAGCCAAAGCAGGAAGCCCAACAGTTTGAGGAGCCACCTACATCCCTGTACTTTCCAGGGACTCTAAATCATGAATGAAATATATTAAGAAAAGGTTTCCTACTTGTGAGCTTCAAAAGAGGGCTTCTCAGACTCGTGTAACCACAAACTAGTAGGTGGAGGTGGACCTTGGAACTTGAAAGTGACCAGGTACCTGCAATCTTCCACTTCCTTGGGCCCTTGTAAGTCTAGAACTGCCTCCTGAGTTGAGTGCTTGCAAAGATAGCCCAAAGTCTCAGCCAGAGCAAATGGAAGGGGTCATCTGTGGTATGTCCAGCCAAGCCACAACCAAGGTAATGCTGGGGTGGAGGTGGTGGTGCTGGAGGGTGCTGAGCCTAGGGAGAAGGGGCACCTTCTCCCAACTGATCTGTCCACCCACATATGGCCAGCATGCAGGATGTCCAGATACCATCTCTATCCTTGGCAATGGCAGGTGGAGCCAGAAAGAAACAGGCCAGGCCATATTTTGCCTGGTCTTAGATCTCCAGGGCACAGGCCAGCTGACATCAAACCATATCTGTGACGAGCCAGAGAGGCAGAGTCAGGAAATACTACAAACGTTTATTGAAGGAGGAAGATAACTGGGGCAAAACCTAGGCTGGCAGACTATGCACTGGATTTAACTCTGGGCTTCCAAGACACAAACAGAAATGGTCTGACGTGTAACTCAATGGCCTGTAAAAAGGAACCACACGTATTCTCTGGGAGAAACATGCCATTTTTCTGGACTGCTATGTTAAGAGAAAACCCTTGGAGTGGCTCTTTGGGTGAACAACACTGGTGGAATATGGAGATGGGTGAACATGGTTGGCTTGGGCCTCTGTACAGCCCTAGAGGCCAAGGCTGCATGTAAGCAGGTAAGTACATGAAAGTATCTCAAGGGGTGAGTCTTACGGGTATCACTGATCTTCCTCATTCCCTGCCATCTGATTCCACCAGCTTTGTCAGGATCTGTCTACCTCTGTAATCAGGTCTTGAAGGTCTGTAGTGCAGGGCCCTTGGCTGCCTAGTGAAGAAAGAGGCTGCAAGTTGAGAGCTGTGGGACATTAACAGGGAAATGGGCTTCTGGAGGTCCCAGGCCTGCCTGTGGACCAGCTGCTTCCCCATCAAGCACCCACCCTTCTCCATGAATTGCACAGACCCCCTGATGACCCACTGCAATGCTCAGGATGAGAGAGCAAGGCAATGGACTACCTTATTTCCCATGCAATGGCAACAATGTGAACAAAATGGCACTTCCTTCTGTGTGTAGCTGGCCCTCCTGCAGTACTTCACACTAGGAACACTTCATTCTCACTACCATGTGATGGGGTCCCTTCTGGTCTTATCCCTACTTCAGGATGAGAACACTGCAGAAGGTACACTGTGTCCTCGAGGGTCACAATGGTGTAAGTGGCTGCTCTCAGAACCCACCTGGGCATCAGCAAAAATCTAGGCCAACCTCAGGGCCGTGGTGTGACAGCCAAGTGAGCCTGGTGGATGGAAAACGCATCTGTTTCCTGTAGGCACCTGGACAAATCAAACATGTGTACCTTTCCTTGCCACTATGTGTATTGTCTGTCAATTAGAACACAGGGCAATAAAGAACGAGTATACTAGGGAGTGCACACATACTCCAGAGGGAAATTCATGCTGCCCAGCTCCCCACCCTGCCTAGGAGGGAAAGGACTCCCTTCTGGGAGATGTAACTGGCCCCAGGCACTGTGCAGCTGCACTGACAGACTGAACCTCCTGTTGACTGTGTGCAGCAGGTTAGAAGGCCTACAGCAGGTACAGCTGCCGCACGGCTGCCGCAGGTCTCAACTCCTCAAAACCACCCGCCCAGCTACAGCAGGGGGTGGCTAGCAGCAGCACCACTGCCATCGTGACTCACAGGGAGATGGCAGCTTTACATATTTAAAAGGAGCATGGCCGCTTCCTATCTGAAGTATGTTTCCCTGGAGAGACCACCACCATTTGATCTATTTTTGATTAAAATGTAAAAATTAAAAATTAAATCAAATGGTGGTATAACTCCTTCGGGAAAACATACTTCCGTTATGAAGTATTCCCTATAGTAACCTTGAGACTCTTACGGCAGCATTGTCTCATCTGTAGGTGGTCTTTTTATGTCACACATAATTAAAATGAATTGCGGTAAGATCCACCAAGTGACTGCCTTCGATGTGCCGACCTGCAGCTGGCACTTCCGGAGCAGGTCCCGGAGGAGCTGGCCTTGAAGGTGAGAGGCAAAGACAGGTGGGGCTGTCCCGCTCGCAGGGAACCTCAGGGTGCACTGGCCAGAGGAAGGAGCACCCCTCCTTAGGACACCTCAGGTAACTTCATCAAATAGCCAGTTCCAGCCCACAAATCAAAGAGGTACAACCTGATTTCCTAGCAAACTGCTTTCCAGACTCTAATCCAACACTGCTGTGCACCCAACCACTCTTGGTGGCCTCAGAATGGAGGAGACTGTTGGATAGGATTGCAGGCCTGGGCAAAGCCTGAAGAGACACCTGTATTTGTAGTCATAGTTTCCCTCCCTGTGGGCTGGATGTGGACATGACTTTGGTTTTGATCTTTTTATTGGTAACCATTACATTCATCCTGGGGAATTGGTACATTTACATATCACATCTATGGACATGACTTTCTGAGCCATGACCTCAAGGCCAATTGTGGGGTGTGACTGGCCACATGGTGGCTGCCCAACAGTTTCTTGGCTACATTTACGTTTGGAAACCTCCACTTCAACTGACAATCCCAGAGGGAGAAAATGCTTCTGGAGTAAAGGTCTGAGTGCAGCTACCAAAAGCACCTTTTCAAATGAATACATATGTGGGAAGGTGGGGGTCCTACGGGTTTCCAGAGACTTAGGAGCTGTGCTGGAGGAGTTGGGCTGTTACTCTCCTAGTCTGTGGCACACACAGGTGGTTATGGAGAGTTAGGGCTGTAGCGTTTTAATTACACTAAAGTCAGTCTAGAGGCATCTGATGCCTGCATAGTTTTCCGTTTCTGTTTCCAGAGACTCTTTTAGCAGGGTCTGGCCCTTTGGATGTCAACAGCAATTGGGAAGGACTTGAATCTGTGGGGTGTGGTAAGCAGGCCTCCACAAAGCCTGCAGGCAGGAGGGAAGCACCATGAGAGCCCAGTTCCTAGAAGATGTAATCCAGGAGCTAGTGGCTACCTGCTGGAATGCAGAAAAAGGTCATTCACAATCCCCAAGGGTCAGGCCTAGGCTGAGGACACAGCTTCTCTTGCATTCTGGGAAAACCAAATCCAATTCACCCCAGAACCTTCTTAGGGGTGGGTTTTGTTCGCCTCCAATGGCTCCATGCTGTTTTGGTGGCCCCCTAGAGGCCAGTGGGGAGAAAGACAGGAGGATCCAGACTGGAGGGGTGGATCCGCAGGAGTGTAAAGCAAATGAATCCCTGTGGAAGCTGCACAGGGAATATTAGCCATAGGCTAGTGAAGAGTGAGCTAGGCACCACCCTCAGCCTTCACTTCACTGAATGAAGACATCACCTGCCCTACACATACTGCTTATAGGCTGTTTCCGTAGTGCAGTGGCTATCACATTTGCCTGACACATACAGCTTAGCATTTCTGTTAGCAACTCTAGCCTTGCTGTCTGTCTGTCCCATAGAAGGCCCTTCCTGGAGTGCAGTGGTGGTCAAAGGCACATCCACAGAGGGAGTTTGTGATTTCTAAGGCTGCCAAGTGGTCAGAGGCAAAGCTGGATCCAACCCTGGTCATCTGGTTCAAGATGGACTCTTGATTATGCTGGCAACATTCACATGGCTCTTCTATTCAGAAGCCAAATTGGATTTGAAGGGCCATTTCCCTGGGTTTGCTAATGGGCAGCTGGGGGCAAACTCACCCCCCACACACACACTAGCCTTTTTCAGTCCTCAGCAGGAGCCCAGCCCCAGCTGAACTGCCACAAAGTCCCTCCTATCCCCTGAGCCTGTCCAAGGTCCTCAGGCACTGCCTGGCCAGGCTGGCTGGAGGGAGAAGTGAGTGGAAGGCAGGAAAGAGAAGGAAAGAAAGCCAAGGACTGAGGGAAAGCACTGGGCGTTGGATAGAGGTGTCACAGTAGGCTGCATCCTTTCCACCTCTATGTTCTCCCTTTAGTGACAAGCCTCTGGGGTATCTGTATCCCTGGTAATCTCATGCCCCACCCACAGTGGGTGGCCCGGCTCTGAGCTCAGTTCCCAGCTTGGCAAACCACCCAGAGCAACCTGTCCTCTAATGCCTTGGTCTCCTCACCACAGTCTCCTCTTGCTGTAGCCTGCACTTGGGGCTCCTCAGAAGCTGTTCCCCACCCCCACCCCCTAGTGTTTTCATCCGATCGTGGTATAATGCCAGAAAACAGACAACTTTGTGCTGTGCTGAAATTCTCTCTCCCTCACTCCCATCTACTCCCCCCACCCAGACTCCCAGGTACCCAGGTGAGATCTCAATCAGATTCACAATGTGTAGAAATTAGAAACTCATCCACTGCAAGCAAGTGGTGTTTGTGAGAAGTTGAGATGCTTGTCCGTCAGCCTCTGTTCTGACTCAGCCCTAGGACAGACAGGCACCCTTCACTCCCCACAGGTAGCACCAGGGTACCTTCTAGAACAGAGCAATTTCTGGAAGACTGAGCCACTGTAGGGAGAATGTTGGGGCCTCAGACCAATTACCAGCTCTTCGGACAGTGTCTCCAGAGAGAAGGCCCAGCTCAGCAGGTGATCAGCCTGGATTCCTACTATGGGTGTGTCCGTCAGCCTGCCCATAGGTGTGGGCATGTTGCCAGGTTTGGTGGTGAAAGAAGGGAGGCAGAAGCTGATGATATTGTTCAGGAGGGATGTTTTATTTTTTGGTGGTGCTGAGGATTAAACCAGGGCCTTCACATGGAGCTACATCCCGCAAAGAGTCTTGCTAAGTCACTATGTTGCCCAGGTTTGATTTTAACTTGTGATCTTCCTGCCTCAGATTCCTAGAGTTCTGGGGTTACAGAGCGAGCCACCGTGCCTGGTTGGATAGACTTTCTGATTCAGCCCTGAGCAGAGCCACTGAGGGGCCCAGAGGGCTGACTGATATAAGTGGGTCAGGGGCTTCTCCCACCACACAGAAGACCCAGCCCATCTTGGTAATAGGCATCTATAAAAATTACATTTTTCAGTGGTTTATGACTACAATTGGGATGAGTTTTAGAACTGATTTTTTTAAATCTCACCAGCTGATAACCCTTCCAATTATTTTTAATATTTTAACAAATTAATTTTGTTAGATTTTCTAACCATACCAATATATGTAAATTATGATAATCTATTTTGTTTGAAGTAGATCAACTCTTTAACTTCTCTTTTTTAAAAAGAAAATTCCCTCTGGGTAGGTGTCATGGAAAATTCAAACACTCAATAGGAGAGAGACAAGGAGAGTGAGCACTGCACATACCACACCCAGCTGCAGCATGTATCTGTGTTTTTCTCTGTGTGTTCCCCCTCTTTACTAGGATTTCTTTCTTCAGGATGTTAAGGCAGATCCATGGCATTACTGTAATTCATCCTTAAGTACTTCAGAATGTGTCTTATAGGTAAGAATGTTTTGATATAACTTACATATTATTGTACCTAACAAAATTATCAATGGCTCCACTCCTTAGTGTAACCTAACATCCAGTTCACATTCTCTTTTCCTCCAAGTGATGCCATCTGTCTGCTCTCTTTCCTAGAATCTCCTTCCCTGCTCCTATTTTGATTCCTGGATTCCCATGTGGGTTGCACATGGACTTTGGGAAACGTTGGTTGGAAAGATGACAGCAGCATCTGAGATTGAGCAGCTACAGCTCTAAGAACTGAGAGGTGGATACAAAACAAACAGCAAAGGATAGAGTTTGCATGTCCACCATTTGAATGGCGGCAGCAGCAGGAGGAGAGTAGAGGGGAAGGTACTGACTGAGGGGGCTTTGGTCAGCATGGTGGAGTTTCAGGGCTCTGACTCAAATGCACTCACTCCACTGTCCAGTCAGTTGATTTTCTAAAACTTGGTGACATCAATCACAGTTGCTTCCAAAAAATTGAGCTAAAGGGACTTATTTATTTTGCCATCCACAAACTTTTCTAATTTAATAAAATTAGGAGATTTTTCACTTTCTAATGTATTTTCTTAGGCACTTTTAACTATAAACAAAATGTTCTAACGTAGTTAACATTTGCAAAATGATCGTCCACATACCTGACAGCTCACATGATAGTTTCAAATCCAGGAAGTGACAATCACTCTCATACAGGCTAACGCATCTTGAATTTTCCTATTTCAAGCCCACAGCATTAGGCCTAGGGATGTGCATATGAAAGTGCACAGAGTTTATGCATGTGGGTACATGCATGACTGTGTGTGCACACATGGGTACCTCACATTGCATGTATATGTATGACTATCATGTGATCATGATGTGTGCGCACATCAGTATATTTGTGTGAGTACTGTGTGCATGTGTGTATATGTATGAGTGTGCCTAGTGGGTCTTGGTGTGTATGTACATGTGTGTGCTTGCATAACCTATTAAAATAATAAGTTCCTGCAACTTTGTTCATTTATATATCCTAGAGGTCTTTCCTGTGGACATAACTTATCAGTATTATATTGAATAGATGAATACTAATTCACATAGCTAGTATCTTCTTGATATCGTCTATCTTCTTGGGTTGCTCTCACATTTTTGCTGCAGTAAAATATGCTAAAACTCCAAAGTTAAATATAGATCAAATATATAAGAAATCATTCTACTATCAAGTTAGCAAAAAAATACTTTAAGTATGCTGGTGAAGATGTTGGAAAATAGATGCTCAGCATCACTGGTAACAATGATAAAAGTGTTTTAATTGCTTTGGAGGCTGACTTGGCAAAATCTAAATGCCCCTGCTGACAGTGCATTCACTGCTCTCCTAAGCAATGACTCTGCGCTTAGATCTTGCCTAGAGCTGCCCTCTGAGCTGTGTTTCCCAGACCTGTTGAAGGGACTACAGTTTTCTTCCCTTTCTGGGGTCAAACTGGCAATAGCCATTAGTATCTTTAAAGATTTAAGTTTGGAGAAACCACCTGCATTCAGCAGCCAGAGCATCAGTATTGAGGTGTTTGCCCATTTGCATTTTATCGCCAGATGTCAGTTCAGGAATCTGGCCTCAGTAAAAGTGGAGCAAATCTCACTGAATCTGCCCTTGGGAGAAAGGAAAGCAGCAGTGGCTTAGGATGATGCTCATCTCCCACCCACCTATTGAGGTCTGCTGAGGTCTGGGTGTAGCTGTGGAGTCTTCTGAGACCCACCTTTTGCACATTGCCTCAGGCCCAAGGGACTCTCTTCTGAGCAAGGAGGCCAGCATCTCTTCCCAAAGCTCCATGGCCCTTGTTGCCCTTTTGCCCTACTGTGGTGGGCTCCTCTTCTATTTTGTTGAGTAGGAATACCATCCAGAGACAGGCAGGGTGGAGCGGGGCAAGGGAGAATCACTAAATACTTATTCCAACATAGAGAAAGGAGTTGATGCCAATATTCAGAGTCCATGAACAAAATAATCCACCTCCTGAGCTGTTTAGCAAAAGGAACCTCGATGTTACTTTCTTCTTGGAGAGATCAAAATACACCAGCAGAGACCTGCCATGCTAGATTGGGGATCAGGGTTCTTTAGCCTTATGTGGGGGACAAACAGATGTTATGCCACAGTCCTGGGAGCTCTTTCTGGACAGGGTGACAACAGGCTTGATGGGACAGAGTCCTTCAGCTCAACAGGGACAGGATAGAAGTCATCCTTGTTGCCTACAGAGTACAGATGAGAAAATAGGGACTGAGCTGCTTTTCAGGGTGTGGTGGTAAAATTTGTGTCAACTTGACAGGCTGCCTAGATAGCTGATAAAGCTATCATTTCTCAAGGTGTGGGGGTGTTTCTGGAAGATATTTAACTCAGTGGACTAAGAAGATTCACCCTCACCCATGCAAGTAGGTGTCATCCAAATACTGAGGGCCTCATTAGATCAAAAGGTGGAGTGATGGCAAATTTGTTCTCTGCTCAAACTAAGACTTTCATCTTTTCCTCCTCAAATCATTGCTGTTCTTGGTCTTTTGCCTGCTGATTCAGGCTGAGACTTACACAGGGGCTTCCCCAGTCCTCAGTTCATAGGGCTTGAACAGGAACCATACCACCCATGTTCCTGGAATAGCTGTCAAGTAGCAGATTGTGGGGTTTCTCAGCCCCCATCATGGTGAGAGCCAACTCCTCTCCCTGTCTGTGTCTCCTCTTGGTTCTTTTTCTCTGGAGGTCCCTGATCAACTCATGAAGTCATCCAGAAAGGAGAAAACATCACAAGCCTGGGCCTATGTCCCATTCCTGGCTGCTATGGTGACAAACTGCCCCATCTGAGAAGGAAGGTTTCTGGGAGGATATGGAGCATTCACTGCAAATACCCGAGTGTCCCGGGCAAACAAGGGTGAGTTGATCATTTTACATGGTATTTCCACATCCCTTCCTGGCAGGTGCATCCCTGCCCTGAGATCAGAGACCACAATTCGTCGCTGTTGTCTGGTTACCCTCCTTGCCATCTCCCTATCCAGTCTAATAGGAGAGAACATACACAATCATTGCTTAATGCTCATCCTCTGTGCCTCACTAAAGTGGGTGTAGGCAGGCCCTGCACATAAAAATCAAGAGGGCATTGCAGTCCTGAGCTTATTAGCTGGGTAGTTCAAGGCCAACCCAGCTGCCAGGAAGCTCTACTCAGCTGGGATGGGGGAGTGGGGAGAGAGCTTGGACAGCAAACAGGAACCCTCTTGGCTGCTCTGCCCATTCCTCTCCATCTACCCTGGGGGTGTCTCCGCATTTCGTCATTTAAAACGAGCAAACACCAATTAAGAAAATAATCTCCAAAAATAATTTCCCTCCGAGACATGCATCCTGTATCCAGAGGTAAGTCTTGGAGGGAAATGTCAACACAAGCTCAGAAAGACCATAATGTGGTTGGTGGGGACCACCCTGATCCGTATGGACAGCAGGCAGGAGCCATATGGCCGCTGATACAGACGCTCCCAGATGAAATAAAATGCAAGTGAGAGGATGCAGCAAGGCTCACAAGCCAGGGATGGTTTTTCCTGGACAACAACCTGTCTTCTCTCATTAACATATTTCTTTTCCAGTAAACAACAGGTGGCTGAAGATCTATGCCTCCTAAACAAATGGGAAGTTCTGAGTGGGAAACTTCGATCAGTGGCGGGACCCCGTTCCCAGGACCACCTGTCACCACTGGCCCGGCCACTACAGGATCTGTGCCTATTGCTGTGCCTGTACCTGCTGGAAGCTGCCGACCCATATTTCTCCCTGTCATGAAAGAATTAAAGACACCATCTTGGGTAGGAAGCAATTGTGGAGGGTGGAAGTTTCTGGCCAGGCAAATAAATTGGATTTAAGTATATTACAGTCATAATCTTTTCTGCCCCTCTCCAGACGGTCTCTGTACATGGAAAAATGAGAATGTATTCGCAGACAAAGCTTGACCTGAGGGAGAAGCCTGCCGGAATCTGGATTTTCAATAACATAAGACAATAAAGCTTAGACTTCTAACCTGCCGCAATATAGTAAAAGTATAAAGAGCTTAGCTGCTAATAAAAGGGAAGGGTCTCCCCTCGTATTTGAAGATCTGGACCCCCCAGAAGGACACTTCATAAAGATCATAACGGGTTAGCTGGGATCATGCAGACACGAGGCCCCTTGTTGACCAATTGTCTGACAGTTGTCACCTATAGGTCCGATATTAATAAGTCCTGTGTTGATTTCCTTGGGGTATTTTTGTCCCTATAATTGCACATCACCTTATTGTGACTCTACTCTTAGCTATGCACCGAGCTACAGTTACAGATGCCAAGAGGCACATGCACCCCTCTTTTCTTCCTAGGGCATGTATACCTGGCAGAGGGCATTTCCCTTGTGGGGTGGCAGGACTGAGGACAGAGCCAGTTCTCTCTGCTTGGAGTTGGAGCCCCCGGTCCCCTCACAACACAGGGAGCTCTGAGAGACAGGGTGTTGAGTGATCCTTCTCTAAACTTGTTTGCTTATCAAATACGTTATCAGGGGTTAATGGGCCCACAGGCTGTTCTCCAGTGTGACTGAGGCAAATAGTGGCTAAATACAGCTGGGGAAAAGTAGCTGTACTTGGGTAAAATGTCCCCTGACGTGTAAATAAATGCCACTGAGCCAGCAGCCTGGTACTGGGAATTTTTAATGCCATGCAGCCTTTTTGCCTGTCTACCCCTTTGGTGTACAGAGGGCATCGCCCTGTCCCTAAGGTCTCTATCCAGACCTTTTGATGGCTCCAAGGGCACTCTGATATCATGGACACGTTAACATGACACGGAAGCCAAACTTTCCAAAATCCAATTCTGCTCATTCCAGGCATTGACTCTGCATCTTGGAAGAGCTGGTCTCACTGCACATGAGACACGGCCTCTAGAGGCTGTCATTTCAACATGGTCCCAGTGAGGAAGGATGAGCTGTGAACATGGGATGTAAGTCAAGCCACAGAGCAAGACGGGCCACACTCTACAGACCCTCCTGGGCACTCCCTGGGGCCCACTGGAAAGGAAGCAGCATGGGCCATGTGCACACAAGTGGGCTGTCTACCTGGCTTGCTGCTGTGTCGCATTTGGGGACACACTCTACAACAGCCACAGCTGTCACAGAGCCACATGGGCTTCTGTCTTTGGTTGTTAAATACCGGCCCCTGAACCTTGGGATGCTCTTGAGAGCCACTCAGATGTGCAACATCTGACAGGGGTTGAGAGGGTGCTTTTCCTCTCAGGTGCTTAGAATGCTCCAGGCTCTTAATCCAGGAGGACCTGAGAGGGAACTGCTTGCCTTGTGGTAAGACTTTGGGGGCCTTAGGTATAACAGATGACTGTTTGCTCCCCCAGATGTTAAAAGGACTGTCCTGATTAGTGCTTATCATCACTGTAGACAGGAGATTCTGAGGTCCATAGCCAGTTTAAAAGATCTGAGTTCAAGACCCCAGCTGGATTCCTACTGTGGGAAGGGGTTACCCAGCCATGCCACTCACTATCTCTGTGCCTGTGTTTTCCTGAGTCTCAGTTTCCTTTCAGAACACAAGAGAAACACGAGGGCTGCTATGAATTGAATTGTCCCCCAAACTTATATGTGGACACTTTAATCCCAAATAGAACTATACCTGGAGACCGATGAGGTAATTAGAGTCAGATGAAGTCATAAGCTTGATATGTGCTGGTATGACAGGACTTATGTCCTAATAAGAGATGCCAGAGAAATTGCTTGCTGTCTCTCTCCCTCATAGGAGGACACAATGAGAAGACTGCAAACCAGGAAGCAAGTTCTCACTGCATCTATCTCTGCTGGTTTCTTGACTTTGGACTCCCAGGCTCTAGAACTGGAAAGCACTAAGTATAAGCTGTCCAGAATGTGGCATTGTCATGGAAGCCTGAACAGATAAATGTGGGAGCCATTTAATAGGTCAACTGAGTTAATCTAAAACCAAAGAGTTAGTCTTGCATTATAAAGTGCCAGCTAACATGGAAGAAGCATTCAGTGTGTGGTAATCTAGCCAATTTCTCCCAATCTTCCAGGTGTGATTTGGAATCATTCCCACATCTGCAAAATGAGAATCATGATAGCCACCAGCCTGTATAGTGGGGAAGACAAAGTGAAATAAAGCATATTGAGCCCCACACAGACAGCAAGAGACCAGACTTATGGAAATTGCTGCCTGTGTGTTCACTACATAGGGTTCCCAAGCTCACCTCTTCCCTTTGCAGCCTGTCTAAGGGAGGTCTGCAGGCGAAATCGTGTCTCTCATGTTGGAGTTCTATCCTCAGCTAGTGTGACTGAGACTATTTGGAGATGGGGTCTTTTAAAGCTAATAAAGACTGAATGAGGTCATTGGGATAGGTCCCAATTCACTATGACTGATATCTTTATAAGAAGAAATTAGGGCACACACAGCACATACCAAGTGATAACTGCATGAAGACACAGTGGAAGGATGGCCATCAGCAAGCCAAGAAGAGAGAAGCTTCATAGGAAACCAAACCTGCTTGCACTTTGATCTTGATATCCAGCCTACAGAACTGTGTAAAAAATGAGTTTTTCTTGGTTAAGCTGCCAAGACCGTGGCATCATTATGGGTTCCCAGGGAGATTCACATGGGCAGGTTTGACTACAGCTTCCTCTACTCTCAGCTTAGAGTTGGGTCCTCATTCCTTAACCTCTTCTGCTGACCTTCCTCTCTGTCACTAAGTCACTTCTTGCAAGCCTCCTACCTTCAGGACAGGTGACCAAACACCCAAGAGTGAGAAGCAAACATATAGGCTTGGACCTGACCCTCTTACAAATAAAAAGTACAAATGCTGGGCAAAAAGTAAGAAACAAACCCTACCCAATGATCTGTCTGACCTTTGAACCATGTACACCTGTAGGCAAACTCAGAGCAGCTTAGCTAAGGATAGGAGTTCTGAACAGTGATCCAAGATAGTATTAAAAGGACTAAGTTTTCAATTCAGTCTGACATGTTCACTGCCTGCAAAAACAAAGCATTCTCTGGATGACTAGAAGAGAATCCAGATTATCCACACTGTACAATGTACCCTATTCAATATACCTCCATAATATAATATACCTCTAAAGACATCTGACAGATGAAAAGCCAGGAACACATGACCTGGTTTCAAGAGGAAAAGGTAAAACAATAATCCTGAGACAACTAAGACATGGAGATGAGAAGATGAGGACTTTAGCCAATGAAGTAAAAGAAACTGTGCTGTAAAAAAGATTTAAAATCTTAACTAAGAGATAAATACCAAAAATAAGAACCAAATGGAGTTTCTAGAACTGAAAAAGGTAGCATCTGAAATTAAAATCTCACTGGATTGGCTTAATAAGCAGAATGGAAATAACAGGGAGAGAGTCAGTGAACTTGAATACAGATAAATATCCAAGTTGAGGCAGAAAAAGAAACAGTTGAAAATTAATAAAGCCTCGAGGACCTGCAGGACAATATCAAAATTATAATAAGCAGTTGAGTCCCAGGAGTAGAGGAAACACAGAACATAACAGCACAAGCAGTTGAGGACATACGTAATGGCCAAAAACTTTCCTAAATTTGGTAAAGCTCACATATTTGATATTCAGAAAGCTTGATGAACCCTGAATGGGATTATATTTATTTGTTTATATATATTTATTAAGAAATCTGTGCCTAAGAGGCCTAAAAACCTAGAAACCTCACGGCACCCAAAAAACTAGGCATGTTACATGCACATGCAGGAATGTAACTGAGTAAGACAGTGCAACAGGTCCCTAAAGTTCTGAAAGAACACCTATCAACCTAGAGTTCTGTACTTAGTTGGAGACAATCTCCTTCCAGAAGGAAAGTGAAATTCAGATGAGAGACAGATTAGAGAATTTGGTGCCATTCATAAGAAATGCTGAAAGAGGTTCTTTGGAGGGAAACAGTACCAGTTGGAAATTCAGGCTCAAGCAAGTAATAAGTAATGTCAAAACAGGGAGTATGTGGGCAAACACATATGATTTTTAATATTTGATTTCTTTAAAAGTCAAAAGAATGTTTAAAGCAAAAAAAATACTACATTGTCTTTTGGGTTTATTATTTTGCAGCTCTAACACATAGTGACAACTATAGCATAGGGAATGGGTGGGGAAGAATGGGTGGAGTTGTAAAGGTTCTCTGTTTTATACAAAACAGTAAACAGTAGCTAAACTGAAAAAGTCAAAGATGTATATTACATATATTTTAATCCCTTAACACTCACTGGGAGCGTAATATAAAAAGGTATAGTTAAAACAATAGGCTAATTAGAATGGAACTTTAAAAATTATTCAAATAATTAAAAGAAGGTAGAAAATAAGGAGCACAAAACAAGGAAGATACAGCAAACAAATAATAAAATAGCACATCCAACTATATCAGTAATTATGTTAAATGTTAATGGACAGAGCATTATAATTAAAAGGCACAGTTTTTGAGGATCAGTTTGGTTTTTTTTTAAGCTGGGCTGGGTGGCTCGTGCCTTTAATCCCAGGTATTTGGGAGGCTGGGGCAGGAAAATATTAAATTTGAGGTCAGTCTGGGCAACTTAGCAAGACTGTATGTCAAATTTTAAAAAGTAGAAGGATCTGGGCAAATAGCTCAGTGATAGAGCATTTACCTAGCATGCACAAGGGTCTTGGGTTTGATTACCATTAATGAAAAAAAAACAAAAAAAAATACACCTCACAATTATTAGGCTGGCCACTGCCAGGAAGGAAGGGAGGGAGCAAGGGAGAAAGGGAACGGGGGAGAGGAAAGAAGGAAGAAGGAAGGAAATTTAGGCAAAGAAGGATGAGGGGATATTGGAAACCTTACACAGTGTTGGTAGAGATGCAAAATGGTGTGACCATTGTGGAAAATAGTGTATCAGTTCTTTAAAAACTTAAAAATAAGATTACTACATGGTCCAGAAATTCTACTTCCTAGTGTATTTTACAGACAAATATAAATCAAGGTCTCAAAGAGATATCTGCACTCATGGTAATGACAGTGCTCACATTAGCCAAAGGGTGGAAGCAGTTTGCTCACCCCATTGAAAAATGAATGGATAAATAAAACATAATATGCATACAATAGAATATTACTCAGCCTTAATAAGGAAGGAAATTCTGACACATGCTGCATCATAGGTAAACCTGGAGGACATTACAGTAAGTGGAATAAACCAATTACAAAAAGACAAATACTGAATACTTTCACTTACAGAAAGCTTTTGAAATAAACTTAGAGAGACAGAAAATAGAATGGTGGTTGCCAAGGGTGGAGAAGAGAGAAATGGAGAATTCTGTTAATGGGTATAGACTTTCAGTTTTGCAAGATGAAAAAATTCTAGAGATTTGTTTTGCACTAATATAAATATAAAACTACTGAACTTTACATTCAAAAATGCATAAAATGGTAAATTTTGTTATGTGTATTTTGCTTTAAATTAGACATAAAAAGTTAAAAAGCGAGATCTAGTTGTAATAGTTATTTTTAAGTCTATTGCTTTAAATGTGGAAACTCAGACTGAACATGAATAGTTAGAAATAGATCTACCATGACACTAGGAAGCATAGGAAAGCTGGAGTGGCTACATTAATATGAGACAAAATAGACTTCAAGAGAGAGGCATTAAAAGAGATAGAGACATTTCATAATGATAAAAGAGTCAATTTATCAGGAAGACCTAACATAAATATGCGTGCACCAAATAAAAGAAGAAATAGACAACTCTGCAATCTTAGAGATTTTAGCAACCATCTCTCGGTCATCAATCGAACAACTAGAGGTCAATTCAGTTTAAAAAAATAGGGAGTATGAAAACATCTATTGCCTGGACCTGAATGGTACTTGTCCTATGCTCTGAAATTTCAGAATGCACACTCTGTCCAAGTGTGTTCTGTGAGGTAGGCCACCCCACATGCTGGGTCACATAGCAATTTATAATGAATGTAAAGGTTTGAAATAATGCAGAAGTTGTACTCTAATAAAAATGGAATTAAGTTAGAAATCAATAACAATATGATATCCAAGAAAACCCCTGTGGTAGACAGAATAAGGTCTCCCTCCACCAGGATATTCATGCCCTAATCCCTTGAACCTGTGAATATGTTACCTTATATGGCAAAGGGGAATTAAGTTTGTGGATAGAATTAAAGCTGCTAATCAGCTGACTTTATGATGAAATATTATATTGGATTATCTGGGTGAGTGTGATGTGCTTACAAAGGTCCAGTAAAGTGAAAGAAGGAAGAGGGGAAGTGGTCAGAAAGCTATCATGTGAAAAGGTCTCCACAGGCCATGGCCAGCTCTGGGGACAGAGGAAGCGGCCACAAGCCAAGGAACACAGGCAGCCTCCAGTGGTCAGAGAATCAGATTCTCCACTGGAGCCTCCAGAAGGGAACACAGCCCTGCTGACTCCTCCTTGGCCACCCAGCAAAACCCAGGTGAAGTCTCTGACCTACAGAACTGTAAAAAATAAGTTTTATGTTGTTTTAAGCCATTGTTTGTGTGATATATTGTAGCAGCAATAGAAAATTAAGACAACCTCCAATATCAGTTCGTTATGATTGTTACAATAATTAGGTTTAATTAAAATAAAGGTTAAGAAGTTGGAAAATAAAGAGAAAGTCTGCCTGGCAGGAGAGTAGCAGTGATTCTTCTCCCCACCTTATCCTTGGAGTGGGCTTTGGATGATAATCTGCATTTTTCACAGCAGGCTGGACAGTGGGTTGTGTGGAGACTCCATCCAAAGATTCATGTCCACTCAGAACCTTACTTGGATACAGAGTCTTTGCAGGTATAATTAAGCATCAAGGTGAGATCTCCTGAACTGGGGTGACAGTTCAGATCGATTGGCAACTTGATTGACTCTGAATCTCCTAGGTGGATTAGTAAAGCATTTTTCTGGGTGGGTTTTTGGAGGCAGGATCTTGGATACTTTATCTGGCCCTTCACCCCTTCCTCTCTGGCACTTTTCTGCTTCCCCCTGCCCTGAAGTCAGCGGCTTTGCTCCTCCAAGCCCTTCGCCGTGATGTTCCTGCATTGGAGCCAGCTGACCATAGACAGAAGCCTCGGAAACTGTGCGGCAAATAAAGCTCTCATTTAAGTTGTGTGCATCAGGTGTTGTGTCCCAGTGATGAAAAGCTAATGCAGGTGGACTCTAATTCAAGGAGAGTTCTTCAGAAGGACGCAGAAAAGGACTCAGAGGAGGAGATGTGACCATGAATGAAGACTAGAGTGATGTGATCACACACCAAGGGAAACCATGAATTGCTGGCAGCCATCAGAAATCAGGAGTCAGCCATGAAGTGGATGCTCGCTCAGAGCCTCCTGACAGAACCAGCCTTGATTTTAGGCTTCTGGCCCCTGACACTGTGTGAGAATAAATTTGTGTTGTTTTAAGTTCCCCCGTCGGTGCCATTTTGCTATGGCATCCAGAGGATGATAAGATACCTAAAGTGTTGTTCTTTTTGTCTTTTCTTCAGTACTATGGATTAAATCGAGGCCTTTTCACTGATATCCATCTGCGGGCCCTTCTTTGATGTTTTTATTTTGAGACAAGTTCTTGCTAAGCAGCTATGTTTCCCAGGCTGGACTCGAACTTGCACTCTTCTTGCCTCAGTCCCCCGGAGTGTTGGGGTTATGATACACGGACAGAGAACTGGTCTTGAAGTATAACAACCAGAGGTACTCAAGGGCTCCAGGGAGAGCCAAGACCAGTGACTAGCTGGCAGGTGTCAGGCACTGGGAGTCATGCTTGTTTCTGTCTTGTGCTTCTCTGAATCATTTATCCTGCCACCAGGGAGGCACACATAGTCTCTCTGCAGCTTTCATAGGAGCCCTGAACTAGGAGTTATCCTGGTGTCCTGGTCCCATCTTTACTCGGCCTACTGGCAGGTTCTGACACCTGTGCCAGGGGCATCATGCCTATGAGAATAAATACCACCATGGCCGGGGGCTGTCAGAGGCCACATCAGATTTTATATCCTCAAGTGACCTGGCCCCTCGACGTAGTATCCCTGCCTTTACTTCTGTGGTTCCCTCCTAAGCAGAGTTGTGGGCTGTGGGCTCACCTTCCAAGAAAGAGAGGGAGGGAGGGAGGGAGGGAGAGAGAAAGAGACAGACAGACAGACAGACACTGCCACATTTGACTCCCCGCTGGTGTGGATGTGCAGACCTAACTCATCCTGGCCAGGATGAACTGGAAAGGTGGAGGTGACACTGTGCACCCAACTGGCCAGGTCCTGGCACTGCCACTTGGGAGGCAAAGTAAAGCCCAGGACTAAAGGAAAACTCCTAGTCTGTAGTCTGGGCTGGCGTTTCTGACTGTGATACGTCTGGAGTAGGTTGTGCCTGACCTACACAGGCCTCAGGAGGTGGCGGCTCTTACTATGAAACACAGTTGTCCACTTAGCATTCAGATGTCCCAGGACAGGTGGCTGGAGCACAACCATAACCAGGACCAGAGTGGCCCCTCTCCAAGGCCTCCTGCTAAACTGATTCTGTGGGGTGGAAGTGAGGAGTGGGGATGCAGGCTGTGCTCTGTGTGTGTGTGTGTGTGTGTGTGTGTGTGTGTGTGTGTGACAGGCACCTACAGGATAAATGCCCAGTACCATTTACGCTTTGGGGAAATGTACTTATTACTCCAAAAAGCCACAAGTAAAACATCACTCAGGTGGAAGGGACAGGTATTGCCAGTACTGGGGAGGGAGCCACATAGGGACACAGGATGCCCATCAGAGAAGTCATCGCAGGATCCAAAGCTGAACCTAATGAAGTCTCAGCTCTCCATGACCCTAATTTTAAGTCCACTTCTAGTCCTGGCTCTTGCTGGCTCCTAACTTCTGCCTTTAACTTCAGCCCAAAATCAGCAAGCCCACAGGTAGGAATGTGGCATGTTCTTCTTCACCCCAGCAGCCCTGGGAACAGAACATGTGGCCCTGTCCCCCCTGGCCTGGGTATTGGCCCTGGGGTCAGGCACCCAGTATGGGGTATGAGTGTGCAGATTCCTCCTCTCTGTAGCCAGGCCAGTCGTGTGTGCTCTGACTTCCCTGTTTGGCCTCCCTGGGGAACAGGAATTACCAAGGGGAGCAGGGGATAGGAATTGGATTGAACTGAGGGCAGGCCTGGGCAGGGGGCTGCTGGCTGGGAAAAGGTCTGGGTGTATCTCCTCTGCCTGGAGCTGGTTCACTTGCCAGGTGATGTATGTGATTATTTTCACTCAAGTAGCTCTTCAGAAGCCAGTGAGTGTGGTAGGCAGAGGACAAGTGGACACTCCTCCTTACTAGAACAGTCTGAAGGCCTATGTGCGCGGTGGCCAGTGGTGTGTGGGCAGTGCCTTCCCTCTGTCCTCCTCAGGGATCCTTGACCACACTGGGGATAATGATCTGAGGCCTGTGAGACTGGCAAGTGTTTTGCTAAGCCAGCCTCTTGTCTCCCACGCAGAGGGAGGTGCTCACTGGATCAACATGGATATGGGTTCCTGCCGTGTTGCTACTTAGAGGTTTGGGAATGTGTATGGCCTCCTTTACAGCCAAAGAGCCAGAGACACAGGGAAGTTTCTACACCCTTGTTCTCAGTGCCAGGGAGCTGGGCTGGAGAAGGCAGGATCCCTGGGAGTCTCAGGCCCCAGTGGAGTCACTCACTGCTGCAGGTCGTCCCCGGCCCCTTGAGACACTGTCTGACCAGCAAGCTGATTTCCACTGGGGCCCACGAGCAAATGATTTCCTGCTGCTCACTGCCCATCTCCAGTTCCTTTATATGTTTTGATGTTCATAGAGAGGTTTTTATTGCTTTAATGTGGTGCCCAAATTACCTGCTTTTCCTCTCCCCACACCAGCCAGCACTGATGCGCTGATCCAAAACTGAACACTGGGATTGTTTGTGTGGGGCTGTGAGGGCAAAACATTTCAAATTAGGGAGAACATCCTGGTAACTGGGAGCACTTTTAATCCCCAGCCTTACCAGCCCAACCATTTCTAAATTCATTTCAAAGATAGAGGAAAAATTACTCTCCCTCAATATCCCTTGAAATTGCCTACTGGGGACTCTCTGGAGGTACATGTGGATGTGTCCCAAATTCTGGAAGGAGGAACTAAAGATTGGAATCCTCTGTTTTGTATCATACAGGCAGCATGAAGCCTGAAAAAACATCAACAGATTCCATGTAGATGGCAGCATTGATGTCCAGACAGTGTCATTGTCATTGGCCTATGTGCATAGACGTTAAAAGATTCACATCCATCTTGAAATGGGGCAGGGTACCCATCAATAAAAGTATAGCATTTTCAGGACAAATGAATAATATCAGGGAGGCTTGATGTATTAGTCTGCTCAAGCTGATGACCAAATGCCAGGAGCTAGGCGGCTAGGCGTTGATCCGAGATTAAGATGCTAGAGGGGCTGACTTCTGGGGAGGCCTCCCTTGGCACACACGGCCACTCCTTCCAGTGTCTTCACATGACTTTTCCTCTGTTCACACACATTCCTGGGGAGCTCCTCCTCTTTCTATTAGGACACATATTGGATCAGGGACCCACCCAATGGACTCATTGAACCTAGAAGCCTTCAGAAAAGGCCCATCTCCAAATAATCTCACCTATGAATCGCGGGGTAGAGGGCACAGTTTGTTCCACAGCACTTGCCAGAACACTCTCCCCACTAGCTTGAATCTCGGTAATGTTCCTGCCTAGGTTCAATCATAGCTTTTAGATACTGGAAAGTGACAGTTGCCATACACTGCCCGGAAATGCCCTCGTGGTGGGGCCTGCTATATGCTGGCCCCACCACTAGGGCTTCTTTCCCTCCTCTCTGGTCCTTGCCATATCTGAAAGACTGAGGTAATAGTCCCATTTACAGAGGATGGAACTGGGGTACCAGGAGATGGAGTTTGATCAAAGGCCCCCAGCTAGTATGTCCAGGCCTCAAAGGCAGATTGGCTGGAGAGCTTCCTGGTCTCGTCTAGCAGAAGCAAAAGCCTGCTGTGTTCACAAGTCCTGTGGATCGAGAATGGTCATAGTAATAGGAATGAGCCTTGGAACCCTGCTGTGAACATCCTTAGGCTCTGATTTGCACTGTTTTAGTTGTATTTTTATAAGACACCTCATAACTGCCAGAGGATGGATGTGAAAGATCACACACGTCTAGCCACCTCTTATGTCTGTCTTTCATGCATATCTTGATGACCTCACTAGGAGCAATTATTTCCAGAGAGAATGTGTTGGTTTTTTCTATAATAAGTGTACCCAACAGAGCCCTGGGAGGTCACTTCTATATTCTACTAGAAGCAGGCACAGTCAGTGGGCAGCCAGAGGGTGGTACGGCAATGGCCCCAAGGTTGGGTGGGTCATGGACTCTCAGAGTAGGCCCTGAGGAAACTCCACCCTGTCTCTGACTCTGGCTTGTCCTGTGAGACAGGGGCAGGTCCCAGTGGCCATACATATGGCTAGATAGATAGATAGAGAGAGAGAGAGAGAGAGCCAGTGGATTCCCACAGCAACCTCATCTATTGGAAAGCATAGACTACCTCTGTCTTTTTCTGAGATTTATGTAACTGCAGAGTGATTTCCCGAGTGGGGAAGCAGTAGGGAAGTAGGCTATTTAAGAATGGGGCAGTTCCACTTTTTGATTCTCACAAGGGTGCAGTCTGAATTAAGGACATCATGGACAGGACACAATTGTCATAGCCTTCACTTTCCCAGAGAAGGCAGCCACAGGCCTAGGGAAGTCTGTTCTGATGGGCAAATTGGAGCCCAGGTATGGGACCACAATCCAGCTGACACACAAATCTATGGTCCAGGCCCTCAGTAGGATTCTTGCCCAAGTATGCTCTGGCTAGGTTGGGATTAGAGGATGCAGACAGTGAACCATGTCGGGGGTCCTGTAGACCCCACTTTGTGTATGGGAATCTCCCAGCTCTGGCCCTTCCCAGCTCTGTGCCCAGCTCCCAGGACAGCCAGCCTACTCCATACAATTCCACAAAGTCAGGCTTCTACATGCATGTGATTGCTGTCTTGTGCTATGGCTTGGCAATTTTGCTTCAGGAATATAGCTCAAATTTAGGGAAATTGGATTTGATGTCAAAATGCCAGAAGCTATTGGCACAAATGGGTGTTAGGTGACCCGTTATCAAAGTGAGGGTGGGCTGACATAGATTCTGGGTACTGTAGAGAGGAAAACTACTGTTGACTTTATCCCTCTTGTGCAAAGTTGACATGAGGTAAGGGGTGTTCCTGGAGAGATGAGAGTGGCACAGGGAGTGTCATAGCCTGCCAGAAGGGCTGCCACTCACATTCTTGGCCTCCTCCACCCCATCCATTAAAGAGAGATATAAACATCTCCTCCTCACATTGGATGAGGGGAAGGAGACATAAACCTATCTAGGCAGAAAGAGTTTGGTACTGTTTTGACGTACTTTAATCCTTTAGCGATTGTTCCTCTCGTCTCTACTTTGCCGAAAAAGTACCAAAGCCTTCTCTTCTATGTGTTTGTAGATCTCATCTTTGATGAATGATCCTACATGGTAATTCACTCATGGCAGAGATGAACCAACCCTAAGGGGCATCCTGGAGCTGGATGGGAAAGAGGGGCAAGATACAGATGCAGTTGACAGCATCTCAGAGATCATTATCCAAGTGTACAACCATGGCGAAAGGGACTAAGAGACAGGATCCACAGGATAGGAAGGGCCTGTCTTCCAAGACAAGAGCAGGATCTTCTGGGAGCCAGTAAAGCACAGGGACACAGCAAGGACAGGCTTGGTGTGGGGGAACTTCTCTGCCACTTAGGAACAGCAAACCCATGAGACAGATGGGAAGTGGTGAAGGACACGGGGGCTGAGTTCATGGAGAAGGTCACCTCCTTTGGGTGGCTTCTGTGTTCATTTGCTGAGACTACTGTACCAAACTGCAGCATGCATGGATGACTTAAAACAACAGAAATGTATTATCTCCTGGTTCTGGAGTCCAGAAGTCCAAGACCAAGATATTGGCAGGGCTTTACTCTCTCTCTCTCTAAAGGACCTGGGGCAGGCTCCTCCCTAGCAGCCTCGGGTTTTGGTGCCTGCTGGTGTTTTTGTGGCTTGCAGCTGTGGTACCACATTCTTCCTCTGTCATCATGGCTTTTGTCCTGTATGTGTCCTCTTTTTCTCTGAGTAGGTATCTGGAATGGTTCCCAAAGGCTCCCAGGTTGAAGGCTTGCTCTCTAGCTGGTGGTGCTACTGGGAGGTAGTGGAAACTTTAGGAGGCAGGACCTAGTTGGAGGAAGTAGGTCACTGGGGGCATGGCCTTGAAGGGCACATTTTGTCCTTGGTGCATTCTCTCCCCTCACTTCCCAGCTGTCATGTGTAGGCGACTTTGCTCTGCCACATTCTTCCACCATGATGTTTTGCCTCACTGAGGCCCAGAAACAATGGAGAAAGCTGACCTTAGACTTAAACCTATGAAACCATGAGCCCAAATAAATCTTTCCTCATTTAGATTGTTTTTCTCTGGTATTTTGTAACAGCAACAAAATGCTAACCAGTCCTTGGATTTCCTACCCTAAACCAATAGAACCTCAATTATATCTATATAGCATTTGTAATAAACATCACATTCTGGATGATTTAGGGAAATACTGCTCATCCCACCACATTTCTTCAAAAAGTTGGTCATAAAGAGGAGCCCTGTTTGTCTCAGCTTGAAGTGACTTTGATTTTCATTCCCTAAGCCAGCCCTCTAATGCCCTCAAAGCATCGTGTGACAGATGTCACAAGTGTTTTCTGAACAATACTGCCTGGGTACGAATTCCACCCAGGTTAATGGTCTCAGTGGACAGAGTTTCAGTTGTCTATGTCTCTGACTCCCAGACACACAGTTCCCTTATGTGACTCAACAAGCCTCCCACTTCCCCTAGCAGCTTTCTTCTAGGTGAGCACTTCTGCCATGAGCAGGGAAGGCACTGGCCCTGCAGGATAAACTAAGCCCCACCACAGACAGGCTCTAGTTCTGTAGGACCAAGCTGCCCTGGTGTCCTGGACTTGTTTTTCTGGCCCTTCTCATCCCACCTGTACTCACTGCAACTTTCAGCCACTGACTGAGACTGGATTTATTCAACAGGACTTAAAAGTACACATTTGCCTGCAAGTGGTATGAACAAAATTCGAGCTGGCTAAAGGAGAAGAGGACTTACTGAGAAAACTTGATGATGTCTCTCAGAGCCATCATGCTAAGCCCAGTTGGACATATGCAGGCCTACCTGTTCCCTTTCCATTTGCATCCCTGGGCACAGTGGTCATTGGACTCCTGTACTCTGACTGCAAATCAGCTTTTTCCATGTAGCTACCCAAAGCCTTAATCTGGGGATTCAAGTGGGGCAAGAAGAGAATGAGAGAGCTGGGAGGCTCTGGACAAACTATGGCCTTCAGGCCAGATCTGTTCTTCTGCTTATCAGGACACAACCAGGACATTGGTTTAAGTGTTGTCTGTGTCTGCTCTCACCCCATGTGGCAGAGCCAAGGGGCTGTGGCTAGGACCACTGGCTAACAAAACCTAAATTATTTTGTCCTTTCCACTCAGGTTTGCTGTTCTCTGCCTGGAGCTGGCTGTCCCATAAGGTGGCCACCAGCCATGAGTGGCTCTTAACTTCTTGACACATTGAGGCATGTCCAGTCTAGATGAAATGACATGGGCTGTAAATATGAACTGCACCCTATATTTCATACTTTAAGAAGTAAGAGATGGAAAGCAGCCATCAATATTTGCATTTTGATGACACTGAGGTTTTTTAATATGTTGGGTGAAGTAAAACATAGAATTAATTTCATCTGCTTATTTTTATACCTTTAATGTGGCTACTGCACATTTTAACTGCATCCATGGTTTCCATTGTATTTCTGCTAGTGCTCACTTAGAGATGATGTCATGTTCCTCTTCCATCTCCTGGACAGGCTCCTCTATAAGTGGACTCTATGATCTCAAGCACCTTCTTATTCAAATTGCAGGTCACAGACTATTAGTGACCAGGGAATCAATTTAGTAAGCCACGATGACAAGAGTTTTTAGAAAAGAAATAGGGTAGAAGAGAAAAATTTTAGATCAAATTGCACACTGGTTTTTTAAAACCTATTTTAGTTATGCCCTATTTGTAGCATATGCTTAAGCATTATAAGTTGTGAGATACACCATGGTCATCTGCACAAAAAGAAAGAAAACACAGTTCTCTAAACCATTATGCAAGACATTCACAGCAGATATTCAAAATGCCAGAATCAGACCCAGAGCTTGAGCTTTTTCTCTATTCCAGGGGCCTTCCCCGTTCCTGCGGCCTTCTGCCGCACTGATGAGTGTGTGGTAGCTCATCTCGCTACATGTCTCAGTTGCCAAACACAGCCCTACCTCATGGACTCATGAGGCGCCATCACTTTTAATGCTTATGGATGTTCTGCAAAAGGAAAATGGCCTCATGATCCTGCTCCTAATGATAGATATTTGCTGTACTAATGTGAATCTCATAGTCCCTACTGTTCTGCACGTCAACATCCTTTCATTTCAATGAAAATCACAGTGACTCTCCTGCAAGACATTTTTACAGAGACTGAGTTGGACCCACATAGTACCAAGAACACACATATCTTGCTGATGAGAGAGGTGATGAGGGTGTTAGCTATGGCCAAGTCTCTGCCAAACCAGCTGTGACCCTCTGTTTAGGAAGATTGGATTTTGATTGGAGGTGTTTTTTTGTTTTGTTTTGTTTGTACTGGGCATCGAACTCAGGACCTTGCACTTGTGAAGCAGGCTAAATCCCCAGCCCTCAGATTAGATTTTGAGACAGAGTACCTTCTCAGAGATGCCTCACAAGGTGACAGGATGTGCATCTAGGACATAAGTGAATACAAACCTATGAGCATTGGTCCATATAAAATGCATTTTTTACCCTAGGTTGTACTAAAAAAATGTTAAGTGCTGAGCATGTTTAAGACTCTCATTGACAAATCCCGGCCTTTTGCAAAGGTTCTGGAACGAATGACCTTGAGGCCTCAGGGGACCAGAGACTAAGTCACATGCTCACTTTTAAACTAATCCCTAAGGTGAGCCCCATGATCTCCAAATCAAGTACACATAGGAAGGAAGTGGAGCAGGCAGAACAGCAGTGGTAGATGCAACTGTGGCCAGGTGAACCCCTTGTGTGTGGCCAATCAAGAGGATCTCAAGACACCACTGCATTTACCATTTGCTCCCAATTCATCTTAGCTGTCTGGGGAAAAGGTGGGATGGGATATTTTGGGCTATCAGCTCATAAGTTATCTCATAGACCATGCATTATGCTCATTGGTCCTTGTAATTGTTCAACAAGCATTTAATGAGCACGTAGCACAAGCCAGGAAAGGCAGCACCTAGAAGAAAGTGTTGTTGGATATGGGGAGAGCCTAGAATCTAAAAGTGAAGTGGCCAGTCTGGAAATAGTCATTTAACTGTGGCAGATAAAATGTGGCATCACTGGGATGAAGGGACCATGCTGAGATGAGATGAATCTACTGCTGCAAGTTGCTGCCTGATCTGGTGAGTGCTGATCCCATGTGTGGACCATAGGTCTTGACCAGCAGCACACCCTGCCCTGCTCTACATCGAGGGAGTCATGGGAATCCTTAGGCCTGATCACAGGGGCTTACTTGGGTGGTGAAGAGCTGAGGAACTCTTTAAGTGGGTACCTAGCTTCTCTTGAGAAGCACAAAACAAAGCTTTGTCTCCAGCTTCCCTGAACAACTGGAAATTCTCATTCCACTCCTGGCATTTTTCTTGTAGGCCCCACAGCCTGAATGCTGTAGCTTCAGGAGCAGGGTCGGGAGTCGCGGTATGCCTCTGCTGGGGAGTGCTGCATACCCAACTTTAGAGTGAGTTTAGGAAGCTGAGGCTATGCAGTTAATGAGTTTTGCATTAAGATATAATACAGATGCCACCATTTGCATTTCACAGGGCTGTTTAGAGCAGATGTTTAATACTTAATGAAGTAACTATTGAGGTGTGGTCATACACTTGACACCTACACCAAAGAAGAGAGTTCTGGATGCAGCAAAGCCCTCTTGGAGCAGTGGTTTGGGGATAATGCAGTAAAATGTCCAGAAGGGCTGGGTGTGGGGCATGATCCCCAAGGAGATCTGTCCCTGCACTTGGCTCCATCACTGAACAGGCAAATGGCTCTGGCCTCTGCTGTTTGGAAAACTCCGTACGAGGCCCACAAGTCACCCCCATTTCAGCCACACAGCAAGGCTGCTCCTACCACCATTCCAGCTCCTTCAGAAGCAGCACTGGGTGAGTTTTCCTTTCTGATAGAGATTGTTCTAGGAAGGCATCCCATCCCTTGCAGTCTGAGTCAAGAAGTTAAAAGCAAAGTTATGAATATTCGACAGCCTTCTATATACTATGATGCATAGTATGCTCCATGGAGCACTACAGTGTGCTTATTATCGTTTGTTTCATAAGTAGATGCACCTTAAGAACAATTTATTCGGATATTAATACCCCTTAAGGGAGACATCATCAGCCTGACTAGAAAACATTATTATGGTAAAGTCCTAGGAAAATCTTACATAGCAAGGCAACAAAATCAATAAAAACACACGGCACTAAAAGACAGGGAAAGCCACAATATTGGTGAGTCGCTCCAGGTGGCTCATAGGAATGCTCGCAGGCAAGCCAGGCTTCTCCTTTCCAGGTCCCCATGGGGCACCCCCAAGACCCCTGCTCAGGAGGCCACCAGCCACCCTGACTGCAGGCCCAGCACTGCAGCAGGACTGGCTTACCTCTCTGGAGATGCCTCTAGCTTCCATGAGAAGCTGCATGCTGTTAACAGTCCTGACTGGACCTCACAGTGAGGTCACAGAAGGAGTTCTGTGTGAACAACCTGGAAGGTGCAGAAGGAGTTAGTTAGTTAGTATGTGGTTCATCTGCACTGAAGGCCAGAGCACAGTGGTCTGAAGTAAGACATAGTGGCTCATTCACCATTTGCAAGGCTTCAGGAGAGTTCCTCAGCCTCTCTGTCCCTGCACCTATTTTCTCCACTGTAAATGTGGATAATACTATGACCCACTGTGAGATTAAGTGGATTAATATTGGTGCAATACTCAGAGCAGCCACTGGTGCAGAACAGGCACCTGGAGGGGTTTGCTGTTGATGCTGCTGTTACTCTTTGAGAGTGACTGAGGACTTGGATGAGTCATTTCCTTTCTCTGGACTTCAGATTTTTCACCTGCCAAGTTGAAGGAATAATGCTAGCATTGTCTTTTAAGAATTAAATCTACAGATGGGTCCACGGCAAGCACTGGGACTCTGTTGGGAAGAGGAGGGCCAGCTGCAGCTCAGCTGAAAGGCTCATTTGGAAAATGGAAATGTGTATCATAACCCCATTTGTCACGCCATCATGCTCATGACAGCCACACAGCACAATCCAAAGGAGAGATATAGACCTAACAGGAGAAAATCAGTTAAAATTGACATACGCATTAGAAGATTTTAAACTGAAAGCATGTTCTTCAGAGTGTTAGGATGACTTCCTAGGCGATGCTAAATCAATATCTCATACTTTGGATGAATTCATTATTTTGTTTTATAAAACTGTCTGGTTCCTAAATTCTCTCTCATTCTGCTTTGCAAATGACCCCAGGAAGGCCTCAGATGAATCTTTTGGATGCCAGCCATGGCCCCACCTGAAATCCCTCTGAAGGGTTGAGCCATAAGGAGAGAGAAGAAGGGGGCTTCACTGTAGGGGGCTGAGCTCTTCTGTCAGCCACATTGTCCCCATGCTCTAGTGCAGGGCCCATCCTGGCCCGAGGAGCCCTCCTGCTTGCTGGGTCTTTGTGCTGTTCTCATTGTTGTCTTGCTTGAGAGATTCAGAGAAGAGCCTGCTCACAGACAGATTAAGACATGGGAGACCAGACTGAGGGCCAGCAAAGCGACAGTGTGACAGAGGGGCAGACGCCCCCAAGATGAACAGGATTCTCATTCCCTGGCCAGGTGTCACCCAGTCCCCAGCCCAACCACTGGGCCTCAGGCTTGCTGGGAATGTGCCCTGAGCCCAGCTGTTGTGCACAAATAAAGCCCTTGAGGAGAAAATGGAGGTTTCCTGTGTATTTTATTTCTCTGAAGTAGTGCTTTCATTCATATCTGAGAACATACCACATAATGGGAAAACCTGAAATTAAGTATAAAATATAAGCCTTTAAATGAACCACACTTCTGTCGATAAGTACAAAATAATTCTCCTGTGGGAAGTGGCTCAGAGTTGTGGCTGGCAGTGTGGCTTCTGGAATCAGGCTCCTGAGTTAAATTGCAACCTGAGTACATTCTGGCGTGCTGTGTGTGCCTTTGCTTGTTTGACTTTGAGGTGGGACAGAATCCATCCCACCTCAGAGCACTAGAGTACTTCACAGTGTCACTGAATTTGGGCCATTGCTACCCTTTCTGCTGTTGCGTGGAGCCCAACAACGTGAGGAGAATCTCCAGGGCTAGTCAGTGACCTGCTGTTTGTAACAGATGGCTAGTGGGGTAGAGTCATACAAGTGTCTCTGGGGCCAGCACACTCTCCCCAGAACTGCAGTTCTGCAGTGGCCATGGGACATTGGTCATCATGGGCCCTTGGCTCTGAGTGCCACATGCTTCCTGCAGTTTGAGAAACCCCAGCATTAATTTACTCATGAATTTCCTCACTGGTGCTCAGGTCCACTGTGTGTCCAGAGTCTCTTTGCAAAAGGGCAGTGCTGGGCGTAGGGTGGGAAGTATGGATAGTATGGGTAGCTAATCCCTATTCTGATCCGGGGACTTGGTGTTCTATGCTGGTCAACATCTCAACCCACCTGCCTGGGGTACTGGCCCAGCTGCCGTGGTCCAGTTCTTCTGGGATGGAGCTCACCACAGCAACATCCCACAGTCGTCCTGAGTGTCAGCTGATGGGCTTCAAGGGCCCTTGCCAAAGAGGATCTGTGAATCTCCTGAACATGTCCTGCCTCTTCTTTGGGTTGAACATTGGTGCTAAATATGGCACGTAGGTGTTTTTGTCCCAACTCCAAAAGTAAGAGCAAATGTGGAAGCCTAGCTCTCAGTCGAGACAGTGCACTCTGACTCCAAATCAAACTTTCTTGCTTTTCCATAAAATCCTGCTGTCACTAGACTCTGTCCACTCACTCTCATGCTTTCCTTGAAGCCCATGATGGAAGTGATCACATGGAAATGAGGCTTCGTTTCTAAAGGTCTAGCTCCCATCCCTTACCCAGGCCACCTTTGTTAAAAAATGAAAGACGTATATAAAGTGCTATTAATTTCTGCTCCAATAATGCTCATCCTGCCAAAACCTGTAAGTCATGATGATTCCAACCAGATGCCACAGAGCCCCACATCAGAGTTCTCTGCTCAAAGAAAAGAAATGGTACTTTGTGTCTCATCCATCTTTTAATTATTCTTCCTGAGAAGAAGATTTATACCAGCCCCTTTCAGAATGATATGATGTATAGAGAATCTGATTTGTGTTTTTAATAATTGGCTATCCAGAAGGGTGAGTTTGCTGTGTTTGCTTAGGACAGTATGTGTGTACATGCATGTGTGTGTGTATGTGTATGTGTGTGTGTGTAGTTTCCAGACACTCACGTATGTATCTGCTGCAGTGCAGAAGACTGTGCTTTCCCAGCCAGGTTGCCAGACAGGGAAGTTCAGCTAGCTCACGTGGACATGCACTTTTTTAAAAACTCAGGAAGAGAATAACAGTGAATTCACAGAATATCAGAGCAGCAGAAATCAATTGTGTGTATCTCCCTTTTGTCTTCCTTTAAAAGTTCTTATTGTGTCCCCAAATAACAGAAGTCATAGCTTACTTTACTTAGTCATGTAACACAGAAATAAGACAGTGATACAATACAAAGTCCAAAGGAAAATCTCTCATCTTCTTCTGTCACACCCCAATCTTGCCCAGGAGCAAAAGTTGTCAGCAGGTCTGTGTCTGTACAAATGTGCACATTTTTCTTTCTTAGAAGCTTCACTGAATTACAGTTCACATGACAAGCACTTACCCATTCTGAAGCATACAATTCAGTGGCTTTTAGTAAATTCACAGATCAGCACACCATCACCACAACCAATTTCAGAACACTGTCAACACCTCAAAAAGAAACCTGGCACTCTTTAGCCATCAACCACTGTTTGCTGTGCCCCTAATCCCTGAGCAACCACTCATTTCCTTTCTGTCTCCATGGATTTCTCTGCTCAGAACATTTAAAAACACAGGATCATGTTATAATATGTGCTTTCTGTTGTCTGGCTTCTGGAACTCTGCAGAATGTTATCCATATTGTAGTATGTATTGGCACTTTATTTCTTTTTATGGCTGAATAGTTTTCTAGTGAATGAATACACCACATTTTGTTAGAGCAGCCACATAAGTACAGAGGGACAAATGGCTTTCTCTGCACATTCTGGCCTGCGTGTGTGTTTTTGGTGAGTTCATATACTCCAGCAGTTTAGGATACATGCCACCCTGCAAAGTACAGATGGAACCCATTGCTTCCCCTGGTTACCTGGTATTGCCTCTATGGCATCATCATCATCATCATCATCATCATCATCATCATCATCATCATCATCATCATCATCTCTGCAACACCAAAGCCCTATCAACGTGTTCCACTCTACCTTTCTGTAGTCAGACAGCACCTAGCTGCTGCATGTCTGTCTTCTGGGATTCAGGAGAAAGATGAGTCCACCTTGCACCCCTCCTACCCTACAGGCCTCTATCCAGCAGCTCTGAAGGGGGTGTCTGCCTGTCACCACAGCGCTGACGTACCTATTTGATCCATAGACATGTACTCCTCCAATGGCAGGTGTTTAGCTTGTTTCCATTGTTTGTTCAGATGGGCTAAGTAATTACAAAACAACGCCCAAATTGTAGTGGCTGAAAATAACCTAGTTCTCTCCAGAGCACTCTGTCATGCAGAGTAGAAAGCAAAGGGGCTGGCTGACAACACTGTGCCCCTTAAACTCTGCCCAGCAGTGACACATTACCTTTTTCAAGACCACGTTAAAGATCAAAGGGGCATACTGTATCATAGGACAAGAGCACATGATCACATCTGAGCCCAGATGGTACGCCCTGGGGTACCATCTGAGTTGCAGTGACATCCTGGTATATGTACATTTGGTGGCTTCTGGTTAGTCCCGGCCAAATACTATCCTAGTTTGACTTTACAGATGACTGTAATGTATCACCTCCTATATGGTATAAAGTTCCTTTATGGGCTATTTTAAAAGAAAAGATATGCTGTAGTTTTTAGGTACACTGCAAATATTTTAAAGCATCTCTCTGTATGCTTATTCTGTGCTTACATCTTTAGCTAACTGGGGATACCCTGCTTCAGCTGATGACCCCACAGTCTTAACCAGGTGCACCCCAGGAGCCATCCTGGCTTTACCTGACCTTACGCCCAAGGCCACCGTCACCTGTGTGGGAAAGGAAGCTGTCAAACTGCTCCAAGCCACTCCAGGATCTTCTCTCATCTTTCTTTTTGGAATGTAGTCCTGCAGGTTCCAACAAGACCATGTTTTCCAGCAGACACCGACTCCTGCCAGCCACCCTGGCAGCTGGGTGGCTAAGATCAAGGCAACAGGACTGTGCAGAAGTGACTGTGCCACTCTTGAGCAAGCTCCTTAAAGTCACGGTAGCTTCCTCCAACTTCCTCTTCCCCCACTTGCACTTTTCATTATTGTTCAAAATGAAAGTGTTAATATGTGTACTTGTGGGAAAAAAATAGAAAAACCCAGACAAAGAAAAACAAAGATAAAAATTAAAGCATTTACAATTCCTTTATTCATCCACTTATTAAATACTAATTTCAGGTCCACTAGGCCAAGTGCTGGATATATGGTTGTGAGTAAAATTGGTGGTTTGGGTCGTCTGATCTAGTAAAATCCAGTGGAGAACAAGGACACAGGTTTACACACTCCAAATTCTGACAAATGCTATGAAGGACGAAATAGACTACTTTCACATATGGCCATGAGATCCTGTGGAGGCACCTCACCTGTCCTGAAACAGGTAGGTGTCCCATATGAGAACATCTGTGAGCACTGTAGAATATGTCCTGCCAAGTGTTTGTGTGCAAGCATACATGAACTACAACTGGATCATGTTATTATTATCAAATTTTGAAAACGCCATGTGAAGATAAAGGCAGGGCTCTGTGAGCCAAGAAATTTTAAAGATTGTCAACAATCTACCAGAAGCTCAGGGATGACAGGGAGGAAACCTTCAACCCCTGGATCTCAGACTTCCAGCCTCTAGAACTGTAGAAAAATACATTTCTATTGTTTAAGTCACCTAGCTTTGGGTGCCTTGTTACATCAGCCCTAGCAAAATATTTTGTTAATCCATATTCTTAGTGGGAAACTGCTAGACTCATGGGTATCTTTTTTTCAAGTTTTTGTTCTGGTTACCAGTTGCCCTGCAGGAGGCTGAGCTTCCAACCACAGAGCCCTGGGGCTAGGTTGCGCTCCATCATTCTTCTGTTTTCTCATTTTCTTCCCCACCCTTACAATTTTACCAGAGGTAAAAATATTAATTGATTTTTCAAATGTTCTTCTTTGGTGACAGAGCTTATATCCTTTCTCTCTTTTCCACTGAGGTATTTAGGAATTTTTCATATTAATTTGAGAAAATTTTTCTATATTAAGAATGTCAACCCCTTTGTCCTTCGTATCTGTGGTAGATATTTTTCCCCAGTTGAGACAAACTTTCTTCAGGTGTGAAGTCCTGGAAGTTTGCAGCATGAATCCTCATATAAGGGACATTAGGTGACATAATGGACATGAATGCCTTTTATTGCAGTTTTCAAACAATACAGATATATTCTTCAGATGGCCATTTTTTATATTGACCCTCTATAAAGTACAGTGGCATAATACTAAATCATAAATAAGTGAAGACATTTTTACAGGAAGCAAGGATATTGAAGTCTGTGTACATGGCTTTTTCCCCACATTTTTTAAAATTATAAAAGTAATAAACACACAAAGTAAAAATATTAAAGCAGTGTAGACTGATATTAAATGAAAAAGGAAAGTTTCCTGCCCCTAGTCCAGCTCTCAGGAGAGAACCATTTTAACAGTTTATGTTTTCAGATCTTGTTGTTACCATCATAATTCTAAATAAAATGCTTTTACTTCTGTTTCTGGATTGATCAATTTTAAACAATTTCTACTTAATGTCCCAATATGAGAGTGAAGTCTAAGTCATTTCCACTTCCTACATCATCCCTTTAATTTTGTTAGTTGTATCATTTTTAGCTCTTCATCTTTTTATTAATAGCTCAGAATCAGGTGCAGAGACCTCTGTATCTGCAAGTCCAGGCGAGGACCATCTCACAATCCCTTTTGTGGCAGGGGAAGAGCTGAGGCTCTGCTCATAGCTGTACCTCCTGAGCCAGTCCTCATCACACATCTTTCTCTTTATATCACCCATGGGCATCTTTTTATCAAGTTTCTGTTCAATTACTCAACAAGAAGTAGTGGGCACCTGTGACATGTGGAACATAGAGTTGGCAACAAACCATACAGACAATGCCCCCTTGCTATACAGAGCTCAGGTTCATGTTTGGAGGAGACAGAAAGAAAAAAATCACCAAGTAAAAGATGAAGTCTATCAGGTTGTGGTAATAACTAAGGAAAAAATGAAGGCAGGAAATGAAGAGAGGAGAGGAACTGCAATTTAACAAATAGCCAAGAAAGATTTATAGCCCGGACTCTGTTCTAATCTATATTGACGTCTCCCTTGAAATTGCCAGTGTGTGGAGTAATTCTGAAGCTGGTAAACAGGTGTTATGATTTTATAAATACAGATGCTCCTCAGCTTATGAACAGGATTATGTCCACAAACTTGTCATAAGTTGAAAATTCTGTAAGTCAAGAATACATCTGATACTGTACATCTAAGCCACCAAATATCACATCTTAGCTTCACCTACCTTCAGTGTGGTCGGAGAACGTACATTTGTCTATAAAAGGACAAAAATCATCTAACATCAAGCTTTTCTATAATAAAATGTTGAATACCTCCCATACTCATGCATGATGGGTTGCAAAAACGCAATATCACAAAAATAGTGGCAACACAATAAATGGTAGAGTGTATCAGTTGTTTCTCTTTGTCATAGTGTAGCTGACTGGGAGCTGCAGCTCTCTGCCGCTGACAAGCATTGTAAGAACATACCTACCATATTTCTAGCCTAGGAAAAGATCAAAATTCTATGCACACTTTCTTTTGAATGCTATAAAGCAGTGGTGGCAAACCTTTGGCACCTGTGCATCAGCAGGCTGTTTGTATCACTGAAAGCTCTAAAAGGTTCGCCATCTTTGCTATAAAGTAATATATATATATATACATATATATATGTATATATATGTATATATATATGTATATATATATATGCATATATATATATACATATATATATATGTCAAACTCCCGTAAATTTAAGGCAATGTTTTTTTTTTCCTTTCTGTACCCTGGAAGGAGATGAAATATCACTAAGCCCAGCAACTAGAAGTGATGATCCAGGAGACACTGTTATAAAACAGATTTTTTTTTCCCCTGGTACTGGGAACTGAACTCAGGACCTTGCTCTTGCCAAGCAGGCACAGTGCCACTGAGCACACTTTTTAAAACACCATCAGTTTGAAAAATTAGGTCAGGATATTTCACATGGGTTCATGGTGCTCTTCTAATAACTATTTGTTTTAGTTCTGCACCTGGCCTTGATAATTGCCTTTATTTTCCATATGGGTGGATCAGCCAGCTTTGTTGTACTGTTCTAGTGTCTGACTTGTACTGATTGCTTTCAATGACCTCAGTCTAGAATTTCTTTTTATGTTGTACTCAGAGTAATGCAACTGCTTTCTGGATTCCATTTCTCTTTTTCTTATATTGCTTTTAAATTCCTTTGTCAGTGGCTGTATCTAAAGACATCCCCACTCAAGATCTCAGAAAGAACACAAAGGGCAGAAAACTTCCATATCTGGCAATCCATCCCCAAACACAACTGATGGTTTGGTTAGACATACTTTCTGAATTTATCATACTCTCCTCACGACTCTACAGTTTGGCTCCATTGTTTTCTTGCCCCTGTTGTGGCTAATTAAAAGCATGTTACTGATCAGATCATCTCTTTGCTGTTAATCTATTTTTTTTTTCTCTCTAGAATTGCTCAAGACCTTTCTTTCATTCTCGATATCCTGAAATTCCATAAGGCAAGGCCATTACCAGATTTAAGTCACATAATGGAAACAGAACTTCCTATGACCTGCAGGGTTGGGTGGTCCTGACACACGAGTGGAGTCATGTTATAACTAATCCATGCTGAGTTGTGAGCAGCTGATAGGCTGACTGTCCCCAGGAGAGAGGAAGAGGAGGTACTACTTGTGGTAAAGAGAGTTGTAAGGTCCAAGGCAATTCTGGTTCTTGGCATCTGTATGGAGCCCTTCCTGTCCTACCCCTACAATGTCCCACTCCCTCTCTGCCTTCCAGCACGGACACACTCACCCACAGATCAGTCAGCAGTCTGAAAATGTGCCAGCCCTGTTACAACTGGCTGGTGAAGCCTTCTACACAGGAAGCATTTAGAACCTCGACATCAAGCTTAGGACATCACATACTAGGCTGAGACATCATCATCTTTGCAGCAGAGGCAAGCTGTGATACTCAGCAGACACTGGCCACTGCTGCTGTGCCTGGGTCCAGTGGGAAGCCACAGCTCACACCAGCCCAATCTTTGTCCCCTGCTAGCTCCAGGAGGAGAAGTTTGCTGTCCTGGCATTATATAGGTGAAGGTGGAATCATCATCTACAGGAACTTGCCCTTATCAGTTTCAGTTTCTCTGAAATCACATTTCACAAGATCCCAAATCTTGCATTCATCTATTTTCATTTATTAATTTCCTCCTGAGTTGCCTACTCCAAGGCTCGGAAACAAACTGCAAGCTCTTGTCAGAAAGGTTGGGGTGAGTATCTACTTAACAGCAGTGTCCTGGCCTTTGTGAACAGTGTTCATGCCTGACCCTGGGACAGCCAGCCACTGCCCTCCCCCCATGCATATCACTGTGGCTGGCTATTGGGTGCTTGCTAGGGGTCTAAAGCAGCTTTCCACTGGCCCTTGTAGCTGCATTGTTTAGACCCAGATATCATTTTCCCTTTGCCCCATCTCCTGGGAAGCTCCCTGTGTCTGGGGATTCTGCTCAGGATCCGGCTGGGTCACCCCCTATAACTGGGTGCTGTAACACTGGGATTGTTGCCTCGCTTCAGAAGCCCAAGTTCTAAGCCCAGCCAAAGTGCAGCCAGGTATACTTGAGCATAGGATCATCCTCTAGCCCTGTCTTTGCAGGCAGCTGGACCAACTGGCTTATGGATGTCTGCTGCAGGTGCCTGGAGGCTAGCCTCAGCCTCAGAATCCAGCCTGAGCAAGAGATTCTGAGCCAGGAGCTGGCAGTGCCCAGCACACTCAGCAGGACAGCATAAACAGCTGGCCCCCTCCCCTGATTCAGGGTTTCTCTGTGGAGGACAGTCAGGCAAAGGGCTGCTGTGACAAGCCCTACATCTTCATGGTTGCAGCTGAGACTTGTGGCCACCATCCCATGGCAGGAAATCTTCCAGTCCCTGCTCCACTTGCGCCCAAAGAAAGGAGTTTCTGCTGCTGTAGGTCACAGGGAGTGGCTGTGCCTGCCTGGGAGAGAAGCCAATTCCAGGCCTGGGAGACACTCACGTGCTCACAGTTTTTAGGGCAATGGACCATAATCATCATTCCTAGGTAGACCAGAGCAAGTATCATGTTTGACCATGTGTTCATGGATTAGTAGCTATTGGTTCTCAACAAAGCAAACCCTTCCTGAATCTTCACAAGAGCAGGAACCTCTGCACTAGTGGCAGGATGTTTGCTGGGTGCATATGAGGTCTGAGTGGAGTCCTCAAGAGGAAGGGGAGAGGTGGCAGAAAGGGCAGATGCTGAGTTTAAAAAAAAAAAAACCCAAACAACAAAAAAACAGCCATAAAAGGCCACTTACAGCACTGTATGGTTTTGTTTCTATGATGTTCCAGAATGGGCAAATCCATAGAAACAGAGAATAGGTTAGTGATTACTTTGGGGCAAAGGTTTATGGGCATTTGGGCAGCTGCTTAATGGACACTAGGTTTCTTTTGGAATGAGGAAATGCTTTAGAATTAGGTAGAGCTGGTGATTGCATAACTTTATGAATGTACTAATTGCTACTGAAGTGTATGCTTTAAACAGTGAAGGCAGTTAATTTTATGTTATTTCACCTAAACAACAAAAAGAGCCAGTCATGGGCCTCAGCCATGGATTCAGGGACAGGGCACATGGGAGACTTGCTGGACACTGGGGGAGAAGGGTGACAGAGAAGCAGCAGCTTGTGGAGAAGGCCGAGGTGGCCAGCAGACCTGAGTCTTCTGGCATCAAAAGTCACTGTTCAGGACTAAGGACCACCTAGGAAGCCCAAGTCTGACTGTCAGAGCTGGGCCCAGGCTCCTTGTCTGCGAGGGATGCTGGGCCAGGTCCTCTGAGATGAGATTGGGAGGCCACACTGTGGGGCACCACTGAGGCCCAGCAGGGACCCAGACCCTGGGAGTGCTCATCTCCCCTGCTGAGACATACCAGCTTCGGGGCCAGAAAGAAGGACGGGCCCAGGGTAAGAGGGTTAGAGGTTCAAGGTCTCACAGCCAGCTCTTCCTACCCTGAGCCGAGCCAGTGGATATGTTGCTGCTGATATATACCAAAAATCCCCTAGTCTTCCTGACACATGCCCCAGGGAACAAGCAGAGTTACAACTTGTGATCCACAAGTAAAGTGTTGTATATAACTTGGGGGTACGGTATGGAAAATCAGGCACAGTCTGTATACTGAACATAGCATGCTTACATAAGAGAGTTGTATAGCTATTAAAACATTAAGGTAGCTTATTGTTTGAAATGCATACAAAATATTAAATGAAATGAAAAAAGTGAGGGAACGGCTATTGTTATTTGCCTGTTGTGTGTGAGGCCATGACTTAGTACAATCAATGACTTAATGTGGCGAAACTTTTAGAGCTTTCAGTGATACAAACATCCAGCTGCTGCACATGTGCCATAGGTTGATCACCACTGCCTTACTCTCTGGGAACTACCAGAGATAGAGTTACCCATCTTTCCCAGCAGAGACAACAGACTAAAGAAACTTTGAACCAACAGAAAGCAGAGGATGGGCAAGGGCATGGATGGCATCTGTCAGAAGCTACTTTCCAGAGCTTTGAATCTTAGCAAATGGAAGGAAAGGCAGATTTGATGGGGGTGCAGTGTCAGACTTAGTCTGAGTGAAAGGTGACACCAAGAGTGAGAGACCTTTGGCCAATTTAGAACTTTTCTAAGAGCTTGGGGTGACCATGGTGTAGGAGGTTGAGTCTCTGGAAGGGTCAGGATGGAGGAGACCAGAGCAATTTTGGGGTGGCTACGGTTGTTTCCCGGACAGAGCAGGGACAGGGTGATGATCAGGAATGGAAGCCTGAGGACCAATGGCATTGCAGGGCCAGTACCTGGGAGGTGTTGCCTACAGCTAAGAAGCCCTAGCATCAGGCTGAGTTCAGCACCTGATCTGGTTGCACTGGATAATTCTTGACTGCAAATGACCTTGAGTTTCCAGAATGCATTTGTGTTTTGGGGCCAAAATGGATGGGCCCGGGCCTAGCTCAGTGTGAGGAGGGAGGCATGGGAGTGAAGATGATGCCCCATTTTCACCTCTGTAATGGAATGGGTGCCAAGTCCATGGCTAGAGATGTCCAGGACAACATGGGTTTGGTGAGAGGAAGGAACTGAGACCTAGGGAGGACACACATTCTGAGGAGGCGGGATAACCCAGGCTAGAGCTGTGGACTGTGGCACGAAAGGGCTGAATGATGGCCATCCCCAGGGACAGCTAGTGCTCACCCCCGGAACCTGTGATCTTACCTTATCAGGGGAAGAGCCTGTGCAGGTGGACTTAAAGATCTGAGAAGGAAGAGATTACTCTGCATTATCCAAATAAACCCTAAATGCCATTCCCAACTGCTGAATAAAGATAATATTTTTTATTCTACTTCAAAAAACTTTTTGCAAGTTGTTCTATTTACAACATCAACTTTTAAAAGTTCATTAATGTTAACTGAACAATAAAATAGGCAGAAATCTCTGTAAAAAAGACAGAAAGCTCAAAATGTCATTTTCTACAGAGAACTCAAAGCTCAGGTTCACTCAGAGTAAAGCAACTTTTGCTCATATTAGAAGAAATTCAGCCATAGGTTTGGTACTCTCACCATACATGCAATGGAAACCTGCTAATACAATGGGTTTGCTGCTGCTCTTGTCTACAGTTTGTCTAATATGAACAAGTACAAACAGCAGTTTGAGGATAATCCTTATAGTAGGTACAGTGTTAGGCACACTTCATTTCTCTACATACCTCTGGTTCTCTTTGTGAACCTGGTTCCCCCTCTTCAGTACAGTGATTTTTTATTATACTGATGATCTTGCAGATCTCCTCAGGAGCTGTCCCTGAGTCATATTGGCTACAGTTTTGCATGTAAACAAGCAAACCTTTGCTTGTCTGAGTAGTTGTTCTAAGGGTGTTTCTTAGTCATACTTCAGGAATTCTTGTTTCCAAACAGATATTATCTATTTGCTTTCCCTTATTCTCATCATCCTTAGGAGTAGGGTTATTCTTTGTATGTGTGTGTGTGTGTGTGTGTATTTTTTTTTTGTACCGGGGATTGAACTTGGGTCCTTATGCCTGTGAGGCAGGCAGCAGAACCCCTGAGCTAGATCCTCAGCCCAGAGGGTTATTCTCATATGAGGTGCACCACTGAATGACTATTTTACATATTTCTATGTTAACACTTGGTAGAGGAAATAGGGCATCATCTCCTCCAGCACTTTTTCATTAGTACATATTTACAGTACACAATGATTGCCTTCACCCTGGATAGTTGGCACGTGTACACAATGCATCGTAATTCTTTTTACTACCCTCCCCTCCTTCCCTCCTTCCTCCATCTCTGTAACCCTTTCCCATTTGCTGAATATCTGGACCCCTGTTTCTTATTATCTATCTTATTTTTCTCTTTATTCATACTTTGGGTTTCCCATGTAAGAGAAACCATGCGAGGTTGCATATTTGATTTATGTCATTTGACATGATGGCCTCAAGGAGCATCCATTTTCCTACAAATGATTCAAATTTGTCCTTTTTTTATGCATGAGTAGTATTCCATCGTGTGTCTACACTACATTTTCTTTTTGCATTCATGTGTTGATATACATACAGGTCACTTCCAAGATCTAGCTACTAGAGTTGTGCTGCCATAAACACGGGTACACGTTATCACTGTAATATGATGTTTTTAATTCTTTCAAGAAGATGCCTAGAAGGGGAATAGTTGGGTGAATGGGATTTTTAGTTTTAGTTTTGTGAGGTTCCCCATACTGATTTCCATAGTGCTAATACTAGTTTATATTTCTACAAACAACGTGGAAGAGTTCCTTTTTCCCCAAAGCTTTGCCAGGTTTTGTTATTACTTGATTTCTTGATGATAGTCATTCTTTCTGGAATAAGATGGAAGCTCAGTGTAGTTTGAATTTGCATTTCTCTAATGGCTCATGATATTGAACATTTTTTCATGTATTTATTGGCTATTTCCACTTCTTCTGAGAAGCATCAATTCATTCAGTTGTCCATTTCTTAGTGAGTCTTTTATTTGGGAGGGTCTAATTTTTTGAATTCTTCAGACCTAATTTGTTGATTTTTAAAATTATTTTATTTTATTAGTGTATATTTGCAATTCATGGGGTTTACAATCGTCTTGGGGAGTAGTTACATGTCCCTTTTCCCTTCCTCTTCCTCAGGTTCCCCTATCTCCTTTTTCATGTTTTTTGATGTCATACAGTGTTTACATTAACTGGGGTTATTAGGTTCCTGTATATGGCACCTCTTTCTTCCTCTTATTTCCCCTTCCCTTCTTCCTTACCCCTCACCCTTGTCCCCTTGGACCACTTCCCTATTACATGAGATCTGTCCCCTTGTCTCTTTCTATCTATCCTTTATCATTTTCTTCGCACCTATGATGTAAATTGCCTCACTCAAATGAGAGACACCATATGGCATTTAAACTTGTGTGTCTGGTTTATTTCACTCAACTTTACATCTTCCATTTTCCTACAAATGTGTCAAATTTATCATTCTTTATAACCAAGTAGTATTCCATTATATATAAATACAAAATTTTTTTTTATCCACTCTGTTGACAGGTATATAGGCTGTATCCAGGAGTTAGCTATTATGGATTGTGCTGCTATAAACATTGTATGTGTATATTTTTGTAGTATGATGATTTATGCTCTTTGGGGAAGATACCTAGCAGTGGGATAGCTGAGACTTATGGAATTTCTCATTTCAGTTCTTTGAGAAATCTCCATACTGATTTCCATAATGGTTGTACTAGTTTGCATTCCCACCAATAATTCAGAAGGGTTCCTTTTTCACCACAGCCATGCCAGCTTTTGTTATTGCTTGATTTTCTAATGATTGCCACTCTTTCCAGAGTAAGGTGGAATCTTAGCACTGTTTTAAAAGGCAGAACTTCTGCAGAGGGGAGCCCTAATTTTTTGTGACTTTGTAGGTCCTACCATCAAAAGGTACAGACAACTTCAGGTCTGATTTTGATTTGGGCTGTGTGAGTTGCTTTGGTCACTGACTGTTAGTTCTTACGTGGAACGTAGAGGCTTCCAGGAGCTATTAAATATTGCCAGTTTTGCTTTAGTATCTCTGTCCTCCCTGTGAGAACGACCTTGAGTGGGGAAATGAACACAGGGACCACAGAGCAGAGTGCCCTGGAGTCCATATCAAGGCCATGTTGGACCAGCTGCAGCCAGCTGACCCACAACACATGAGAGAGCCTGTCAAGGCCAGTAAAGCCTTCCAGCCCACCTTCTACTGGCTGCAGATGTGCAAGTGAGCCCAGCCAAAACCAAAACAGTTACCCATCCTGTTGTGTGGGCTGAGTTGTTAGCGTTACCAAGGCATAAACAGCTGATGCCAATGGCTTCAGCATGATCCCTTGGAGGAGCTTGCGGGTATTCATTACGCAGCATTAGGTGAAGGAGCTGAGCTTCCTGACTCAATAATCTCTGGCTGAAGAGCTACCCGGGGAAACAAAACCTCCTAGGCACTTCCAGAGCCTACTGCCTGTGGCAGAGCGGCACCAGCTGCATAGAGCTGACCTCTGGACATCACAGGTGCTGAATGCTGGAGGCCCAAGCACCCTGAAACCAGGGAGAGTACTCCAAGTTGGGAAGGGACTTAGTAGCGTGCAGGGCATCAACTGTCCATTATGAGAAGTGATTGGGTAATGATAAATCTGATCTCATCGATGGATTAAATATTCATGGGCTCATCATTGAACCAACTATTGGGAAGTAGTAGAAAATTATAGGAAGGGGGAGCTAGTTGAGGAAGTAGGGAACATCTTGTCCTCCGCCCCTTCTCCCACCATCCCCTTCTTGGTTACCATGAAGTGAGCAGCTTTCCTCTTCCCACCTTTCTGACATGATATTTCTACCTCACCACAGGCTTAAAAATGACGGAGCTCACTGAACACGAACTGGTCTCTCTGAAACAATGAGCCAAAACTAACCTTTCCTTCTTTATGTTATTCTCACTTATTTTGTCACAGTAACAAAAGAGCTAACACATCTGGGAAACAAAATGATTTCTAGCCTTGAGTGATCAGGCACCAATCAGGGATCAAAGTGTCACACAGATGTCCCCTCCCTCGTACATGCTAACAATAAAGAGAGAGGAGAGACCACTATGGCTGACTGAAAGGAAGTGGCTGCTTTTTCTGATAAGAAGGTTTATTTTTCAGTGGAAGATTTCAGGTGGACAGGAATTCTGATTCAAACCATAGCTGCCCCCTCACTACCATCCAGGAAGCACAACTCAGACTGTCTAACATTATAGAGGTCCCAATCCACCTGGTGTCAGGGAAAGTGTCCCTGAGGGACCTGACAGCAAACTGCAGTAGTTTATTTTTTTAATGGAAAAAAATTTTAATTTTGATTTTAAGTAATGCCTGCTTATACTAAACAATTTGGGAATTACAGAAAAATATGGATTAAAAAAAAACAAGCCAATATTTGATTCAAAGAGGACCTAACTGATATTATAGAACATTCCATGTAACAACAGCATTATACACATTCTTCACAACTACTTGTGGAACACACAGGAATTAGACCAAATAATCTAGGCCTTAAAACAGACCTCAACAAAGTCAAAAGACTCAAAATCGTACTGAATGTGTTGTCTGACCACGATGGAATTAAACTCATACTCAGTAACAAAAATCTTCAAATACTTGGAAACTAACTCCATGTGTCAGAGAAGAGTTCTAGTAGGGAATAAAAAAGAAGTACAGAGTGGCCTTGTGTTTGGCTTTTTTCTTCTTGTGCAGACACTGCCCCATTCTTGTCGGTCTCAAGCCAGAAGTCTTCATGAGATCAACTTCATGCCTTCAATCAGGTTTCAGTTTCTAGCCGTGTAGGAGGGTGCACACTTGCAATCCCAGCATTTGGGGAGACTAAGGCAGGAGAATCGTAAGTTTGAGCCTGGCCTGGGGCAACTTAGTGACTGTGAGACCCTGACTCCAAAGAAAAAAAGTTTGAAAAGGGCACGGGACATAGCTGAACCACACTAAGGCTTAGCCTCCCTCTTCCTTTTTGCTTATTTTTAAATTAAGAAAAATAGCTTCATTTTCTTTTTCCTTGATTACTGCATAAATTCAAACAATGCCCCAGGAAAAGAAAAAAAATGATAACTGCCTTTACATCCTCCAAGCAGAGTACCAAAACTGCAGTATTTTTTCCAGCTCTTTCTTATATTCATGGCCATTCTTTTTCTACCAAAAAAAAGTCTTTATAATGTTTTGGACCTTGCATTGAGCTCTGGGAACACAGCATCACCACAGGAAGTGGACCTGGGCTGAAAGGGGCCATGCTCTGGAGTCCTTTAACCTCCCTACCAAAGGCTTGCTTCAGATTTCTCATCATGGACACGTTCTCCAACATTCAAGTCTACTCTGGATTTCTACCTCCCTGAAAACTGTGGCCTTGGTCAGTAGACCTTGGAAAGCCTAGGTTTGGGGAGTGTGCCCAAGGCCCCCTGTTCTCTCTGGTTTCACTCCTTGGAGACCTTATCCATGAAACACATCTCTGACACTGCTAGGAAAGTACAGAGGGCACATGCTGACCTTTATGCCAAGTGGGTGTGAAGTGTGTGTGTGTGTATGTGCCCAGGGAGGAGTGGTGCAGGAGAGCAACTGTGTAGGTGCCAGGCAAGAGGAATTGGTTTTAACCTTGAAGTGCACAGAGGGCTGGAGTAGGCCCAGAAGATCTGTAAGGTTCTGTAAGGTCAAGTTGGGTAGGGACTTCCTTAAACCAAGGACCCAATGAGATCCTCCAGAAGGCAAAAGAAGCCACTCTCTGGCTAGCATCCTCCTTGGCTGATGTGGAATGTACCCAATGAGGTGGAAAGGTGAGTTTGGGGATGACTGTTGGATTTAAGAAATGTGCATTCCATCTATAGTTTTGTATACTGCAAATATAAAAATATGCTTTTTTTTTTTGAGACAGGGTCTCACTGTTGTTGAGACTGACTCTCTATGTAGCCCAGGCTGGTCTCAAACTCACAGTGATCCTCCTGCCTCAGCCTCCCAAGTACTGGGATTACAGGGGTGCACCACCACACCTGGCGCAAAAATATACTTTCTAAGAATACAAATGGTGGGGGAACAAGATGGCAAAATGTTGAGAATTTAGGCGGTGAGGGTGGTGACTCGTATAAGGTTTGCTATGCCATTCTATCAACTTTGTGTGTTTGAAGTTTTCCATAATACTGTACATTTTAAAAAGTGAATTATATGTTTATTAACTCAAACACCACCACACCTGGCTTAAAAATATACTTTCTAAGAATACAAATGGTGGGGGAACAAGATGGCAAAATGTTGAGAATTTAGGCGGTGAGGGTGGTGACTCGTATAAGGTTTGCTATGCCATTCTATCAACTTTGTGTGTTTGAAGTTTTCCATAATACTGTACATTTTAAAAAGTGAATTATATGTTTATTAACTCAACAAGCATCTGCTTAGCGCCATATCATGCCTGACTGTGTTGAGACCTCAAGAAGCCAGATAAGGGAACTGTGGGTACTGGCCACCCAAAGGGAATATCTACAGTGAGCTGCTGACATCAGAGTGAGAGGAACCCAGCAGCCTGAACACAACTGATTTCTGAAATTCTTTGTCCTCTGAAGAACCCACGATGATGTTCCAACTTCTGGATTAGGTGGCAGTGTTTTACCTCTGCATCTCCATGGTGGGACATCTGTGCCCCTAGCCTCGTGTGTGCTACTGCTGGGCATTAAGGTGCCACCTTGCCTTACACTCCACATATTTGCTGGTTAGTGGTGGCCATGAGGCACGCCGCTTCTTACGAATAAAGAGATAAAAGTAAGTATTGGAACAGGTTTGAATATTGATATTTGAGAGTGTACATTCCTAGGTACAGTGGCCAGTGGCAAGGCAATCACGTGAGAACAATGGTAGATGAAAGGGACATTGATTTTTGTGTGCCTCAGAGAATTGGGCTTAACCTGTCAGATCCCTCTAAGCCCTTCCCACCATAAAACGTCATAGATCCCATTTCTGTTCATTCTCACATTTCTCACAGTGAGGACTCCTTATACTAACAAGTGGCAAGATTCATGAGGGCAGCACCTTGCTTGCTCAGGATTCACAGGGTTTAATCCCCTAAATGAATATTCATGGGACAAACATGTATCCATTTTACTGAGGAAGTGAGGCCCAGAGAGTGATTATTTCTAATTAAATTAGACAGCCTGGTGCTGTTACTTGTAAATAAATGTGGATTCATGGTCTCCTATTAATAGGCTTAGGGTTCTCCCTTATGCACCCATATGACTAAGACCATTCTCCAGGCCCCTGAGACAGGAATCATCTTCATGGCCAACTGTTCACCATCCATTCCTTCTTCCCGTATAAAGTATTCATTGAGACCCACCACAAGTAAGTCTGGGATTCCTTTTTCTCCTAGGAGTGGCTCAGGAAGAGAGATGGAGGGCAAAGCAGTGGGCTAGGACAAGTTTGGAGGAAAAGGACTCAATAACTCCAGATAACTCAGTAACTCCTTGGAGGGAGGGGATCAGGAAAGACTTAGCACAGGAGTGGTTTGGAGACATCTCAAGTGAAGCAGCAAGGAGAAGGGTTGCAGAATGAAGTTGTACCTAACTTAGAAGAGCAACTGAGCCTCACCCTGCTATTCTAATGCACTAATGAGCAAAGGCCATTTATACTTGCAAAGTGATTTCAAGGCACTGAAATTGTTCCCCTCCCCTTCCTTTGGCTTCTGATGCTGCCATCAAGCCAGAGTCCCAGCTCCTTGGGACTCTAGCCAGATCATGTTCCTTAACTTTTCTGAGCTTGTGTCTGTCTCAAGTGCCTGGCACAAAACATTTAATACATGTTAGCTGCTATTAAAAACATGGGTAATTTTATGTCTTAAAATATTGTATATTGCCTAAATGGTTTCATGCTGGCTCACATTAAAAATGATTCCCAAGTGAAGATGACAAGAGGGAAATATTCGTTATTTAGTTCTCTTCTTACATTAAGCTATCATAATAAAGTACATTTCTGGGTTGCATTCTCTAGAGTGCTTTTTACTAAATAAATGGCCAAAAATATCTTTTCCCTTCCAATAAGATTTCATGATTCAGCACATTCAACTTTCACTGTGAGAGGTTGAAATTATGAGTACAAAACAAATCTAGGAGTAAGAAGCAGGCAAGGAAAAGCAATGGATGGACGAGCTTGAGCTCCCATGCCAACACACAAGTGGGTTATTTTCAGATACAAACTTTTGCCCAGGAAAGTTTTATTTATTTAGGTATCTATATTGCACTTAGGTTTGGAAAGAGCAGGTGGATAATAATTAGTAAGACAAAGTCTCAGATTCTCTGCAGAAGAATATATTAAAGAGAAAAATGGCAGCAGATTAGGGCCAGGACTGCTAGCCTAGTGTTTAAACTGTCAGCTCCTTCTAATCCCAGGGGAGCCAGAGATGTCCCCTCCCCTTTCTCTTGCCGGCGGCAGCAGCTCAGTAGTTTAAGGGTGAGGAACCACCTCAGTCCTTTGCTGAGTGACACCAAAGGCCAGGAGTGCAAGGGTCAGGGTTGCCTAACATTCAGCTGAAGCACCAGTCGGCCCTAACAGCAGGGCTGCCTTTGAGCGGGTCAGGTATTTTTCTTTCATAATGGGTTTACTGGCCCCCCTCCTTTTTATGGGCGATCTCTTCCATCTCCCCGTTTCAGTCTATCCACCACAGGGCCCACCAGAATGCTTTTAATTAATAGTAGTACCCAGGAAACGGTCCGATCACCCATATTACCTTAAAGACTCAGGGGACCCGAGTCATCCCCTGCTCCAGGGAGTGAGCACGCCTTACATCGACGGCTTCGACGCGCTAGGGTCCTATGATCCCTTTCCAGTTGCTGTACGAAGGGGGTTCCACAGCTACAGTGCCTGCCCCGGGCCCGAAGCGCTGTCTGGGCCAAGAAGGGTTACCAACGCCCTCGGACCTCCGTGGAAGAAGCGGGGACCCGGCCCTTGCAAAGGGGCCTCCCCTGGGAGAAGTCCCTGGCGGGCCTGGGGCTGGTACCGCCGTGGCTCTGGTGAGCGTACTGGGCGCAGCTGCGGCCCCGGGGCACTGCAGCGGGGAGGTGGG
>NW_022900920.1:9007404-9008159 GCF_012274545.1 Fukomys damarensis
GCGTGCTCCAGGCCTGGCCTCGCAGTGAACTTTTTCTGCGGCGAGTATTGCCGTGGCGGCCTGCGAGCACAACCCCGGCGGCCTGTGGGGCAACGGGGGCCTCTCTCGGTGGCCTTCCGGGCCAGACAGCGTGGAGGTGAGGCAGTATCCTCGTCCCGGGGAGGCGCGTTCAGGCGCGGGCGGAGATCTGGAGTTCCTGGGATTTGGCTGAAGGACTGGGTATTTCGATCCCCGCCCTCTCTCTAGTACAAAAGTGAGACCCTTGCAGGGAGTAAGGAGAGGTCGAAGCGCCGAGGTGCCTGGACGAGAACGCAGGAAGCAATTAAAACTCCTCCTTTCGGATTAACAACCAAAAATTGATCGATGTGTCAGGAATACCATTGATTTATGAAAGGTGCTTATTTCTCTGGTATGGAGAATTTTATGTTCTCCAGGTGAAACCGAGTTCACCCAGCTCCAGCGTAGATTGATGTTTTAATAAAAATAAATAAAGGAGGAAAGCCCTCCTGGTCTTTGGGGACATCAAGTCTCAAATCGCAGAGTTAGACTAACAAATCAAATTGCATTATCTTTACATTTCGTATCTTTTAATTTTACGCCTAAAAATTGCAGGCAGGAGAACACCTTCATTTGGAAAGTTTTAATATAGTGTCTAAAAGTTCGCATAACTAACAGTCAGTGTTTCATAAGCAGAAAGGCACGGGGTGCGTCGGGTAATTGTGATAAGTGGCGGGCCTCGCGGTGCGGGCTAGCGC
>NW_022900920.1:9008881-9012840 GCF_012274545.1 Fukomys damarensis
GCTGTCGCGGCGCTTCGCTTTGCAATGTAAATTTCAGCGGGACAAATTGCTTATTAATAGTCTAGAAGAGAAGCCGGTTTCTTTCTTTCTTCTTTTCTTTATCTGTTTTTATTTCTGCATGGCCCCTAGCTATGCCCTGGGCAGCCTCGCCGCCCGGCAGTTTTCTCTTCATTTCAATATCCTAAAGAAAATGCAAATTTCCAATGTAGCCTTTTAAAAAAAGTTAAATTAGCAACAGCTTTAAGTGACTCCATTAGTATGGAAAACATACACTCGTTTAATGTGGGAATAGCTCCCTTTTAAGAGGACTCATTCTGTTCTGTAAATTTAGTAGACCCTCCGAGTTGGTACAGAATGGAGTCGCGACCGAACGTGTCGCTAAAGGCGTACCCCCTGCGCGCCAGTCCTGCCGCCATGCGCCACTCGACTGGTCACTGGGCCCGAATCCCAGAGAAACCCTGCGACTGTGGGATAAAGGGTTTGTGCAGGCAGGAGGGGAGGAGGACATAACATGTTTCTGTCCAGGGGCGATGGGCCGACCCTTCCCTCCCGACCTCTTTGGGCAGCTGAACTGTCTACCTGACGGACGCATTCGGCCCGGCCACGGGCACCAAATGCCCTACTTCTGCGCAGCGGGTTGGTTGTGTGCACGCTCTTAAACTGCAGCGGAGGAGCGGGAGAAGGTAGCGGAGGACATCAGTGCCCTGGTAGCCGGGTACCCTTCCTTGTTTACCTAAACCCCGAGGCTATTACTCCAACCCCTTGACCCGTGTTGGCAAACTGGTGCTTCAAAGTGAAATTTTATTGGCAAACTTTTGCGGGTGTTTGGCTTTCAGACAAGAGTATCTATCTTGAAATCTGGTTGCTCCCCTCCTTCCCCTTCACCAGTGACATGACACTCCAGTCCCGTCCAGGAAAGAGTTAAGATTTATGGTATGCTGGAGAGGTCTTGTTAGGATGTAATCTGCATTTTTAAACTACTGTGTAATAAAAAGTGAGAAGTTTTGAGACACCTTTCTTGATTATACCTTTGGCGATACTTTAGGTTTTACATTTAATTTGCATTTTGTTCTTAGTGAATATTGAAGTCTTGAGTGGAGGATTGAATTTTATTAGGACATCTGGACTGACAATATCAAATCAGACACCAGTGTCCCAAAGCATGCTAAAATTTCAGAGTTAATTAGAACGCAGTGTGTTTAATTAAAGCCAATTATAATATTTGAAATTATCTGATCGATCCGTGTTTGTACAGTTTGGGTCTAAGTGTTGATTGGCGCACTTTGCGCGCCTTTCGATCTAGAAACTTCTCTGGGGAAAGTTTGCTTTGTAAACTGGTGGGGGCAGGCGGCGCAGAATCAGCATCCCAAGCGCGGTTCTGGCGTATCCTGCCCGATCGCCTTCGAGGAGCCGCTAAACGCAGTTTGGGAAACCCCATCTCGTTGCTAAACCGCTGCGCTTTTTCAGGTCCGAGGGACCCCATCACGCACCAGCTGTCTTTTCCCAGCTTGGTTGCTCCTCCCGAACGGAACGTTTGTGCGGAGAAGCGACCTTTTAGGTTGTCAGGTGCGTTGAGAGAAGCCGAAGCTCGCCAGTGTTTGATTTGGGATTCTTGCTATGGGTGAAAAGCCCCCAGGGCTGACTCAGAGCAGTGGGGTCAGCCGAAGTGACCAAAGGACCCAGAGAAAAGTAAGAACTAGGAGACAATTAACCGTTTCCCTTCTAATTTCGCACGCTGCAGGAGCTGAGGCGCGCCAGGCGTTTTCACCCCCACTTGAAGACCCCTGGGTTTTCCTGGGAAGCGGTTGAGAGAGTTCACAGTCACGTCCGTTGCCCCCCTGCGGGGCCACTCCCTTGACACACGCATTTCTCTCTTGCTAGGGCTTTCTTCCTAGCTCTTAGCACCCGGGCCTGATGCTGGGTGCCGGTCTCGACCCAACTCTTGGAAACACGCACGTGGGCAGCAATTAAGACTAGGCGGCGCGCGGCAATTTCTACACGCCCCTGGGGTTATAGGTTCTGCGAGGCCTAGGTGCGCTGGACGGGTAGGAGCCGGGACCCAAGAGCTGGTGTCCGACTAGAGAAGGAGCGGCCACCTGCCCCCGGGGGGTGGGGTGGGGTGGTAGTGCGGGCTGGGCTCAAGGCTGCGCAGCGACACTCCACTCTCCCCACCCCAGGAGGCGCTGTTTGTCAAATTTGGCCGCCTCGGCAGGAAGCGTCTGTATGTCCTCATTTGGAGAATTGAGCTTTCTTCGGTACTGGAGTCGGGCTTTAAGAACCTTAGCTGTACCGAATAAATACAGGGGTGGGGGGCGACGCAGAAAACAGGAGTTTGCCAACCTTTGGTTTTCGCTTTTTACCAGTGAACACACGCTGGGCTTCCGAGGTGCCGGTTTGTGTGCACCGTGTGCCAGGGGCGAGGTGCCCAGTTATTTGCCTTCAAGGGCAGGCGGGGCGCACGGCCTGCATTGGGCTCTATCACTAGATGCCTTCTGAAGGGCCCCGCGGAAAGAGCGAAGGCACGCTCTTTGAGCTCCGAAAACTCACCCGAACCTGGGCCAGTCCCCCTTTGCGTTCATTTCAAGCCTTGAGGTGGTCTGTGCACGGAGCCCTGGTGTGCCTTTATTCCCTGGCCTAGAGGGGAGCGTGACCCCGCGGCGCAAGATAGTGACTGGGCGCCCTTAGGAGCCCGTCTCTTACCAGCGGAGACAGAGTTTACCAGTGTGTGGCAGTTCATCCCTATTCCACAGCTCCTGGCATTTTCTAGGCGCTCGTTCCCCAACCCCTCCGACCTCCCTGATACTCAGGGTCAGTGCGATTTTACCTTTTCCTGTTCTTTCCCCAACCCCTGTCTGCACTCCGAGCCTGGCCTGTAGACTAGAACAAGGTTGGAGACCTGTTCTGTCTGAGTGTGACCCCGGGACGCGGTGGGACCTGGGGGCGGGCCTCGCCTGCAACTCAGAACTGGGAGACAGGACACAAATCTCGAACCTTTGATGTACTGGCTCTCACACTTTCTTGGAGGCTCGTGTGACACAGCCAGGCAGCCTGGGCCTGTGGCTATGGGCCCTCAGAGGATGTCATGCCTGGCCAAACCCTCTCATCCTGATACTGGGGTGGGGGTGGGGCACTTCCAGGAAACTCCTGGCTGGGGCTTTTCTGTGCCAGAAATGAAGTGCATTACTTTTTTGGGAGGATGGTAGGGAGGTTAGCAGGCGCCCCAGGCTCTGTGGCGACCAAGAAAGGGGCATTCTCAGTGTACCCTGGATGGTAGGTAGGCCGACGCTAGTTCTGTGACCGGCCTGCCGTCCTGGGACCCCAACTTCGTCGAAGTTTCTGGTAGGGATTTCAGAGGCCGACACTAGCCCAGATCCCTGTGTCCAGGCCTAATACCACATAGGACTGGAGGACCCTGGTGTGTGCGAGTGTGGGGGGATGCACTCGTGGCAGACGCTGAACAGCTCATCTTTGGCGGGTGGGCAGGGTGGAGGGCCCAGGCGTGCACGATCGCCTGGGCAAGGGGCCCTGGGTGGCTGGGCAGGAAGGCCAAGTGGGCCTGCTTGCGGCCCCTGGGAGGCTGGACCACTACCTTAGGCTTCGGGTAGTGCAGTGTGTCAGCGGCCCGAGCGTTGCCTCTGCAATGCACCCTGCGCTTCGCAAGCCACTCCGGGAGCCGAGCGCCAGGGGCGGCGGGCGCTGTCTCTTTAAGGTCACTGCATGCTCCGGCACGACGTGGGGAGGACAGCTGGGCACTGGCCATCTGACTGACTCCGGCTTGACATCTGGGAGCCCACTGGTGTGTGGCACGCGAAGCGCTTGATGCCGCTATTTAAATGCAAATGTGAGGGGGCTCATTGAAGCCTCTCCCCGTAAATCCGCACAAAAGGAATACTTCCCACCCTCCTAGGAGGCGGCGGCGGCGGCGGCAGTGCGAGGGCCACCCTTGCAAATCGCGTTGG
>NW_022900920.1:9013480-9015295 GCF_012274545.1 Fukomys damarensis
TGGCCCGCAGGGTCCCCAGCAAAGGTCAGCCTGCACCCGGCCTGGCCCCTGGACGCCCGTCAGGCCCCTGGGAGCGCTCTGGGCGCGGAGGTTAAATCTCCGGTCGCCTCGGGGCCTGAGCAACTTCCAAAGTACCAGCCGGTTCCCCCTCTACCCCTCCACCCTCCAGGGTTCCTGGCACCCAAGGCCGCCAGAAAGGGCGAGGGGCGGGGCAGAGCTCCAGGGGTAGTTGTCGGCCGCGGGGACCTGCTCCCAGCCCCTTTAAGGGTATTCAGGAATTAACTGGCAGCCCCCTCCCCCGTCTCCGGTCTGGGTGCTCGGTACCTAGCTCCCTATCAAATTGAAAATCTGAGAGTGGTGTGGGGGTTGGGGGCTGCCTCTAGACCCCTCCACAGCAGGCCAGGGTGGAGGCCCTGCCCAGTCGGAGAGTCCTTGTGCCCACAGATCGGAGCCAGCAGTGGAGTGACAAAAAAGATAAAGTTGGTGAATGATAAAGACCGTATTTTCCACGCTTTGGGTGCGGGACCAGATGATCTAGAAAATGAGCTGAAATGGATTCAGCCTCCGAGCCTGTTGTGAGAGCAGCTGATTCCCCCATTTCGGGCCAGATGGCTGCTGAACACAGATTTGCATTCATTTTCGCTTAATATCGTCCAAAATAGTGGGGCAGCTGCATTTGTTGTCAAAAAGGTTTAAAACCCCTTTTCTTTCTGGGGCAGGATCGTTACCTTATGTGATGGGCTTATAGAACTTTTTTTTCCCTCTTTAGTCAACAGTATCAGATTTAAAAGGATTTGTTTTTAAACCTTCTAATTTGGTAATCAGATTTAAATCGCTTTGGCGCGTGTAATCTGAATTAAAGATACTGTAAATGATTTTAAGCATGATACTTTCCTTAGCCCAAGGAAGAGGCACCTCCAGCCCAGGCTGGACATTTTAGGAAGTGTGTTACAAAAGAAGCTTTGTTTCCTATTTCCAACTTCATTTTTCCCTAAAAGGCACTTTGCATATTCTGACAATAACCCTCGCGGGCCGCTGGCCCTGCGTGAGCCCTGAAGCTTCTAAACATGTGGAGACAAAGCATTTCTCAGCCGCACCCTCCACTGATGGCCAACTTTATTCTGCGTTGTTTCTCCACGGAGAAAGTGTTCTCCTCCACACCGGTCTGGTGTGCGTCGAAAGCCTGGGCTTATTAGGAACACAGAAATTTTCTTTTAATTTATCGTGAGTAGTTTCCATACACTTTGATTTAAGGTTATTAACATTCTATAGACAGTGGCATCTTTAATATGTGGCGATCGCTTCTAAAGACTAATCTCATTACCCTCAAATAGTCATAAAATATGATTTTATTATACTTACGTATTTAATTAGACGGCCGGCCCCGTAATGGATTTTGAGATGGGACTGGCGCAACAGCTTTGATAATTCACTTATCTTTGGCAATAGTCATTAACCCCCAACTCCAGCAAAATAGATTGCTTTCCAGCACATCTCTTCTCTCACCCCTTCCAAGAGGCGTGTGGGGGGCCCCAGATAACATAAATCGGACTTCGATTTTCCCGATTAATTAAAATATTAACGTATACACGCTGCCAATTCATGAGAAAGGGGAGTGCTTCCCCAGGCCCGGCGGGAAGAGGCTACCCTGCGACACTCGCATCCTTTTTTTCTTTTTTTTTTTTTTTAATCAGAAGGACCTGATTTCTCTTGGCAGGAAAGTGCTCGGGACAGCCAGCTCCTGGTCGTCCCTTGGGTCTCTGCTTCTCGTCGCGCAGACGTCCTTTGGGCTGGCTGCGCGCCTGGGCGCCTGAG
>NW_022900920.1:9015483-9016434 GCF_012274545.1 Fukomys damarensis
CTCTCGGGGCCGGCGGCTCCGAGGGCAGGGCACCGGCGCCTGCGGCGTCCGCTCGGCTTTTAAAGCGCTTGGCGCCAGGGAGGCCTGGCTACCTCGTAGGTCGCGAAGCCCGACACTAGGTCTGGGTCTCCGGGCGTTCTTCTCGTCGGCCCAGAGGCCTGAGCCTTCTTTGTCACTCGCCGCGCCTAAGGAGAGCCCGGAGACTGGGGACTCCCACAGCCACAGGGTGAGAGAGAGCATCTGGCGGAACCTGCCTCCGACGTGGATCCCCGGCGCAGCCCTCGGCGGCCTCCGCCAGGGTAGGAAGCATGGGGCTCCTGGAAGGGCTCAGACGGGAGCAGACCGTCCCTGCATCAGCCCTAGGTCTGCTTAGAAATCAGGCAGAGCTGCGCATCTCGCCTTGGCGGGGGAGCCCCGGACACCTACCCCCTGCCCCAGTTCTTCGTCCGCCCTACCCCTGTAGTCCCCATCAGCGGTCGACCAGATACTTCCCACTTTTCCCTTTGGGACGCCCCAGGGTGAGTTGCAGCCCTTTGCATTTATTGCATGCATTTGGGCTACTCAAGGGCGCCTCGCACCCCGCCCCCTCTGGGCCCAGTGTGTTTTGACCGTGTGGCAGGTTTTTCTGGGAGGTATTGCGGGTCCTAGCTGCAATTGTGCACTACCTGCGTTTGTTCCTTCTCAAGATTTATTTGGGCGAGTAGTAACTTCCTTGGCTGAAGCTGGGCTCGAGGAGCCGCGGCGCGTGGCCGGGGGAGGCGGAGGACCCCTCTGGGCAGTGTGTTTTGACCGTGTGGCAGGTTTTTCTGGGAGGTATTGCGGGTCCTAGCTGCAATTGTGCACTACCTGCGTTTGTTCCTTCTCAAGATTTATTTGGGCGAGTAGTAACTTCCTTGGCTGAAGCTGTGCTCTAGGAGCCGCGGCGCGTGGCCGGGGGAGGCGGAGGCGGCG
>NW_022900920.1:9017893-9021168 GCF_012274545.1 Fukomys damarensis
GGCCAGCCGGCGCCACGCTCCTCACCGGGCCGCTGTCTCTTTCCTCCCGCAGTGGCGTGGGGCTGGCGCGGGCGCACTTCGAGAAGCAGCCGCCTTCCAATCTCCGGAAATCAAATTTCTTCCACTTCGTGCTGGCGCTCTACGATAGGCAGGGGCAGCCGGTGGAGATTGAAAGGACCGCTTTTGTGGACTTTGTGGAAAAAGAGAAAGTAAGTGCACATATAATCACACCCTCCCTCTCTTTAGAAATGGGAGGCAGGCGATGCCCGCGCGCGGGGCCTGGAGTGCCCCCTCGGCGGGACACGTGCGGGCGTCCGGGCCCCGCCGAGGGCCGGGCAACTTCTCTGCGCCCTCGGACTAATTCGGGGCGAGGAGAACACTAGGCTTCCAGCAGGAAAGTGACATCACCGCACTGCTCCGAGCGAGGAATCCTGCCTGCCTTGTGTGAGGCCGAGCAAGGGGCCTCGGTCATGGAGGGGGACCGAGCGCGGTGGCCACGCCTGACACCACCACACTAAATGCAATTATTTATCGTTGCTTTCAGGAGCCAAACAACGAGAAAACCAACAATGGCATCCACTATAAGCTCCAGCTACTGTACAGTAACGGTGAGTACCCCGCTGCCTGCTTCCTGCCCTCTGCCCCTGGGCACTGGTGCTCCCTTAACGCTATGGCTACAGAACATAAAGATTTTGAGATTAAAATGACATGGATGTAAACACGAAATCTTCTCATGGCATAGAAGGAAAACAAAACATAAACGATCGATAAGTCGATGGCACTTCACATGATTAACCGGTGGGGCTTGAAGTAGAAAGTAAAAAGGGGATCGATACAGGCTCCAGAAGAACATCACTTTTAAGTGACTTTTTTCAATTTTGCAAATTAATGTTAATTATTGGGATGGGATAGCTCTGTAGACCCAGCATAACTTACTTCCTGCGCATGGTTTTAAAAAAATCCTTCAAGAGTATTGGAAATAGTTCTCTCACTCAGTTTCCACTGGGTGCTTTTTTTTTTTCCCTACTAAAAATAAATGACCACCTGGGCCCACTAGACCCACAAGCAGGCCTGCTCTCAGCCAGGCAAATTTGTTGCATTTCAAATGCAAACTCTTAAAGAGTCCTAAGGCTCTTAAGAAAAGAAAAATAAAGTGAGAAATGACTGGGGTTCTCTTTCTCCCGATGCCTAAGTTTGTTGTATCTCAGAGGCAGCAGTCCTGAGGCAGAGATTTACTGTGGCCTTGGTGTCCTTCCCCAGTTGCAGCGCTAAAATCCTGTTGAGAATTTGTCTCTTGTTTTTTGCAGGAGTCAGAACAGAGCAGGATCTGTATGTTCGCCTCATAGATTCAATGACCAAACAGGTGAGAAAGTTTCTTCCTCTGTACTCGTTTTTGCTCCTGCGCTGGGGTCCTTCTTGGGTTGGGGGAGAGGAGATTGAGGAGTAGATCTCATGTATTTGTTTTTCATTTAGCTTCCTTGACATGCTAATGAGAATTTCATATTTATTAGAATAAATGAAGCAATTGGTAAAATAGTTGTCATTCGAACAACCCATATATAATTTATTAAATGACTTGTGATTGGAATCAAATTCTGTCTTAATTAATTATGGTAATTAATATTTGACAGAAAAATTTCAAGATCCCTCCTTGTTTATTTTTAAATGTTTCTCTTTCTGCATGGAATCATTTCATTGATTTTTGTTTTCTCTAACAAAGGTAACTAACTCCTTTCCAAAGCCCATGGAATTGGGCTTGATTAGTTCATTTTTTCTCCTTTCCAGTGTGATGGTCTGGTAACAGGAGACGTTTATTTAGATTTAAAAGTTAAATGTGTTGGGGTGAAAAGTCACCTTGTTCTCCTCTAGCCCATCTTCACCTCTCAGCCCCCCATCTCCATAATTCAAACTCTGAGCTCCAGGGGTCACTCAAACCCGTCCACTGCTCTGCTCCCTCTCCCACCCTCTGTCATTCCTTGTAAATAACATAATTACAAGGAGTTCCTTATTAAATTATTTAACCTGTCTTGGTCAACTTTTCCGATGATAACTATTGGCTATCAGTAATGTGATTAAGTGCAGAAAAGTGCTCCATTGCTTTTTGACATTGTGCAGTGTCTGGCTGCTGGTTCTGTGCTGGGTGCTGTGTTGTTTTTGTTGTTTTTCTTTAAAGGCATTTTTTCCCATTTTCTTAGAATGTTGGGTGAACAGGTCCAGTTTGTAAATTAAATTCACTTGGCAAGACTGATTTTGAATGTACTTGTAAACTGGACTTGATGCTTACAAATGAAAGTAGTTGCTTCATTTTTGATGCTAACTTTAAGAATTGTGAGCCAAGTAGAAAAGAGCCCCTTGGTGCTTCCTGGAGCCCAGCATACATGCCTCCCACCCTCTCAAGGCAATTAGTTTGTGCATTTCATTTCCCTTGGAAAAAAGTTTGTCCTTAGCTTGACAATCGGGGTGATAGTAATATCTGCATCGGTAAAACTGTGGTTTTCTCTTAGAGTAAAGCAGACCCTGACAGGTAAAACCTGGTCTTTCTGACAAAGACACGGTGGTGCCCTTCAGTGATTATTTCAGTCGATTCAGAAGAAGCCTCTGGAACTCGGCTGCTGTTTGTCAGACTGCTTTTATTTCCTTCGTATATAGGGCCGAATGTTTTCCGAAATCGCTGTCCTTTAATTAGGTTTATGCAGGCAGTGCTAAGTTTCTCTGCTCATTGAGGAGTAGAGGCTTCTTTTTAAGTGCACTTTTATTGTTCCTTTAGCCTTGTACCTTTGCAGTATAAACAGTGCAGAAAATAAAGGCATTTAATCTCCTCTCACTGACAGAGATGGGGGGAAAAAGGAAAGAAGTAGCCCAGTAACTGATCAAAGAGTCAATGGCGCTGAACCGACAGTTTATGGATTTCTGTTTGTGCTACAAAATAAAAAATAAATCAAATATAAATACGGGGATCCATCGGAGGACAAGCCATTCTCTCAGAGTGCTGGTGCCCGCCGAGGCCAAGCGCCTTGCGGCCCCTGGCGGCTCGTTGGCCTGCGGTGACACCCATCACTTCTGTAGGTCTGAGCGAGCGGGGTGGCGTCAAGCTGAGGGAGAGGGGCTCGCAGAGACCCTTCCCTCTTTCCAGGAAGGCAGCTCCGGGCGTCTTCAGAGAGGGCTTTGTCCGCCTGGAAGTGGAGAAAAGTATCCAAAGTGCCCCAGGAGCTTGGAAGTAATTCTAGGGTGGGGGGGTGGGAAGTGGAGAGAGGGCAGCCCTCCCCTTTCGGAGG
>NW_022900920.1:9026869-9028277 GCF_012274545.1 Fukomys damarensis
AGTGTACAAAAGGGGGGAACAGTGAGGATGTTTCCCATTACAAAATCCTTTTCATTTATTGTGAGGGCTTCACTCGTGTTAACTTTCTTCCTTGTAAAACACTGCTGCAGGAACCATTTTTGTATAGCTCCGTGGATATAATTGTACTAGAGTGTATCTAAAATAATATAACAACTTTGGAGTAAAGTAGAAGCATAACACTGTGAAAGAAAAGGTATGGTACAGAGATAACCCAGGAACAAGTATCTGTGTAAATTGTATTGACCTGCAGAGAACTAAATGCAAGGAAGGACAGGGAGCACGCCTAGCCACACATATGCATGTTTGAGCATATGTGTATGTAAATACACACACATAGACACGCATGAATTTTTACAATATTGTTGAAAAGGATGGGAGTATCATTTTCCTCATGGAATAATGTTTTCTGGGAAAACACAAAAGCAGATGGTCTTCATTAGGAACACCCATTGTCCACATATCCCAACTATGAGCAGATAAATCTCTCCTGTTTCACCCGTACATTCCAAGGGCTGCAAATGATTACAGGATGTCGGCGTAGCTGCTAAACCAAAACCACACTTGAGCTCACATCACTTGCCCGTACCATCCTGGTGTATCCTTGGGAGCTCTGCAAATGCCTAGGAAGACACATCCTCGTTACCCTGCCATTCCTTACTGGCCTGGGGGTGCCAAAGGGCAGGATCCAACTGTTGCAGTCCAGCCAGGCCAGCCGAGGAAGGCACAGATCAGGGTGATGTGGCTGCCCACAGGGGCTGGCCGCACACAGTGGGCTGCATGCAGAACCAGGAGCAGGCTCAGCGGGTGGTTCCAGATGGCACCGTCTCTGGCATCCTGCTCACTGGCATCTCTGTGGCAAGCAGTACCCCCTCCCCAATAAATCTGGCATTAGTCTATAGAGTTTGGGAGACTTATCATTCCAAGTCTGTCCTACTTTCCTGTCTGGAAGCCAGACATCTGTTTATCCCATTTTCTTTCATACAGAGTTTGGAATAGCTTTAGTTTTTCATGGGGGGGGGATGTGAAGTTTTGTCATATTTAACAGCTGTTACAGAATTTCAACTCTGTGGGTTCTGAACATACTTTTCAGCTGACCTCAGATTTTTATACATAATTGACATTGGGTTATAGAAAAATATTATTTGCTTAACCTTTCGTTGTCTGCAATTCCACATTGTCTTTAGTTCGAGGACCTAAACTACCAGCAGATTTTAACTCTGTGCTCCTCCTACCCTTTAGTCCTCCAAAACCTTACTTTGATTCATTTGTGCATTTTGAGTTTACACCTTTAAAGTGATTGCAGAACAGTAGCCCAAAACCGATTGGAGACTTTCTTTCCTTTGCTTTCTTTTTTTTTTTTCTTTTCTTTTTTTTTTTTTTTTTTTTT
>NW_022900920.1:9028329-9033329 GCF_012274545.1 Fukomys damarensis
TTTTTTTTTTTTTTTTTTTTTTTTTTTTTTTTTTTTTAGTCAACAGTGTTTCCTTTCACTTCCTGTCACAAAGGTCAAAGAGAGCCGACCTTTGCTGGCAGTCCTGCTCGCTGAATTATTCATGGGATTGACTTTTTGTCAGCACACACAGTTGTGCTCTGGGACATTTTATTCATTTACCTCATTTAAAGCGCCTTTCTGCACCTGTTCAAGTATTAATATCATGTAATTTGGGCCTAATGCCGATTTTGCTGAACACTCATTATATTTTTTATTAGCTATATTTCCAAACGATTATGTATGATTATTACCAAGCCTTACAAACAGCACCGGGTTATTCCCTAGCCCTTTACATCTTCTTGTCAGGTTGTTTTCAGAAGCAGGGAGGATAAACATTTGACCAGTCCCAATGTTTTTATTCCTACTCCATCTCCAAGCAGAGAACTTAAAGCTTCCTCCCTCATGGCTTTGCACGAGCGTGATTAAATCCAACTCCGCCGAAGCTGTACAAATGCCAGCATTTATAAGGTCAACGCTTTTGTTAAAAATGCTATGTAAATGAGGATCTGCAAAAAGGGACATTAAATAAAATTAAATTCATTGTCTTCTTTAATGTCATTTACATTTTGGCTAAGCCTTGGCCTGTCAAGGAGGATTTTAAAAATAATTTTAATTACACATCATTTAGGGATCCAAGGTTTTCTATTCAGTAGCATTTGGATAACCTGCAAAATGGAGACTGTTTATTAACTTCTTAAATGACAACTTGTCATTTCATCTGCATAATGCAATGAAAACAGTATAGTTTGGTGTTAATTTTTCCTTCTCAGTTTTCTTAAAAATGTGAATGTAATTATTATCAAATAGGCCTCTGGTTCCCAAAGATATCCTCTTGGCCTTAGCTGTGCATTTGAGACTCTCTTTGGTTGTAGGTCTGTTTTAATACATGGGGACTTCAGAAAAGGAAAAATATTGGCTAGAAATTTGGCAATATTAAAGCACACTTTGAATGAATGGACATGGCTACAAAAAATCCAGTTCTGGCTGGCATCAGCCCCATTTGGCTCCATCAGGCTCAGGTGTGAATAGCTGTTTTATTTCTTGGCATGCCAATGGAGAGAGGCAAAAAGTTCACTGCATTCATTCATCCTTTAATTTTTTTTATAAAGTTCAGAAAATAAACAGAAAAGGAAGAGCAGCTTTACTGAGTCACAATGATATGCTTTCATTGAAATAGGGAGGCACCAGGAAGAGTGCCCACTTTGTGTCTTTGCGTCTGCCCGTAACCAGGAGATTAGTGTGTCTCACTCAGGCCACATCTGTGTGCAGATTGCCACCATGCACTACAGCAAGCAGGGGGTAAGGGCCACCGCCGGCTCAGGGCCTGTGTCCCTTGTGTAGGGTGAGGAAGCCTGTGGAGATTTATGACTCCCTGGCCTGGGTAAGGGCTCCATGGCCAGGGCAGTTAAGGGCCAGGTTTGAAAGCAAGCCATGAGCCCACAGTGACTTCCGCAGCACTCCTAACCAGCTCAGATTCTTGTTGGCTCATGCAAGGGCAAAAGCTCTGTGGTGCTGCCTGCACAGGGCCGGCAGCAGCAGGCAGCTCATATGGAAATGCAGGGGGGAGGGAGGGGCTGGAAGCAGGGCTGTCAGAAGCTATACTCCAGGAGGGATGTTGACACAAACCATCCTGTGCCTCTGCGGCAGCCTTATCAGGTGAAGAGCAAAGATATAGCCAGTGCCTGTAATTGTGTTAGGATGGCATGGATGAATTGGATTACCTTATGGAAAGCCGTCCAAACTCAGAGTCCTGTTACGCATGCTTACAGGAAGCAAATAATTACGCTCTGTGCACCAGAAGATAATTGGAGCTGGCCAGAGGCCTTCTTGTGACGCCGGAGAAAGCAGGAAAAGCTGGTCTCGTGGAGGCATTGGGAGACACTCGAGGAGAAGGGTGATGTTTGCTAGATATAGGTGGCTCAAGTGGATGCTGTAATTTTTGGTTACTTTTCAAAGATGGTGAATAATTTATCAGAATTCAAACTCACAGTGGCAACAGGAGGCACGTTGGAAGAGATAAAAATTCCATGCTCTAATGATGGAAATTGTCGTTGCAGACAGGAAGTGATTGACAAGTAGAGGTACAGGAAGTGAAAACTCAAGGAGCTTAACCTGTACTTGGCAGAGCTTCTGCTGCTTGCACTCTGAGAAAATGAAAACCATTCACTCCCCAGAACACAAGTCCTCTTGTTTGTTTATCTTAGTAGCAAATCTCCCCAAAACGTTTGTGGTTAAAAATCTTTATAATGAGACATTATTCTGGTATTATTAATGTTCTAAAATAAAAATATGGTTATCATTTAGAAAAATAAGTGGAGAAATTTTATGGGTAAAGGCTTTTCTTGTGTTTTATAAGCTGCTTAGAACTTTGAAGTAACTAGCGTTCATTAAATTGTAGAAGCTTGAGAAAACTGTTTTTAAAACATTTTATTCAGAAAACGCTCTTATCTGTCAAAATAATAAATGTAAATCTACCAAGCATTTGATGACGAGTGCTGTATATGTAGGAGGCATAGGGAAAGTCTAGTTTTAGCTGCTGTTTTTGAATCAGTCATTTCCCCTGTCCTTTAAAAACAAAACAAACAGAAAAGATCTTTCTCCAATTCCTTCAGTGGAAGTTGCTCAGCTCGAAAATACTCAAAATCCATGTGGGCCATGGAACCCTATGGATGAAGCGCATCCTCTGAAAACAGCAAAGGGGCCATGCTTTGCGCCTTCCCGGTAATTCACTAGGAAATGAGTTTACCATGTGCGGAAAGGAAGGGGCTAGGGTGGTGTTTTTGCAGGACACAGAGCCCAGGCCTGCTAGCGGAAGGAGTTGGCTCCAGCTTGTCTCTGCTGGAAGGCCCGTGAGCTGCTGCACATCTGGGAGGAGGCCGCCTTGCCCAGACAGGCAGCTCCAGCCTTGCCCCTGCCTCTGCCTCCCTCCCGCCCCCTCCCTGAAGTTCCCCATTCCTCACTTTCAGTGGGTAGTACTGGGGGGCAGAGTGCCATGGTAAGACAACACTACCAAACAAAACTTAGGCAGCATTCAAGGCCCTCAGAACATTTGCCCTTGTGTGATGGCAAATTTGCAAAGGGGGACGGCTAATCTTGACCTTGGAGGCCTGTGCTCTAAGTAGAGGCTTGCAGGAAGGTTTTCCACACAAAGCTGCACAGTGCTACACAATGTCACCTTTGCAGGAGGCTTTCACTGAATGGAAAGCTGTGCAGAGATGGCCAATCTAGATGTTAAAAAGTTGCAGAAAACTGTGTCTGGTGTCTGTGTTTGCTTGGGACATCCAAGGGTGACGTGTGCATCACAAGCCTGGAGTTTGATTATGGGCATGGGGAGGCAATGTGCCTTCTTCAGTCATGCATATGGGGGTGGACCAGTGGGTTAGTCCAGATCTGGGCAGGGGCAGGGACTCCTCAGAGTCTGTCACTGAAGTACTATATAGCCCAACCAGGAGCAGTGCCCCTTTCATTTTAAACAGCAGCAGCAAAATCAGCATGGTCTTTTAGGTGTGGGGTCCAGGATATGTTCAGAACTATGTATACAGCTCTGTAGAATGACATCTCGTTGCCAAGAGGAAAGACTGGAAGCTACAAGATGGGTCCGGGAAAGTTGTGACCATGAAGTGGGGATCTTGGAGCTGCACCAGTGACAAACTCCCAGTAACTTGATGTTGTCTTCCTCTACATCTGGTAATAGCTCTGGTAGCAGACCAATTAATAGGCTTTATTTTTCTACAGTAGTTTTAGGTTTATAAGAAAATGACCAGTCCTGCTAGTAAGAATATCTTGCATTGGTGTGGGACATGAGTTACAACTGAACCAGTACTAATACATTATTATAAGTCCATGATTTACACAAGGGTTCATTATAGTTGTTGTACATTCTGTGGGTTTTGACAGATGTCTAATCACATGTGAGCACCTTCAGAGTACCATAGATACAGAATAGTTTCACCACTCTAAACTCCCCAGTGCCCTAAGTACTCATCTCCACCCTGTTTTAAACCCTACTGTATAGCTTTGCTTTTCCAGGATGTTTGTAGTTTGGCTTATACTTTATGTTACCTTTTCTGACTGGCTTTTTTCACCAGGTTGTATACATGTTCAAATTTCCAATATATTTTTTTGTAGCTTCATAGCTCACTAACAATCTTGTTTTGAATTTTAATATTTTACTTTTCTAAAGGTTTCTGGGTAATATTTATTCCTTCTCTTAATAATGTGTTGGTGTTTCTGTAGTGAACTCCTTTACTCTAAGCCAATAAGCAGTATGTCACGTTTGGATTTGTGGAGATGCTCTTGGCTTTTGGAAGTTCACACCCTTCCAACTTTACACTATGAATTTATTTTAGTTTTAACAGCTTAATTTCACTTATTTTAAAAGGCTTATTTCCTAAATAATACTATTTTGGAATAAACAGCATTGGCCATCAAAGGAGAATGTTTAAATTACCAGGAAGGCAAATACACTGCACTGTGACATAAAAACAGGATGAATTTGGCATTCAGTGTAGTTGTTGGCTTTTTTGGTTTAATACATTAAACTACAAATTTTCCTAATTGCCAAACAAAATGTTAGGCCAGCTTTAGCCATTGCTGACAGTAAAACACAACATAAAACCTGCTGAGAGTTATATGTGGTATTTAATACAAGACGGAGTAATGCAAAGGTTTTTATGGCTGAGTATGAATTCACACCCACAGCATTTGTTTCACATTAGGAAAGGTTTGTAAATCAGATCAGTGTGCTGGGATGGGGTGGCCTGGTGGCCTCTCTTCCTTGATATTTGGTTATTGGATGTGCTGCCAAAGGGAGCTCCACTGGCCACTTCCACATTCTCAATGAAGCGATAAGTCCTCTGACATAAGGAAGATTGGGTCAGGAAACAAGTGGGGGTTGGATTGGATGAGCTGCTCATCCCCACTGTCCGAGGTCACCAGCC
>NW_022900920.1:9035829-9045829 GCF_012274545.1 Fukomys damarensis
GCCCAGTGGTATTGATCCCTATTTAACATCAAGGCTCAGAATTGATTGGCATTGATTAACAATAAAAATGCTCTCCTCCATGTCCAGCCGCCAGGCCGATATTCTGAAAGAAGGGCACTGTGGTGTCTCTTCATTGACCAATCTGAAAAGAGAAATGGCCCCACCCGCAAATAAACAATATATTTTAATGTTATTGTAACTGGATGCTGGACCAGCAGTGCAAATTGATTTTATTCTTGTTGTATAAGATAAATATCTTTAATAAAATTCTCATTTTATTTAGGATTTTACAGGAATAACTTGATTACTAGAGTACTGATATTTTTCTTTTCCCACAGTGTAGAAAATGGATTAAAACATAAAGGCTATAATAACATAACACTAGAGATGAAATGTTAATCAACTCAGATATCACGCACAGGGCAGAAAGTCTAGGGAGATATTTTACCCGTGGAGACACGCACGATGCCTCGAATGCGGCTGGTTTTACCAAGCGTTTTATGGTTTCGGCTGGGGCTGTATGGGGCTAAGCTAGCACATGATTGTCGTGTGCTCTGAGGCCAGCTCCTCTGCATAAAGTTGCGTGAACATATGGTTCCACAGAGCTCGGCATGGCAAAACTGTTGAACAGGAGCAAACCCAACAGACTTACAGAGACTGTCCTTGTTTCTGTTTTGTTTTCACTGGCTCACATAGATGCAGTCTGTAAATAAAAGGGATCCTTGACAATTCTTTTAATTAATAGCAGAGACCTAAAAAAAGAGTATGAAGGAAAATGAATAAGCGAAGACACACATGCTAAAACTTTTGATGTGCATACTGGGGAATCTGTCCTGCTCCCAAGCTCGACTCATAACCCCTGGCAAGGCATTAGTGCTCATCTTGAGCATCCAAGAGTGCTGGAGGCCAGGTCCAGCTGAAAGAAATTATCCAATCTCTAACATCCAGAAGTTTACAGTTATATAATGATGGAGAAAACCACAAATCCCATGGGATGTCAAATTTTAGAGATACTTTTAAAATGAAATTATCCAGCCAAGCCTATAAGACAACCTTCTTGTACTTAAGACAATAACTACAATCTGGAATTAATTCTTTTTTTTTTTGTGATAGGGCAAATCCAATTTGCTTCTTTAACTGTTGATTAAGGAATCAGTTCTACAAGGCTGTCCCCTGTAAGTATTTGCTGTTTATTTGTCTGTGGAGAGCCGCCGGAATCCCCTCCAACTGGGAAGGCCGGGTCAGGCATGGCCGTAATGAAGAGCTGCCTGGCAGCTTTCAGCTCTCTGACTGGCATTGTTTGTGTGGAAGAAATAGTTGGCTTTTTGAGCAGCCGGTAGAGTTATCCAGTCACTTCCCATCACGCAGGCAAAGCTGTTTAGAGTAGAGGACAGAAATCTGTCTTATCTGCAGCTTTTCTTTAGGAATCTAGAGAAAAACATCCATTAGAAAGCAATAAATAAGTAAATACCTTAAATTAGAATGCTTCTTACTCCAAGGTCCACTGAATTAGTGTCAGTATGTGATCTGACATCATGAAATCTGAGGCAGCTGCCTTTACAACACAAGCCTGTGCTTGAGCATTCTGTAAAGCACCCCCCACTTTAGAGCGGTATGTTATTTTTTAAGAATCAGTTGTTCTCTCTATTTCATTTAAAAATAAGACCTCACCAAAGTACTTTCAAATGTGGTCACTGGATTTGCAAATGAACACCTACTATCTACAAGTAATAATCATTATCTCTGTATGTCTTCTTGCACAGCAGAGATGCCATCGCTAAATGTTCCTGTGTGGACAAAGCCAGCTGCAGTTTCCTTAGTCCTCCCAGGGCCCGATGGTTTGCCTTGCTGGTTGGGTTCTGCCTGTTCTGTGGATACCTGGAGCTGCCTATAGCATGGAGGGCCCTAAGCCAGGCAGGCACCCGGCACTGGCAAGGTGGACATAGGGGTAGCTTAGGTTTGTTTTTGCTTTGTTTGGCATTTACCTACTCAGAGCTGTTTTCCCCAATGTCAGTATGAAATACTGTTTCTGTTTTTTGTGATTTTAGGGTGCATTTTTTGCCCGTGCATCTTACATTGCTGTCCTGGAAAGGAGACGGTAGGGCTGCTGGAGAGTCATTGACCACATCAGACAGCATTGCCCCATGGGAGAATGTTCTAAAGTCACTCAAAATCTGCGATGACACATCTCCCTGAAAGCTCAAGTATGATTTTCTTTCTTTGTGAAAAATATAGTAAAAAAAAAATTTTATAGGCTAAAAATAGTCAAAGCATCAGAACCTATAGAGGCCAAGCTAAGCTCACTGAGTTGTGTGGGGGGCAGGCTCCCTGAGATTCAAGATGCTTCTTCTAGCCATAGGGACAGGCTGAAAGCTTGGACCAACTTGTCCAGAACTTGGATCTCAGGTTTTAAACTGGTGGCCTCTCTCCCTAAGTCACTGCCAGGACCTAGTACATCATCTTGGCACTACTTCTATCCCTGATGCACTGCTTGATGGGTCTGTATGAGGTCCCACCTGAACCACCGTGTGATGATGACCCAGTCAGTGTCTGCCTACAGTAGCGGTGACTTCCGCAGAGCCCCTAATTGGTACCTCTAGTTGGGGCCCACCCCTTTTCAACACAACTGTTGCAATAACAACTAGGACTCCTTCCAGAAGGGTAGCCTTGGCCTTGTCTTCTGGGACAATGCCCTCTCCCTCTAACCTGCAATCCCCCAGATGGAGCACTGCCTTTTTCTTGCTTCTTTTTTCACCTTTCTCTATCTGCCCTCATGGCTGTTACCATCAGAAGGAAGGTCCTTCCCCTTCTCATACTCTACACTCTGGGCATCCAGGGTCTCCAGGAACCTCTCCTCTAGGACCTCACCTCTGTGTCCCATTTTGGTGCTGATCCTGAGTGGCAGGTTTCCTAGAAGCAGGTGCTTCCAGGCCACTGAAGGCCTCAGGAGGGGGGAGCTGGGCCATGGTCTCTGGCAGTCAGCACCTGCAGCCCCTTTTTGGAGATGAGGACAGAGAAGAAGTGAGAGTTGATACCTTGTGCCTCTGAATGAGGGCCCACTGTCCTGCCCTGCCCTCTGGATGCCTTGTGAGGTGACATTCCTGCCAAATCTCACTAAGCCTCTCATGTGTTTCTTTTTCCCTTGAACTTGGTGCCTGCAGCAGGCTGAGTATAGTGGTGATTTATTTCAGCCTATTGAGGTTATATGCTTTATTTTCCCAATTTAAAATATGTAAGTTTCCATGTTTTGTTGCTGAGTTTCAATGAGGGACTTGGGGGTATGCAGGCTCCTTCCCTGACTTGATCTGGGAACCTGGGAAAGCATAAGAGGGGGGTGTCACTTACCTTGTGCAGTAGGACCTGCTCCTTGCCTGCAGCATTGTAAGACCCACTTGGTTATAGCTTCCAGGGAGGAATAAGCTGGGCTCCTGAGACAGGCCCAACAATGAGTTTCCAGGGTGGGTAGCACCCTCCATGTCCAGCCTCCTGCAGCTCTTCCCTCCTGTCTACCTGTCTACCCTTTGATGGGAGGTGGCCTTGGATGGATAAATTTCTAGGGTGCTAGGCTGAGGGGTGAGGCCATCCCTCTTATTCCTCTACTCCCCACTTCCCAGCAGTTGTAACAGGAGATGTAGGGCCCTAGCCTAGTGAGAGCAACCTAGTCATAATACATAACAACACCCATGTTAAAGATAATGTAGTTCACATCTATTAAGCACTTATGGGCTCTTGACAAGGGATGCCGCAAACAACTCCAATTCTACAGTTACTATAGTTTCTTTAAATTTGGGGTTGTAAGAAGCTTCTGAGATCTCAGCTGGGAAGTAGTACAGCTGGAATTTGAATTCAGGCCACTGGGGCTCTAAGTTCATTTGCCTCTCCATGCTAAGGGCTGTAGTGAGTGCCAAGGACCTCACTCTAAAGGAGCTCCAGGAACCTGAAGTGCTCATATTCATGTGGCCTGGGGCTCCAAGTTTGGGGTCTTGGTGAGGTCTGGGTGAACCTTTTCTCTTTTGGCTCCCTTGAAATGCCAAGAGGTGTTCAGTGTTAATGTCTTGCAGGTAGGATAAAGGCTATTTGGAGTGTGACTCTTGCACAGGAATAGTGAGGGCATCTGTGTAGGATGTGGACAGTTGGTGCAAATAAAGCCATAGGTGTGCACCTGGGATGGCTTTACGCCCGGCACATCAATGTGCTGGAGCATTTGTGTCCCTGTAATGGCCAGAGGATCTTCAGAGCTTCACGTTTAGAAGAGACACAGAATATCTTGATTGAAGGAGGAATCATTTGAAATGCTACTATTTGGAAGGGATTTAGGCCAGAGGGGCATAGAGGCCCTGCACAGTCAGGGCTTGGCAGAATTCCTCAAGTGAACCCTAAGTGAAGTTATGAGTTTGGTATCATTTTCTTGGCCTGTAAAATAATTCAGACATAGTCTAGTTTTAGCTAGTGTGTGACAGAAGTCTGCCATTGACTCTAAGATCTCCAGTTGCATGTGGGAATTCTAATTCCATTTATCAATGAGAAGTGCTGAAAGGGTTTCAATCTGATTAAGCTCTATGACGGGAAAATCCAGTGGGGCAAAATCATAATACTACGGATGCTTCAGAAGAAAACACAAATACTGCTATGGAGCTAGCCGGCTCTCATCCGGATCTCTCTGAAACTGTTTACTTACCAAGTTCAGTTAAACAAACAAGCAAGAGCAAAACAAAGCAAAAACACATGTCCTTAAACAAAACCTGCACAGTGAAACTGAGGGCCTAGAATCGGTCACATGCATTAGCAACAAAATCTTTTAACATGACAGTTAGCTTGATTATTGGTTAAGTCTAGTATTGCCTGTGTAGCTTTTGTCATTATGCTGTTTTCATATTTTACCATGTTGTCAGTTTCAGCATGTTGTCAGTCACTTGGAAAGTTGCAGGGGGCTTTTGATTAAGAGAGGGGAGAAGGGAAGGCAATGTATGAGGGCTGTGACTGGCGACAGTGCCATCTTTACCCAGGAAGCCATCTTAAAAATAGCTTTGCTGCTTCTCTGTTTCAGCAGCAGGTCATACAGACTGAGGCTGGCTGTGCTATTGCTGCAGGGCACATCTTCTGGTTGGCTAGGGTTACTTGTTTCAAAGATGTCATGGCCTTGAGCTTCTAGAGTCACTTTGTGCAGTGGAGTGGCTCTGGTATTGCCTATGAAGAATAAAAAAAATAGAGAGACTTGTGTTTGAGATAGGTCAGAGGTCCAAGAGCCTTGCAAAGAATGTGATGACTGAATTAGCAGATGCCAACCCATACCTCTGTGAGCACATATCCTCATCTTCTGATGCTCTCGGAGTGCAAGAGTTTGGCTAGTGGTTCTTCTGGGTTCTGACCCTAAGTTCTCCCCTTCAGCTTCCCTAGCTTGACTTTATCTAAATAACCTCCACCATACTGACTCACTGGTCCACATTGCTTGGAACACAAACTGAACCCCAGGATGCATAAGACCGGAGGGCTGCATTTGTTTCTTCCTTTAGACAACCATGGAGGAGGAAGACTGTGATGACAGTCCTGCTTGTACCTGTCCTGCTGCTATTCCAAGAACATTGAATTATTTTCCTCTTTTCCTTGGGAACTTTTAGAATTGCTGGCCTCCATCCTAGGACAGAGCACATTCTGTTTCCTAGAGGGGATCACTGACAGAGCCCACATGGGAGACTGGGGCATCCTCTGAGATAGCCATGGAGCAGAACTTACCAGCCATCAGAGAAACAGCCTTTGGCAGGTGTTCCTGAGGATGTTCTCGTCTCTTCACAGTTGTGATTGGGGTGTAATTGTGTATGTAATATGATTGAGCATACCAGAAAACAGCTTGTGCCACTTCAAAGTATTTTGGCCATTGTATTTTATAAACAAATACCTATGTTCCTGCTCCAAAGAAGATACGGTTACTTAGAGGATGGCTTTTCTTCCTTTTATTAGTACATGTTTCAGTATATGATGATTATATTCCTTGTGTGGAGTTAGTACATGTATGTAACATACCTTAATTCCTTTTTCATCTCTCTTCTCTCCATCTCTTCATTCTCTTCACACTTCCTTTTATCTATTTTTGTTTTTGCTCTTTATAATTTGTGTTTCTCATATAAGAGAAACCATGTGATACCTCAGCTTGTGTGTATGATTTATTTCATTTAACATTATGGTCTCAAGGGGCATCCATTTTCCTAAACATGACTCAAGTTTACCTTTCTTTATGGCAGAGTAGTACTCCATTGTGAGTAAATGCCACATTATCTTCATTCATGTGTTGATGGCCATATAGACTGCTTCCAAGATTTATCTTTTGTGAATTATGCTGCTGTAAATGTGGTTATGGAAATATTACTGTAATGTATGATGTCTTTAACTCTTGAAGGAAGATGCCTAGAAGGTGAATAGCTGGGTCAAATGGAATTTCTAATTTTAGTTTTTTGAGGAATCTCTATACCGATTTCCATAGTAGTTGTACTAATTTACATTCTCCTCAACAGTGTAGAAGGGTTCCTTTTCCCTGCAGCCTCAGCAGTATTTGTTATTACTCTGGTATTTGATTTCTTCATGATGACCATTCTTTCTAGATTAAGATGAAATCTCAATGTGGTTTTAATTTGTTTTTCTCTAATGACCATCAGTGTTGAGCATTTTTTTCATGTATTTATTTGCCATTTGTACTTCTTTTGTGAACTGTGTATTCATTTCACTTGCCCTTTTTTAATTGGGTCTTTTATTTTGGGGTGGTCAAATTTTTTTGAGTTCTTTATATATTCTAGATATTAAGTCTTCTGGACAGTTTTTTTCCTCATTCTGTAGGTTGTCTTTTCACTCTGTTGGTTGTTTCTTGTGTTGTGCAGAAGCTTTTCAATTTCATATGATCCCATTTGTTGATTCTTGGTATTATCCTGGCCAACTGGGATTGTGCTCAGAACCTATGCCTATGTCTTCAAGAGTTTTACCTATTCTGTTTTTCAGCAGGTTAAGTATTTCTGTTTTAACATTTAGTTCTTTGGTCTATGTTGATTTTAGTTTAGTATACGTTGAGAGGCATGGGCCTACATTTAGCCTTCTGCATATGGATAGCCAGTTGTGCCAACACCATTTATTAAAGAAGCTCTCTTTCCTCCACCGTATGTTTTTGGCCCTTTTGTCAAAAATCAAATAATTGCATGTGTTTGGGGTTGTTTCTGCATCCTCTGTTCTGTTCCATTGTCCCTCACGTCTGTTTTTGTGCCAGTACCATGCTATTTTTATAACTGTAATTTTGTAATATAACTTCAAGCCTGGAATTGTGATGCTTCCTGCTTTGCTGTTGTTATCCAGTATTGCTTTTACTATTCTGGGTCTCTTCTGGTTCCATATGAATTTTAGGATTATTTTCTCTAGTTCTGAGAAGAATGCTGTTGGTATTTTAATTGGGATTGTGTTAAATCTGTACATTAATTTTTGAAGTATGGCTGTTTTGACTATACTGGAAAAAAAGAGTGATTTCTCTTATTAGTGAGGCAGTGAGGTGTTAGCAGATGCTGGAATGAAATGTTTGTCTTGATACTTCCTCAGGAATCATGTTCAGTGAAGTTCTGGTGAAGGTTGGGTGGAGGAGGGACTCTGCACTCCTTAGGGCAGCTCTTTGGCTATAGGGTGACAGCCCCAGTGTGGGCTGGCCTGTAGGTGGGCAAGGCAGGGGAGGGAGGGTGGGAGGAGGTGTCTGCTGTACTCCAGCCATTTCTCAGGGGCCCCAGAGGTGTCCCTGACTACCAAGTAGACATGGAGGGTGATGATTATTTTCCTTCCAAGGCCAGACCCATGGGAAGCCCCTTTGATCCAGGTGCAGCTGCCTGAATGACTGTGTGTGGATGGAGCCACACACCCCAGCAAGTAACTGAGGAACAGTGGGACTTCAGGGTCATTGGGATTGCGAGAAATGAGACAGAAATCTCACTTTGTTTTTCTTACCATTATCTGTTTGCCTTCCCCCACCAAGGGTCTCAGGGGCCTCTCTGTTCACAGGGATCTCCTCTGTTCACAGGGATCCACTTCTTAAGAGTTCCTAGGGTGAAGGACCAGCCTCCTCTCCTTCAGCCTGGCACTACCCTCTAAACCACCCCTGGGCACCCCAGATCCCATCTTGTGTGGGGAGAGCCCCCTGCTGTCCATAGAGGCTACTGACTGTGTGAGGAAGATATAGGATACCTCTACCCAGGAGGTAGTACTATGTGTCTGAGGTGGGCTACCCTCACAGCAGCCTTTCCAGTTGGGTATGACCGAGTTTTATTTTTACAGATTGAACTGTAGGTAATCTAGTACTTAGAAGACATTAAGAGCAAAACCTTCCACGAAATTTAAGTGTTCTTTCTGCTTGGGTATAGCAGTGTTTTTTTCCTGTGGATCCCTTGGCACAGGCCAGCCTGGCTTCCATTGGGCTGCTTCTGCTCCTACTGAAGCCAATTCCTGCCTAGACCGTGGGTAGCCCCTGCTATTTTCTGTACCCTTGGCTATTGATATTGTCCCCAGAAAAGATGCCATCTAGCCTTCCATGCACCTTGGGATGCCATCTGAGTTGTGCAGGGACAGGAAGGACGATGGGCTGAGATGGGGTCACAACTTGGTCCCATCTGAAAGAGATGGGAGATCTTGGGCTGGTCTTTACAATCCCTGGACCTAGGCTGTACAGCTCTGGGACCCCTGGGGTAAAGGGAAAGGACTTTAAAACTGTCAGGGGGTGTGAGTCAGTTGGTGATGTTTTTTATAATTCCACAAATAGAATTCTATATAATTCCATAATTTAATATCTCTAGTAATTGTAATTGATGTTGCTGTGCTGCATGGTACCCTGTAACTCTCTGCACCTGCTGCCTTGTCTAGCCAGCCATGGGCACCAGCTGCACTGTTGGGGGGAGTAACTTCCTGGAGCCCCTCCTAGTGGGGTGGAAGAGGAGGGGTCCCTAGTGCTTCAGGGTTGCTGTGGGCTCCACCTGCCATGTAGGTCCTTGTCTGAATTGCCTGTGGCTGATTCATGGTGTGGTCCCTCTTGCTGTCCCAGCCTTTCCCAACACCCACCAATGTCCTGTGCCCATTGCTCTGTTGAAGTCATCTACTGCCAGCTCACATTGTGGCAGAGTGCCAGGCTTTTGGCCAGACAGAACCCAGTGTGAGTTCCTGTGGGCCAGTGACCCATGATATGTATTAGAGTGGCCTCTGGGCTTGTCTGCACTGACCACTTGACTGCCACCCTTCTAGGTGGTTAGAAAGAGTGTCCTTGAATTGTCCATATTCCTGGGCCCTGGATGAGTGGCCTTCTTACCTGTTGCCCATCACCTCTATTTCTTATGCAAGTGTTGTGTGGTGCTCACTGATACTGGGTTGTAAGGCCAGTTCTCAGGAGATCTGGGTTTCATGGGCACTGGAGCTGTTGTGTCCTAGAGGAGGTCTGTGTTGGCAGGAGTTTACAGGGAGTTTGCATCTGTTAGCTTATGGTCAGTGTTTTAGGGTCAGTGTATCCCATGTAGTATACGGAACACACTTATCCTAAAATACCATTGCTTATTGGGTTAAATCACTTTCAGGGCACTTAGAAGGCCCTACTGAAGGTGAGCTTACTATCCTGCTGATCCGGATGTTCCATGGTACACCCACAAGCCCTAGAAAGTTCTAGAGCTCCAGCTTTGCACAGAGCATGAATTCAGCCTTCTTTGAGGGCTGACCAGTGCCTGCATGTCCAAGTGACCTTATGGCCATGGGAGGAACGCTAAGATCTGAATGTGGAAACTGCACCTTAATCTCACGGCTTCTATTTGGCACTCAGGAAATGTTGTTTATAGTTTCCAGGATTCCCTTCTTCCAACCAGAGCAGAAAAGAGCTGGAGAGGAAAGGGAAGGGAAGGGGGAGTGAACTTAGAAACTCCCAGCCCCACCACTAAGCCTGCAGATGAGCAAACAATTACTCAGAGCAACTCATTTGCATTGTCCCTGAGATTAGACAGCAGGG
>NW_022900920.1:9049675-9061530 GCF_012274545.1 Fukomys damarensis
GGATACAGTACAGTTACATTCATTGTTGGGATCTTGTACCTCTACATGACAAGTCTTGATTCTCATTTTTTCCCCTTACCTCTGCCCTCCCTTCACCCCCTCCTCCCCTCCCCATCTACAAACACTTTATTTTCATCTTTTCATTCTCTCACATTTTTTTCTTTTCCCTTTTTACTCTTCCCCTACCCATCCCACCTTCCCTACACCTTTAGCTCCTTTCTTCCCATTTCTAAATGTCAGTAATCTTATTAGAATCTTATGCATTGTTGCAGATTATTCACACCAGGGAAACTATTCGGTATTTACACATGTGTGACTTATTTATTTCACTTAGGAGTATATCTTCAATATGTATCCATTTTCCTATGAATGAATCTATTTTCTCGTTCTTTATGGCTGAGTAATATTCCATTTTATAGAAAAACCACAACTTCTTTATCCAGTTTCCAATGGATGGGCAAATAGGCTATTTCCAAGATTTAGCTATTACAAACTGTGCTGCTATAAACATGGGTGCACATACTTCTCTGTGATATGATTCTTTTAGTTCTCTTGGAAAGATACCCAGCAGAGGGATGGCTGGGTCAGTTTTTTTTAATGCACAAAAATTACTTTACAGAAATAATCAGAGGAGTAATTGTGGCTAGGTTTGAGTGGTTTACAGGTAATTATTTTTTTAAGTAATTTCATCCCTTAGCCCTTGCATACTCTTAGGCATTTTTAAAAATTCCTACAGTGAGCATTAATTATTCTCATAACCATGTAAACTTTTTCTTACAGTCTGCCGCTTTATCATGATTCAGGTTGTCCGCTATGAGGATTCTAAGTTATTTGCATCTCAACTTGACCTCACTCATTTTGCCCTCTATTGGACATTGAGTGTTTTCAAACTGGGTGTTTTTCTGAGACTCATTTCTGTTAGGACTCATTTCCCCCCACTGCTGTCCCCATTTCTGGTCACAGAGAGAGTAGGGGACTGAACAAACTGGCCTGAATCCTAGGCTGCAAATCTCAAGCTTTCCAAAAAGGACTTGCTGACACACAAATCATGGAGCAGATACAGAGTTCACAGTGCAAAAACTCGACTGCCCCATTTCTGCTTCCTTTCTGAGCAGTGCCCCACAGAATGTCAGACGAGTGTGTCATACACAGATACAGGACAGGCTGCAACAGAATCCCTCTATTGGCTCACAAGGGGAGCCCTGCAGCAGACAGAGTATGTGACTGTCCTCAGAAGCCAGAGGAAACATTTTGGGGCAGGTGGACACGAAGTACAGAAAGCTAGAAGGTACAGAAAGAGAAATGCCAAATCTCCAAATTCCAGAGGTACTGGCTCATGGTGATGGCCACTAGCATAGGTAGTGTGGCTGCCCCAGAGGTGTGAAACCCCACCATTACCATAGTACATTCATGAGCTGGGCAGACACCTGGAGGTGCAAGGTAGCAAGTAGAATGACTCCAGAATGTCTTGAGATTGGCACAGCAGGTGGATCTCATGACCTTGGCCTCAAGGCCCTCTGTGCTTCTCATTAAGGAAGACAATGATTGATTAAGGTTGCATGAAGAATGTTATGCAGATTATATTCCTCCAACTCTCAGTGTTATGGGAAAACCAAGAATTTTTATTCTTTAATGGAATTTATGAATATGTCGAATATACTTTCTACTTAAAAATTGGTGAAGCCAGAATGGCCACCACGTGACCCAACCACATGTTGAGACCGTGCCTGTTCTTCTAGGAAATGTACTAATTTGTGCAGCTGAGAGCAGAGTCATGTGTGGGACGCAGGTGTTTTTATTTATCTCTACCACCCATGGAGCCAGCTTGGTTAGGATGCTTCTCAGGAAATGTGTATTTGAATTCAGTGTCCTTGGCTGCTCAGGCTTTAGACTTTGTTAAAGATAAAACAAAAAAAAGATGTTCTTGGCTTCCTCTGATCACCTTGGCATCTCCTAAGGGAATAATGGTCTCAGGGGCTGCGACGGGCAAGAAACGCTAGCCTCTTCAGAGGTCTACGAAATCTTGCACGGGGGCGCCTTTTCCTGCCTAGCACTTCATCCTGCATGGAGTTGGCTCTTGAGCTCCCTCTAGGGAGCATCACCCAACACCCTGTTACCTCCACACTGCAGGGTTGGGGTGTGCTGCCTGTGACTCCTGCTCTGGATCTCCATAGCTTTCAAGACCTTGACCATGTCCTTCAATGAAGCTTCCTTTCCTCTAGGTGAGGTGGCCTCATTTTTCTCTCAGGTACCCCATTTCCCATCGCCTTTCCATTATTTATTCATACAACCTCTGGGCGCAAGGGATATGTATTCATTTTTTTGTCTGTTCCATGTCTCTTAATTTTATGAATGTACAAGTCTTCTCTGTCTTTGGTCCTCCTTGCTAAGCTTCCTCCTTGACCATCTGGCTTTGGGCTTTCTCTATCCCTTCAGTTCTTGTGAGCTTCAAGTACGACTGAGACATGTAGCTTTGCTGCACTGGCCTGAGTGGGCACTCATGTCCTGGAACCTAGCCCAGGGTTTGTGGTACCACCTCTCTAGCTCCATGTATCCAAATTCCAGCCATCCAGTACCTCCTGGGTCCCCTGAACCCTCACCTCTTGTCCACCCCACGTTCTGTACATTGCTTTACGGTCCCTTTGCAGTGTATCTGGTTCCACAGACCTCCTTTTCCCAACCAGTCTACACTCTTTACAGAAGGGTTGGGAAGTGTGCGTGCCATTGTTCTCCTTTAGCCCAGCACAGGACTTGGCCTATCCGATGTCAGGTGCTCAGTCTTTAGAATGAAAGAATGAACAAGCAAACAATTGCAGCATCCAAGGCAGCAGACAGGCATCTGCATGAGGAACTGAAATTCTTTCCAGTTAAAATCACCTTCATTCCCCCAATCCTACCCCTATCCTTTGATTGTCTCCCAGTGACTGAGTGCTGTCAATGTACTTCTCTGCTTTTCTCAGTCAAAATGTTTTATTTATTTACTTAGCTATGCTGAGGATGGAAACTAGGGCCTAGCACACACTAGGAAACTGCTGCCTCCAGCCCTCAAAATGTCTTAAATACTCTCAACACACAAATTCCAGTATCATTCTAAAGTATCACTAGTGTTTGATGACAGGCACAGCCTGCTTTTCTTATATATCCCTCACTCTTGAAGGAACTGCATTGTGAAGGGTGATTTGTATAGGATGCTCACCTCTAGGAAACATCCATTTAAAGGGTGACTGGGACAAGCTTTTTGTTTTATTTTTTTCCAGCTACTTTTATTGTGGGGAAATGCACACGCCACAAAAGTTGCCATCTTAACTATTTGTAAATGTACAGTTAAGTGTATTGACTATATTCATAATGTTGTACCATCGCCCCTGCCAACTCCAGAACTCTTGCTATCTTATGAGAATGAAACTTTGTCCCTTCTAAGCACCGATTTCCTCTTTCAACCACCACTCCACTTTCTGTCTCTGTGAGATTGAGTACTCTAGGACCGCATATGAATGGAATTGTACTGCATGTGTCACTTTGTGACTGGTTTATTTCACATAAGGTCCTCCGATTTCATCCATGTTGTAGCATGTGTGCAAATTCCCTTGCTTGTTAAGGCTGAATAACATTGCACTGTGTAGGTAGATTTTACTCGTCCACTGATCTATTGATGAAGACTTGGGGTTGCTTCCACTTGTTGGCTGTTGGTGAACGATGCTGCAGTGAACTCAGGGGTACAAATAGCTCTTCAGTTTTTGGTATATATACAGTACCAAGAAGTTTGATTACTGGGTCATTCGGATTTTTTAGTTTTAATGATTTGAGGAATCACTATACTGTTTTCCACAGTGGCTGTTCCATTTTATAGTCTCAACAGCAGTGCATAAGGATTCCAACTACTCTCCATTCTCACTGATATGTAGTTTTTGTTTTAGTAGTCATCCTTGTAGGTGAGAGATTGTGTTTTGTTGTACTTTTGATTTGCATTTCTCTAATGATTAATAATATTGAGCATCTTTTCGTGTGCTTATTGGCCCTTTGTATATATTCTAAAGCGAAATATTCGCTCAAGTCAGTTGCCTGTTTTTAAATTTAGCTGTTTGTTTTGTTGTTGCTGTTGTTGAGATCTATGAGTGCAATGTATGTTGTAGTTATCAATCCATTATCAGACCTGTGATTTACAAACCTTGTCTTCCAGTCTGTGGTTACCCTTTTATTCTTTTGATAGGTGCTATGATTTGGATGAGTATCCCTCAAAGGTTCATGTGTTAAAGGTTTGGCCACCAGGGTGGTGGTATGGAGAGGTGGGGACTTGTGGGGGATCTTTAGGTATTTGGGAGGGCATGTCCTTGAAGGGGATAATGGGACCCCAGTATCTCAGTCTCATTCTTCTTCCTGGTTCATGATGTAAGTGTTTCCCTCTACCATGTGTTCCTGCCATGATGTGCTGCCCTAACCAGAATTTCAAAGAATGGGACCATCCAGTCTTGGACTGGAACCTCTAGAACTGTGAGCCAAAATAAACCTTTTCTCTTTATAAGTCAATAACTTGAGGTATTTTGTTATAGTAACATGAAGCTGATAAAAATGGTGTCTTTTGACCTAGAAAAAATGTTCAATCTTCACGAAGTCCAGTTTTTGTATATTTTCTCTTTACTCCTGAGCCTTTGATGTCATATCTAAGAAATCATTTCCAATTCTAATGTCCTGAAGCATTTACTCTATGCTTTATTTTAGGAGTAAATTTTAGTTTAAGTTCTCACATTTTTGGTCCATTTTAATTAGTTTTTGTATATACTCTTAGGTAAGGGTACAACTTCATTCTTTAGTGTGTGGATGTCTGATTTTCCTAGCACCATCAATTGGAAAGGTTTTCCTTTCCCCATTAAGTGGTCTTAGCACCTTTGTTGAAATCACTTGACCATGTATTCAGTGGTTTATTTCTGGGATTTCTGTTCTATCCAATTGATCTACATATCTGCCTTTATAGCAAGTACCATACTGCTTTGATTTCTGTGTCATTGTGTAGTAAGTTTTGAATTTGGGAAGGGTGAGTCCCCTAGCTTTGTTCTTTTTAAAGATGGTTTTGATGATGAAATGTGTTTATTGAGCATCTACGTTGCCCCCACATGCACTAATTAGATCTGAAGGAAGATAATTATACTTTCTCTAGTGGGAAAAATTCTGCTGTGGAGCGCTTTCTATCACCCATTGCTACCATGTGGTCCCTTCAAGAAGTCGCCACAGAGAACATGGTGGGCACATAGCTTATAGGCCATGGGCTGAACTGTGGTCTTGCCTGAGAGCCATTGGCTCTGACCACCTTGCATTTAGAGCCCTAAAATTGGGCCATATGTCCACAGGGTTGGACATTCCAGGATTAGCTCATTTTGCTTTTGACTTATCCTGGTCTGGAGGGCTGCCTGTGTGGTTCCAAGAAAGGGTCTGTGGCCTAGGAGATAAATGTTCTGCTATCATTATCAGCTATGTGATTTGGGGCAAATAAATTCTGAATCTCAGTTTCAGTTTTGTTCCCTGTAAAATGGGAAATAACAAAACAAACTCTGTGGTTTATTTGCTCTTGGTGGAATGGGATGACACAGGTACTTCTGCATAGAGTTGTATATGGCCAGGGATGCTGCTGCTGCTATCATACAAAATAGTAACAGTACTAGTGATGACACGTTGCTCTTGCTCCTGTTTTGTCAGCAGGATGTACTTGAACCATTCACCCTAATCTAGCCCTGCAGTTTTGGACCAAGGGTGGAGACATCCAGGTAACTTAACCAGTCTAACTTACCTCAGTAGAGACATTGAGACCAGAGAGGGCAGGGACACAGCTACCTGCAGATCCCAGAAAGCTGGGGAAGGCCTGATAGCCAAGCAGGTTTAGTGGGTCCTGTGGTGGAGGTAGCCTCACACAAGACTGCCAGGGACCCTCTTTCTGTGTCCATAATTCACAACCTTCCTTCCCATTGCCTGTGCTGCTGCGTGCACTTACCTCTCCTCTAGCCTCACTGACTGAGATGTGGGCAATTCTTGGTAGCCCTGCCAGCCCTTGATCCCACACTAGGATCACAGCATAGAATTTATATACAGAGTCTGCAGGTGTAAGGGTTGGTCCTCTTGGTGTAGGGTTTCTACCCTGGAAAGTTTGGCTTTACCCTCTAGGAGCTGCTGATTATGAGGGAGAACTAAGGTTTTAAGATCCCAGTGGCTCCCTTTTCTCCACAGAGGTTAAGTTTATGTACAGTTGCAAATGCTGTGGGTACAGGGTACAAGGCGGGTGTGACTTTAGGTGTCTAGGCCCAGGTGTTGTATAGCTGGATTTGGCTCCAGGCCCCATGGGCAGCTGACCAATGATACCATCCTGGGCATACTGCCTTGGCTCAGAGGTATGCATCCCACATCTTGGGCATAGCCTAGTTGTGGGTAGTAGTTGGCCAACCTCTGTTAAGGAAGGAGGCTGTAGAGGATCACAGCTGGGTGAGGGAGAGGGCTTTGATACCAGTGGTGAGGAACTAAACACAAATTAAGTTCAGAAGCAGAGGAATCTGATGTAATGGCTGGCATAAGTCTGGTTTCCTCTCACAACCACCTGGTGGGAAAGTGGAGTGTAGCTCAGAGAATGCAGAAAGTATTGATTTAGCCCTTATGGGCCTGTCTTGCTATGAGGCTGGAGTGTTTCCCAGACAAGCAGGCTGTTTTGCCTTCATGATTTTCAGAGGACACCATGAGTCAGTGGTTCATGTGCTGTGCCATGCAGGGGAGGAATAGGGTGAGGTGAGAGGGTGGGAAGGGCTGGAATGGGCCGGTGTGGCCAGCAGGGAGCCTGGGATGAAACTGCAGGTATGATGTTGGGAGCATGGGGCTGCTGGATTCTTGAGGCCACTGGGCATTTGAAGATGTTGACAGCTACACCTGGACATACTGGGTGCACCCAGTTCTTTAATGTGTCACAGCTATGGTTGCCACTTTCTGTCTCTCAGGGCAGTTGCCCAAGAGATGCTACAGTGCTGAGCATGGACATACTCCTCTGCAGCTCCACTGGCAGGTGCAAGCAGTTGACCCAGAGGCCTTTAGAAGAGAGGGTGGTCTGGCTGAGGTAGTGGTCATTGCCATGAACAGGTGGCTACTCTGCAGGGCTTAGCCAGGTTCCACCCAGAGTGTCCTTTGCCAAGTGGGTGCCAGCAGCTTGACAGTTAACCCAGGGTAACCCAGCCCCCCAGATGACGTTTGGCAATGTCCAGAGACCTTCTTGGTTGGTTTTCAGGAGGCTTGTGGGAGGGTTTGCTTCTGGTATCTGATGGGTGGAGTCGAGGGATACTGCCCCATAGTCCCATAACACCCAGGACAGAACTGTCATTAGTGCCCTGTTGGAGACTCTGCCCCCTTTTCCATTGAGATTCCACTACATTTGTTCATAATGATCCAGAGCGATTTTTTTCCAGAGTATAATTCTCATTTGAGGTTTTAGACCAGACCTGCTGAGTTTGCCTGTTTATTTGTACACCTCTGGTCAAGGGTGCCAGGCCCTTTATCCTTGCTGCTGTGTCTTTGGCTCTTTTGGGACAATACAAAGCAGCTTTGTCCTAGTACTTGCTCCCTATCCCCAGCCAATCAAAGCCATCTCAGACTTACAACATTCTTCTTGGGGACAGTGTGGTCCCCAATTTGAGGATGAGGAAAGCAAAGATCAGGGAGGCCTCCACCCATATATTCAGAGATCTCTGCTCCATAGTCTGGCCTCCTTCACATGCACATGTAAGCCCCATAGTAGTGAGAACTGCACTGGACATCCACCAGCCTGATAAGGCACTTTGTAGTTTGACTTGTTCTTTTCCTATCCAGGAGTGCATTTGATGCCACAAAAAGAGTTTGGGATCACAACTTCCATGTGGCATTCATCAGTCTGGGTGCTTTCAAGAGCATGTCTGAGCCATATTCTTTCCTCTTTGCCATTCCTGTTTCTTCTTCCATAAGTTCAGCCACATTCCAGGCAGGCAAGTTGAAATTCCCTCCCATAACTGGTGTCCACGCCCACCATCCTTGTTGGGTCCTAAGAAGTTTTTAACACTCCTCCCTTTAACCCAGAGCCCCTCGAGGCATATGGGTGCCCTGCCCTGCTTGAGGCTGCTAAAGACAACCCCTTCCTGCAGATATTTGCTCCTTAGTTTTCACAGATAGACAGATTCCATGATGTGCTTGTGGGTTTTTCCTTTTGTTCTTCTTCCTAATTCATTAAGCAGTATTTATGGAGCACCCATAAATGCCTGGCACTGTACAAACTGTTGGGACTCAGTGGTGAATCTAAACTGGGCTTTGCTGTTTGCTCCATAGAGCTCAGGGGCCAAGACACCCTTGGGCAGTTTCTGAGTCTGCCCTACAGCAGCATGTGGGTACAGTGTGGTGCTCCTGCAGACAGATTGGTTGGAAGTGGTTTGCCCCTTAAGCACAAGTGCCTGTGCTGCTAGAGTGTTCCTCAGGCTCCCCGAGTGGCTCTTAAGGATTCAGTGATCTCCCTCTCCACCTGGCCCCATCCTCTGGAGCTCTCCACACACCAGCTTGCTGGTCTGGACAGCCCCTCAGCCTCTGCCTGTGCTTCTTGTTCACCAATCTTATCCGTTCCTCATAAACTGGAATCTTACTTTGAAGCTCAGCTCAAATGCATTTTCTTCCATGATTCAGTCCTAAATTACAGAGACTCTGACACCCACGGAGTTTAATCACCATCTCAGATTCTGAAGCATCCCTTTCCCCCAGAACTCCTGGCTGGGCCTGTATCACGTGCATCATTTGCATGTCTGCCCTCTCCACTACCCCTGAGCATCTTGAGGACATAGAAGGTCACAGTCATGGCTGGTCCCCTCCACATGATGTGTAGGACAGGTTTGTAGGGGTAGGGGCCTAGCATACTGTGCCCTTAGAAGGTGTGATTCTTCCCTAGAGCATGGCCCAAACATTTATTTGCTGCCTGTTGAGTGCAAGAACTGTGTTAGTGCCGGGTTACTGGTTTTAATTATAGGTAGATAGATAGATAGGACTGCCTTTAAGGTATACAGAAAGAGCAAGTCCAATTGGGAGTGGACCATACCTCCCACCCCTAACCAAGGAGGTCACTCTCATCAGGTTTCAGATTCCAGCCAGGGACAGATAATAGACCCAGGCCTGCATGTACATATGTGTATGTGCACCTGTGCAGACTAGTATGGTCTCCACTTTTGACGATTCTGACTCTCGGGTCACAAGTCAGGGTGGGGTGGGAAGGTGTAGGGCCCCAATCACCCTTGAACAACCACACGAGCCCACAGGGTTCTGTCTGGCTTTAACCCCAGGTTGGTTGTACAGAGGAGGGTGGTACTAGCCATGCTGGCGGAAGCAGAATTGGCCATCTGATCACTTTCTTATCCCTTCCTTACTTAGTTGTGGTCCACTTTGACTTCTGATCTTGCATCTAGGCTGAATTTTCTTTTTTAGATTTTCTCCCATGTTAGATTAGACACAAGTCCTTGTGAAAACCTAGCTTCTCAGGGGTTGCAGGATGATTGAGAAATTGAAGAAAGTAAATATAAAGTGTTGAGCACAGTACCTGTCTTATGGGGGTACCTCAGTACCTGAGACTGGGTAGTTCATGACTGCTATTAGGATTGAGATGATTACTTTATTAGGTATCAATAGCTCACTCAGAGAGTTAACCCAGCCTGCTGAGGGAGAGACTCACAGATGTCAGGTTATATTTAAGACCCTTCTTGTAATTCACATCATCTCAGTTTGGTTTGATTTTGAGTTTTCATTGTATTGTAAGCTTAGTTGTGTTTTTTCTTCCTAGCTGAGTTTTCTTGAAGTGACAGCTATCATTGTAGTAATTAAATGCCTATATGAGGTGTACACATAATACTGTATACCTCATCTTGAATAAGAAGGCAGAAAGTGACCAAGTTTTTCATTCCTCGTTTTAGTCTTTATAAATCATTTGTACTGTACTTATTGTTAATGGGCTTTTTTTTTTCCTCTGGGACTTCTAGATTTTCTTCCTGCCATTATCCTGGAAGTTTGGGGCCTGGATGTGGCTTTGAGGGTTACTAGGCCCTCATTCTTGCCCAACAGGGGTGCAGTTCTCAGCACTGGCAGCAGCTCCTCCCCACCCTCAGGCTGTGGCTCACCTTGCCTCTGAGAGGGCTTCCATGGGCTCTGCTGGCCTCTGTCCAGTTGTGAGCATGAGGTCCTAGAGCTGAGCACAGAGTCTAGGTTAGTCAGCTACTCATTGAAGGCCCAGTGGCTGCACCCTGAAGTTTGCCTGAAATCCGGAGTAGCACCCTTTGCATCCAGCCTCCCTGGCTAGTGGCCCTTGAGCCATGGGAGCCCTCTGACCACTGCTCCTCTGCACCATCTCCTAGGCTGTCTTCATCCCTACTGCTTTCTTGTGCCTCTTTGATATTCACACTTGACCTTCAGAACAACACAAAATAACTTGCTGTGGCACTGATTCTGGATGTTAGGGTGAAGCACATCTCAGGTTTGATTCCTACAAATATGCGAGATTGGATTCACATGCACAGGAAGACTAGGGGGTTGGTAATGCATTTCCTATGTGTTATTTAATTCTTTCTAAATGCCAGGAGGAATGTCAGTTTCCTTTCAAAGATAAGGAGGCTGAGGTTAATGAAGGAAAGGGCCTTGTTCTGGACCACAGAACCAAGGAAAGGTGCCACAGGCTCAGTCTCTTCCTCAGCCAGATCTTTTGGTTGTGCTCACCAGTCTCTCCCAGGTTTCCCCTTGCCTGGTGACTTAGTTACTTTTCTCACTGATGAAACGAAATACCTGACACCCAAAGTTAAAGGAGGATAAGTTTATTTTGGCTCACAGTTTGTAGAGGTTTCTGTCCGTAGTCAGCTGGCTCCAAGGCAGGGCGGTATGGCAGAGAAGGGATTGCAGAGGAGAAACAGTTCATAGTTGGCTGGCTCCAAGCAGGAAGGCACCAAAGCAGTGAAGTAGCAGGGAAGGAGATAGCATTCATTCCCAGTGTGGGACAGCTTTAATTGCACCGTGAATCGGTCCCAGCATAACACACCCTAGATCCAGCCACCTCTGAAAGCCCCACCTGTGATTGTATGAGGCTTTGGGGGACCATCAATATACAAGCCATAGCACCTGGGATTTCCAAAGTGTGGAAGTGGGTTTTCATATTTAATCGATAGTGAGGGCTGATCTTAGGTTTCCTGCCTGTGCTGGCTCCAAGGGCATCTCTCAAGCCCTTTTATTTTTTGGAGCCTATGTAGGGCCCCATTACATTCTCTGAAACTTGCTGGCTATGTATGAAAAATGGGAATAATGCTTTTTACTTATTCTGCAGAGATAATCCCAATTTCTCAATTCAAAAATAGTGTGGCCATAGGAAGCAGCTCCTCCTCCCTGTCTCCATGGTGGTCACCTGCCTCTGCTCACCTCCAGAAGGTGCTGATCGCAGAGGGCTGAAGCCACTGTCCTTACTGGTCCCTTGTCATCTTTATTCACCGAAGAATTTAATACTGCCCATGTTTCTCGGCAAGATGGAAGAAGCATAAGCCTCATCAGGTACTTTTGGGTGGCTGTGTATTTGGTATTATGTGACGATGTGTTTGTATTTGTATATTTAGATAAAATATTGTGCTTTCTTCCAAATGCTTGGCCATCTGTGGGCACAACTTTTCCGCTGTCTTGGCTGCTGCGCTCTCCCAGCATGGATGTTTGAGCGCTTGCTCGTTAGAACAAACTTCATGGAACGTCACACTTGGACAAACGGGCTCTTCCAACTGACTTCCCACTTCCAATCAACTCTTCTTAGTAGTGTGTGTGTGTGTGTGTGTGTGTGTGTGTGTGTGTGTGTGTGTGTG
>NW_022900920.1:9061784-9076784 GCF_012274545.1 Fukomys damarensis
TATTCTCCGTTTCTGTAGTTTGTGTGTTGTTGTGTGTGTGTGTGTGTGTGTGTGTGTGTGTGCGCGCGCGCGCCCGTGCCTGAGCCTGCATCTGTTTTAAATCCTGACTGTTGTGGAGAAGGTATTTTTTGTGCTTACTTTTGAGTAATCATAGCTTTGGGAGTTGGAATTTCTCACTGTTAGAATTTCCCTCTTCTCAGGCCTGTCATTTGGTCGTCCATCCCGTCCTCCAGGCCCTGTGTTAGAATGAGGCCACATGTCACAGAGTTTCTGGCATAGCTCCTGTCCCACAGCAGCCACTGGTAAATGTGCTGGAGGAATGAATGAATGTCCAGTTTTCTGTCCTGCACCTCTACTCCTGTACTAATGCTGTTGATATGGCCGACATCCTGGGGTGGATACCCCTGACCAGCCAACAGCAACAGCAATGGGGTTATAGCTTACTAGGCACATTTTATATTTGTTTTATCAGGGACTCTGTTCGACAGCTCTGCAGTGCTCATGCCCATTTCACAGATGGTAGATAGAGTCCTCCACCTGGTCTCTAACTTCTCCTCCTTTATTTTTTTATTTTTTTTTGTGTGTGTGTGATACCAAGGATTGAACTCAGGACCTTGCTCTTGCGTGGCAGGTGCAGTGCCACTGAGCTAAATCCCTGGCCCTGGTCTCTTAACTTCTAACAAGCCCACTGGTCCGTGTTGACTTTCTCCTTTGTCTAGTCATTAGGACACAATCATGCAAGTTGCCCTCCAGAAAGCTCCTGGGAGTGTCCTCACCCAGTGTCCTTCTTCCACCAAGGGAAAATTGCAGGTGCCCTCTGTCCAAAGTGTGTGAGACTGCCTCAGCCTTCCTCATCCCCTCTGCCTCCAGGGTCTCCTTGGACCCATCCTGCCTCTAGACCCTTCCAGGAGCTTCCACCCCAGAATTTCACACGGGGTGGACCTCTAACCACAGCAGTAGACTTGTGAGACAAAATGTGAGTTCTAGAACCACCAGGCCTGACTCTCCACCCATGCATCAGGAAAAACTGTGATTATCAATGTGGAGTTTTCTGGTGGAATTTCCATGCAGACCAGAAGTGAGATGAAGGAATAAAGGGCTTGGCTGGAAGCACTCAGGCTTCACTTTAAGGGAGGAAAATCTAGGATTTAGTGAACAGATAGCACTGGCCTTGCTCAGTCTACTGTGGGCCTGGTGAGCCCAGAGCTGCTGCATGCTCTGAAAGAGGGCTACTTCCACCCCCTTGCACTGATGAGGAAGCTGAGGCTGAGGGCAGCAGCTGCCCAACATCCTTGGGTCACCTGTCCTGTGTCAACCTCATTCCTGGCACTAGCCCCACCCATAGCCCAGATCTTTTGCTCCCTTGCAGGTGTCGACTGGCATTTACAACATGCCCTGATTTTCTCCGTGGCTTGCATGGTGCTATTTATTTTTACAAGGAATACATTTCAGGGAACTGCAGCTCTGGGAGTGGTGGAGGTTGCTGCTGATTCAGGACCCTCAGGATGGGCTTGGAGGCAGTGGCTCTGCTAGCCATTCTCTGGGAAATACAGGTCATTCATCATATCACTCAGGACCATATAAGTTCGCAGCAATAATCTATACATGTTTATTCATCCAAGAAAAGAAGATTCTGCTTCTGGAGGTGTATGCTGCCACCAGTCCATCGGTGCTGTTAGCTCAGAAAGTCCCTCATTTAGGAGCCTCTGGGGCTGGTGCTGGGTCCTGCCCAGTGGGCGCAACTGTGTATGAGTTACCAGGAGAAATGTGTGGAAGTGTTAAAAGGCACACAGAGTCACCAGAGATGGTAATGACAATGTTTTGTTATCTTTATGCTGTTTTCTTTGCATGCTTGTTAAAATGTGGAGTCACAGTGTCTGAGACGGACCCTAACAAGGCCCTTCTAATCAGGCCCGGAATGTTTCTGTCAGGCAAAAGAAAAATGCTTAGCTTGAACAAAGCTGCATTTTCCCCCCAAGAAACACATTTGTTTAAAGATTGGCCTGTCAATTTGTGAATCCACATTTCGGCTTTTTGCTCAGATACCATGCTTGTGCCGATCTTCGCCCAAGAAGGGAGAATCATACAAAGCTGCTATTTGTTGTTGGAAGGAAGTAAACTTCATCAGGTCGACTCAGATGTGTGTTTCAAATGTCACTCAGTACTGCTTTCTTGTAATGAAACGCTGCATACAGATTTCTTCCTGAGGCTCAGGGGGATTAGACCCAGTAAAAGAAGAATTCAGTCTTCCTCACTGTGGCGCATCAGAGTGAGAAGTTTAAAATCCACAATTTATTCAAATATTGATATTTCTACTTGTCAGAAGAGAGGGGCCTTGAAATTTCCACTGAGCACTGTTGTCAGAAGAATTGCAAGAAATGTGTCAGATAATTCATAAACGGAGTTCACTACTGTGAAATCAGTTGGGAACAGGGAAAAAATATATTCTTGTCGATGTAGAATAGGGGCAATATAACAGAAAATAGCACTCACTTTTCCATCATGTCAAGCAAATGCTCAATTTGGGCCAGGTATTTTTTTAAACAGCCTGCTGCTTCTCGAGAAGCCTAGAATGCATGAAAAATGTTTTGAGTTCTGCTTTGTAGACAAGAGGTCTGTTTGTTGTTTTTTCTCCTCTGAGACCTCGATTTCCCATCCTGTAGGAGCCAATCAGAAAGCAGCTGTTGGCGCCTTGGCGAAGAGGCAGCTCTGCATATGGTTTGCATTAAGGCCCTAAAAAGCTGCGAAGATCCTGGTAATGATGTAAAGGGCTAGTGTAAATTCCAAACTGTTGATAGCAGGGTGAGGAGCCTCAGAGACTTCTGTAGGGATCAAGCATCCCTTCCCATCTGTATTTTCCTGCACTTGGGAGCCAAGGATTGGGTGGCAACATGCCTTGCCCAGAAAAAGCATAGCTGAGATTGTTGATGCACAAGGAATCCCCTCATTTCCACTTTGTGGTGGACTTTTTTGTACAGTACCACATCCACCCCATGGGACTTGATGGGAAGCTCTGGGCACTGAGTTTGTGTGCACAGACTGACTACCATCTGGGCCAGGGTTGCTTGGGAAGAACCATGAACCCATTTCTCCGTGAGGCCTTATAGAAATGCCTGTGCCAATTTCAGCCATCTTTTGGTTTGCAGAGCTCTCATTAGACCACCAGCCCTGTCCACCAGTGCATGAGAGAATGTTTGAAGATCACCTGGGCTTGGATTTCCTGGCTGAGCATTCTGTCATAGGTGCCACCATTCCCCCATATCAATCATGGGACCCCCATTCTATTTTTATGGCATACTCTGGTATAAAGGGTCTGACTACAGGCTCACTAGCCAGCTGTTGCTGTTCTTATAGTGATCCCAGCCCCAGCCCTCTGCTCTGTTTCCCCACTGTTACCACCCTGGATGCTGGTGCCTTCTTGTAACCTTACTGACTCACCTGTCAGCTTTAGGCAGAGGGAGTGGACATAGAAGTTTCTGAAATGGGATGTTGGTGGGTGAGGAAAGGGATTGGTGAATTAATAATGGGAAAGTGGATGAGCAGCAGGAGGCCAGGCAGGAGTGGAGAAGGATCCAGGACAGGTTCTAGAAATAAAAGGTTAGCAAAGTGAGGATAGTCCTCTAAGCCAGTGTTTACCATAGGACTCTGTGACAACAGAAATTCCCCAGCTCCCCTTCAGTTGACTAAGTGGAAAGGCCCAGGATCCTCTGCCCACCAGGCTACTGTGATTGTCTCTCTGACCCTACCCAGTACTGTGCAGTCATGGCTGGAGGCCGTTCATGGCCATGGGGCTATGGTCCCTGCCACATTTGAGGTAAAGGACAGAGACCTGCTTTGCTGTGCCATCTAGGACTGGCCCTGCTCTCTGTGGACCCTGCAGACTGCCTAGAAGGCAGGTGGGGGGAAGTGGAGGATTATGCTCATGACAATGCATTAGTAGCTGGCACTGGGCTCTGAGTCTCCAGCTGAGCTCCATGTGGGCAAATCCATTCTGTTAGCAGCCTTGGCTACAGCCCTCCTGGCACCTGTGCTGCGGAGCTGCAGCAGTGAGCAAAAGAGCAAAAACCCTCCCCTTCAACCACTGGAGTGCGAAGGGGACAGTTTGTGGACAGAACTGCTGCAGAGTAGGAAGGTGAGGGTCCAGGAAGGATTTTAGGGTGGTATGTCAGCCTGGACTAGACCATGCTGAAGTTCTGTACCTTGAATAGGTTCATAACTTTAATTTCTAATTTAATAGTTTTACTATGGCTGGAGGGAAGGAACAGGTACAGGTTGGGGGCAATTAGGTATCTACCAGAGCAAGGATGAACAGTTAGCAAACTTGGTAGGTTGACAAGGAAAATGACGTAGAGTTGATGTATAAAGATGTTTTCATTGAGTTTTGGTTTGTATCTGCCAAACTGGTGATGGGGCAGGGGGTTCTGGACCCTTCCGGTCTAGATTTTAGGATTGTCAGTATGGCTATTTCTGGTTTGTGTATATATATATCTATATAGATAGATATAGATATATATTTATATATGTGTGTGTCTATGTATATATTTGTGTGTATATGTCTTACATGAATATGCATTTCTTTTGGTATTTTGTTCTTACTACTGGTCTTAAATACTGGTGAATGGGGCAGGGCGAGAAGCAGTCCTTTCGTTAAAGATAATGGATGCTACTCACTCTTCTCCCAGGCCCTGTCCCAGCTTAGGGGGCCTGAGTAATAAGACAGTCTGTGCTTAAGGAGACTGTGTCATGTAGTTGAAGGCTCAGATTCCCTGGACAGAGAGGACCCAGGCCTCATTTGGGCAGAGCACTGGGGTATCTGCCCGCACAGCCCTTGGCCCTGCGGCCCACGTGGCCCCAGCCCCCAGCGGCTCGTTAGCGCACTGCTGCCCAGCCTCCCTCCACGCCTGCCTGCCGAGCCAGCTCCTCCACGCGTTGCTTACTGTCTGCTGGTGTCTGCGGATCTGTCATCGGTGCTGAGCAGAGCTGGAGCCCTGACAGTGAGGAGGTAAACGCTCCCTGCTTGAATCCCCCATTAACTTTGTGAGGCGTATTGATTTCTTGTAAAAATAATGATATTGACAGGCCTTCCAGGAGTAATTGTTTCCAGAGCTCAGACAGAGGTCAGTGTGAGGAGGGAAGGGCCAGGAGTCAGGCTCTGGGAGGCTGTGAGCCTAGGGGTGGGCACTGCTGACCCAGTGGGACCCTGGGTCCCTGGAAGTTGATAGAATGCCATGGAGGGTCCCTGGCCAGCATGGGGCTCATAGTCCTGGATTAGGTGTGAGTAGGTGCCCAGTGCCGTCATCTGGCTGCCAGCCTCCCTGGGTCATGCTCTGTGCTGTGCTTTTCAGTCATAGCTCAGAGTCTATCCTGGTTGCTCTTGGGTTGCTTCAGTTGGGCTGCCCACGCCAGGTAAATTGGAGCCTGGAGCCTCCTGCTGTGAGTCAGGGTGACCATTGATGGGTCCTGTCCAGGGCTTCTGTTCTTAAGCATTGTTCTTTCCCAGGGCCACAAGGTTGGTGTCAGAATAGGGGTATTGTGGGGAGTCAGGGCCCATGGGAGGCTTCTTGAGAGGTATGCATATCAGAGTAACCAGGATGATCCACTGGTTTAAAGTCCCTGGAGCTGGGTGGGAGGCTGAATCTCCTTGTGCATGGCCACTGGGTTTGTTTTCTTGTCAAGAGACAGATGCAGAGGACTTATCTCCTGATACTGGGCTTTGTCCATCAAGGACAGCCATGTGAATGTCCATGGGGTTCCAGGCAGTGGCATTTTCCCAGTCCTGGCAAGTTAAAGGATAAAGAACCATCCCCTAGAAAAAGAAACCTTAGACAATTCATTTTCAAATTCTAAATGCCAGGAAAGGGGCAGAGTGACTTTTCCTTTAGAAAGAAAATCTTAACCATCTGCGTTTAGAATCAGAGTGAGCAGTGTGCACATTTTAAGCTCTGACCACACTGCACATATTAGAAATATACTTCTAGTTTAACTTGATGAATCAAAAGTTACTTGAAGGAATTGCATTATTTTTGGAATCTGCAGAATTGACTTGTGGGTCACATGTGTTGCCTACAAACTGATGCACTCCTGTCCAAACAGGATGGTGGCCTCATGCATCTCGGCACTTGTCTAAGGTCAGACAGTGTGGGAAAGAGGTGGGAACAAAAGTCAGGCAGGCAGCCATAGGTTCTCATAGCTAGTCCATGTCCAGAATATCTTCTCTTATGTTTCTTCCCAAATGAGGAAAATCTGATCAGCACCACTAACGAACTGCAGCTATAGGTTATCAGTTAGCCAAGCTAATGGCACTGATGCAGCTGATACTGGCTTTGTCCCTGTTTTCTTGGTGAAGTTGGTTTGTGTCACTCAAGAAAGCTGCCTGTTCAGGTACATCCCCTCTCCTCCTGGTTGAGTCCCCTTCCAGCGCTATTTAGAAGGAGATTTGTGTTCGCCCTAATCCAATAACTATTGCCCAAGACGGCCCATGTGGCTCTGCTGGGAAATGGTGTCCAGGCTTGTAGCAACATCTAATGGGTATTTAGGTGCAAACTAGCTGTGAAGTGTTAAATATTTACATGTGGAATGCCAATAGTAATTGTCCACTTTATCTGAGCTAGCCTAGGGAAATGTCTTATTTGTTTCCATGTTACTTCAATAAACAGAAAGCTGGAAAATCCTCCCGCTATTTCTTGGGGGCTTAGAATTAATAAAGCCAGGCGGTATAAAATATGTGCTTTGGGTTTTTGAATGATCACTTCTGCACCAGGTCATATAATATGGCTTTAACTCCATGTGGCCTGTCTATTAAGCAAGACAGGATGAGCCTCACAAATAATAAAAAATATTTATGCTTTTCTTAGTGATACTAACAAGGTAACATATCAGAGGAGAAATGGCAGGAGAAGAATAAGGTAACTGTGTCTTATGAATTCACGGCTCAGTGGGGTCCCGGCCGGCTCCCATAAACACCCTAGGATTCTCTGTTCAGTGCTGCTATTATTTCACAAATTGTATTTTTTTGCTTTTTGTTTGTGAAATCTGAAGTGTCATAAATGCCTCTGTCTCATCTATATTTGATACTTAATATTAGTCTCAACCAGGAAAGTGCACTTTACATGCGACAACGTACGATTACCTGAGAGTGTTATTGCAAAGGAAAAAATCAATACCAATTTATAATTCACGATCGCAGTCTATCAGTTTTTATGGCTCTCTATCCAATCTCATTAATTTTTTATTATGATTGACTGGAACTGAAAGATTTTTAACATGTTTCGCTGTTATTTATTCAACCTTAATAATTAAATAAACCTTAATTGGCTGTATTTTGAGGCGTCTTGGCATTGCGGCCAGAAAGGGTTGGGGTGACCATCCATTATTAATGCAAGAGCACCTCACATTTTCTTATGAGGCAGCTCAGGGAGGGGATCCACTGTGTGCCATCATCAGAGCGAGAGAAATGGATTTTGTCGTCATCTAATCAAATTCTGTTTAAGAGGAGACCGTTTGTTTTCATTCAAAATATAAATTATCAATAGCACCTAGAGAAACGTAATAAAATATCCCTGGAGCATTCTGGGTCAGTGCAGTATACCTGTGCAAAACTTTGATCCGCAGCTAATATCTTGATTAATGAGGCCAAGAGGCCTGTTGCACAGAGTGCGGCAAATAGGGACACCCTTGCTGAGGGTCTCCCGATTGGTGGTTAACAGGTCCCTTTGAAAGGTGATTGACAGATGGAAAATTGCACTTTCAAATTTCATCCGTATTCATTTCAGATGTTCTTCTACATGTCAACCGCTTCCCCTTCTCTGGCAGGCCAAGGCTGTATACATTAGCTGTTTCCACAGAGAAAAAAGAAAGAAGACAATCCCGTATTTGAGCACGCTGAAGGAAAATCAATCATGTCATAAGTGAGAAGTATGGATAAGTTTGAACTGTGGCAACTTTCATCATTTCATTTCTGGCCACGCTGGTGGGTTTTTGAGAGTATAAGGCTGCGAGAGGCAACCCCAGCTGGAGGGAAAAAATAAGTATAATAGAGTTGGGTTACAAGGGAAATTTTTTTTTCCCTGGTATTTGTCAAGGAAGTTTCTCATAGTATTGTGGGGAAGGAACATCAAAACCTAAGATTGTAGCCACTGGACATGTTGACAGAATTGAAAAAAGCTGCTGGTGACTATGACAAGGATACACCACTCTCCAAAGCTTTTCAATCAAACCATCAAGCTTGGGCCTGACATTTTTTCAAATTTTTGTTTTTACTCAGTTCTCAGAAACAAACTGTGTGCTGTGTCAGGCAGTGAGCCTATTGTTAAGACCGAGTCAGGGCGACCACGGCATCCTCCTATCCCAAATAGGACCCCTCCTCAGGCTCAGATGTGGGCGTGACAGCTCCCGAGAAAGGACCCACCCACCCCGTGCTCACACGGGGGCCAGAAGCATGAAGAGGGAGCCCATGCAGGGCGGAAACTCCAACTTAGAGGAATCCGTAGTGGTTTAATCGGATCTATACATAGTACTGAGCAGGGGCATCATTTTATATTGGAAATGCTGTGAAAACTGTGGGAGACGAACATGTTGCAATTTCACAATCTTGTTCTTAATATTATTGAAAGAGAGCTCTTCTTGGCAGTAATAAATTTAACACAAAAATCAAATACAAAACAAATTTATTCTTCCAGAGCCGATGCCCCAGTCATTTCTTTCTTGTCTTGCATTAAGCTTTAAAATCAACTGTCACTCCCTATCGATTGCATCTGAATTGTTATCTATATTTCTCAAAAGCGCTCTTGACAGTTAATACAGTGTAAATTATAATCTGGGGAAATGCTGCTTGTGTTTGCCAGCAAATTGCTTAGATTCTGAGTAAGGCTTCTTTATTCACCATTCTTTCCTTGTGGCCATCTATTCTAGTAAGGATCATTCAGGCCAAATTATTCTAAATTTACACTCGGCTAGTATGTAAATCATATTGTGGAAATCACTTTTGGAATCACTCTGGAATGTGAAGCAGTGTTGAGTGTCTCAGCATTGCATTAATGAAACAAATATTGTCTCAGGAGTCCAACCCACCAGGGCGGCCTGGGGAGGCAAGTTGCTGTGTAGGGGTAGGAGGGCCAATTCTGGGCCTGCTGGTGCCTGCTCCCTTCCCTGCCATCTTCCTGGAAAGGCCAACACCCTCATTCTCACTGAGCTGCATGGTCTAGTGGGAGACAGCAGGAGGGGTGAGGTTACCATTCTACAGACACAGTTTGTAAGGACCTGGGCTGGTGCTCTGTCCTCGTTTCTCCTGTAGATGTGAGGTCAGATCAACGATTGTGCTGTGTAGAAACAGATTGCTTTCCAGACCAGTGCTGGCCAGTGGGCAGATGGTACAAGCACAGATGCAAGCCAGAGACATCATTTTAAACTTTGCAGTAGCCACACTAACAAAATAAAAAGAAACAAGTGGAATCAATTTTTAATAATAATTGTATTTAACTCCACGTAGCCAAAGGATGATCACTTCCACATGTAATTAATATAAAAACTATTATAATATTTTCAGTTTTATCTTGTGTGTTGAGTTTTGCTATGCTTTAGATGATGCACATAGCCCAAGTCCACCAGGACCAGCCTCCTTTCATGTCTCAGGTGCCACCTGTGGCTTGTGGCTGTCATGTTGGGAAATGGATTTGAGTTCCACAGGGGCCCTCTGGTTGCCATCAAGGCCAAGATAGAGCCACAATTTTCCTCAGGTCTGCAGCCCCAAATCAATAGAAGGGCAAGGCAGGGAAGAGCCCAGGGTGGAGCCCCTGAGGTCTAGAGTCACCTTAACCCAAAGGCCACATAATTGCAAGGAATGAATTTACCCCTCGAAGGTATAACATTACTTTTCACATATGTGGTAATGGAATCCTCATTTTATGGATGGGCTTTTCTTCAGAAATTTTTCTATATTATAAACTTGTATTGGTTCCCTACTCAAAGAAAATTTGCATTAGCAATGTAAGGAGCTATTTAAAGAGGTACTCCTTTTCCTTTAGGAAAATTTTATATTCATTTATTTCAATTTTATATTCATTTATTCATTCAAGAAATATTTATTGAGAATCTATTAGTGTGAATTAAGTTGGTTAAAATAGTGTTGCCTTTCTAAAGAATAGTTGGATTTATGTCCTTATCTGAATCTATGTATTAATGTGATATAGATCTTTCTCTGTATAGTTATCTACATGTATTGGCCCACCCATCCATCTCCATTTCCTTAACCCTGTTTCCCTTAGTGAGGTTGGCAGGTGGTGGGAAGAAGAAATGATTATAGTATAGGAGAAGTAGTATGGGGGCAATGGCTCTGCAGTCATCTGCAGTAGTGCCAGGGACCTTGGGGGCTCAAAGATCCCCTAGACTGAAAATGGGTTGTGCATCCTCAGAGATGGGTTAGGAAAGGGCATTCTAGGTGGAAGGATATGAATTCTGAAGTAGGAAAAAAGGAAACTGCCCAAATACCTTCCATGAATGTGTTACCCTTAACTAAGAAAGATACCATTTGCCGTCTGGAGCCGCAAGACTCTCTCTTAAGGGAGTGGCAGCCCTTAGGAATTGTATGCAGGGCTTTGGGAACATGAAATGCAGAGGTGAAAAAATAGGGGAGTTTAGCAGCTGGTCATGTTGATGGTTCTGTCTCTATTTCTTGACTCTGAGGATTGAACTCGATCTCAGAGTCCTTGCCCAGCAATAAGATACTGTTACTCCTATGCTGGTTTGTGTACCAATTAAGATTTCACTAAATTGTACTCCAGGAGGTCTTCCTACTACCCATAGGCTCCTATGGCAACAAACAAGTGCCTCTCAGAGCACCTTTGAGGAAGTGGACTGTACTCATCAGAAATCACATGCTCCCCAATCAACATTTTAAAAACAACGCACTGGAATTTCTGTAATATATTTCTCGTAGAAGAGGTTCAGAACTTGACAATGTGATACTGTCTATGAGGTTGAATCTGAAGTTTGTGAGGGGGGATGTCACATTTGTAATCTCTTTATTCACAGAATTTAGCGCAGACCCCAACTGCTTATGGAATGCTAGATGGATCCATGAGTGAAACAAGTTTATGAAATAAGATAATCACAGCTGCTAAGTATAATGCTCTGTATCTTCACTTAGAAGGGAATCTCAGTTCAAGTATCTCAAGGCCCAGGGCCCTTCCAAACATTTATTATACGAAAAATAATAATTACTTTGGAAATTGACCTTGTCATGGTCAGTTGGCATCACTGCCTTTGCATACAATGTTAGGTGGAATCCCTTGAGACTGCCAATACCTGGTCATTGTTGACCTACAAATCTAGCAGTTTCAAATGAGCATATCTAATACCTATGGAATGGAACTATAGTTGGAAGCTGAGAATGCAGATGTCAAGAAAAGGATGAACTGCTCAGAGCCATGGAACTGTTTCTTTGCTGTGTGTTGTGTTTTTCTGTGACCTGTGCACATCTTTCAGTCCAGATCCTGAAAGAGTGGTCATGAGTTCATGGAGAATCACCCATGAATCTTAAATTCTTTTAGTGTCCGGCAGGAGGCCCTCTATCTGTTGGATGTAGATTGGCGTTCATTGAAGCTTAGTAGGCCTAAGTGCAGGGTGGAGAAGCTGATGCAGAAAGTCTGTCTCTTGTTCTGCCTGGGTGCCCTACCACACAAATTCTTGCTATGCACAAATCCTCTGTGCCTTATTTTGTTGTAACATCTTACTGACCCAGGGCCTCAGGTGATAGGATTCCTCATTGTGCAGTTAGTTACATGCTCATAAAAATCTCACAGAGAGGCTACAACAGGCTACTAGTTGTTAATAACACTTAGTATCATTGTCACCAAGTAAGACCTGACTGGCAGAGAGAGCATAGTTACTGGAAAATAGAACACTGGGCCTGTGTGTTGGGCTGTTCATTCCAGGGCTTCCCACACTCTATGTTCTATGAAAAATATCTCCTTGGCTGTTACATCTGCATTATAAATGTTTCTTTAAGTGTCCCTCCCCATTGAGTGTATGGTGCTTCAGAAGCCCATGTGTCCACATAAGGGAAGCCCATGGCTCCTTAAGTCACACCAGCCTCAGAGATGATGAAATATGAAATACTAAAGTGTTCTCCTTACCCATGAGTTTGCTTGCCTTAGAGCTGGGTTGACCTTTAACCACGAGGCTGGAGAATGTATATGAGGTGTTGGAAATCCCTGTGCTTCTCCAGTGAACTGATTGTAGGGGACAGCTAACGAGGTGCACTGTTGTTGCAGGCTGAGTACAACACCAGGTTAAGTAAACTTACTTTAATTTTCCCTAGCACTTGCCCAGTTGAACTTAACAGGTTGTTTCTTTAACAGGCACAGAATACAAATTTTTCTTCTTGGGTATTAAAAGCATCACCTCTGCTAATGTGAAGTATGTGATCTACATGCATTTAGCAGGGGGAAGGATATTCCAGGTAGGAGGCAAGAAGACAATGTGGGAATGTTTGTTAACTGAAAAGCTGCAGATTCCACCGGATTGTGATTTTCCATCTGGCCGCACTGGTTGGGAAACTGTGGTTGGGTGTGAGCTCTGCTGTCAGTTAGGGGTCCCCAACTGTGAGCTGCATCCCTCGAACTGAGGCCCACCCCAACTCATTAAACCAGAGCAAACTGTACCGAGGGCGCCGCTGTGCGATTTTAATATTTGGTGCATGTGACAGGATCATTTTAGTGATTTGCAGGATTTATCTCCTCTTAAAAGTACTGCCTAAGGCTACTCTAATTGGTAGGAAAGCAAATTCCCTCTTCTCCTCCTGTCAGTCTTTGTTTTATTTACTGAGAACTGCCGAAACCTATTTACACAATAATGAGGATAAATCACCGGGATGCTTTCAACACAAAGAGAAATGTGGCGGAGTTGAAAGCTGTACAATTAAAACAAAATTCCAGATATTCCTGAAGTGGTGTGTGCAGTTAGGGAGAGCAAAATAAAATTAAGACAAATGATAGGATCGCACCCTAGACCAGCTCAGGAAGCTAATCAGGATCAGAATTCTAGAGATATTTTATGATGGGCAATTTCACTTGAAATGGCAATGAAGTAAATGCCTGTGAGTTACCATCAATATTTGTAATAAAAATAAACAATCATGCATTCCTCTAGCCTGCAAATAAACAGGGTAAGTTTAGGCGTCATAATTATGACATTGCCGGGATGGTGGTAAGTCATGTGAAAATGTCAGTCGTGTGTTTGCAGCCTCTGGCTTGTTCCCAGCTAAGAGGGCCACAGTCATTTAGATGAGACACTGCAGATGTACTTGACTGTCTGACCTGGAGGGACCCACTTATTTATATGTCAAGAGTATACTACATTTGAGAATAGTTCTTATAGGAGGGCATGCCACAAAGAGACTCACTGCCAAAAGGATTATGCATAGAACTGGCCCTTCATCTTGTCTTCGTAGTTGTTGGGTTAATGCCTGATTTCATTGGATCCTATGTACTTGAACTTGGCACTTGTAGGTGTTGGGTAAAGTGTGCTTTCAGTGTCTCAAGTCCTGCAGGTTTCCACTGGGACTTCAGCAAGCTAAGTCACCCTAAACTGCAGTGGTCACTGGTATGGTCTCAGTCCCACTCACAGTGACCCTTCCTAGAAGCCCAGCCAGTTTACCAATTCTGTGGATCAAAGAAGTTTGTAAGCTGACTCCTAGGAGCAGTCGCCAACAGGGTATCTTGGACCCCCCCCCCCACATTGTGTTCCCCAGGAATGCTCATAAAGGCAAATCCTGACCGCAGTATAGTGATGTAGTTGGCTGTTTAGGAAATAGGATTTCCTAATGAAAGAGGTTTGAGTTATATTTCCTGAAAGTATTAGCAACTAGAGGCCCTTTGGTTATCAGGCAGTGAGAGGGTCCAGAAGGAAGGAGACAGAGGTCCCAGGCTGGCTCTTGCCACCTCTTGGTCTGACTCTGGCCAGGCCTTCACTGTCCCTGGGTGCTGGACCAGCGACCCCCAAGGTCTTTGCCAGTGCAAATCCTTGAAGAATCTGTGACTTTGGTCTTTTTCTTCCCCTCTCTCTGCCCCTTTCCCAACTGCCCCCTACAACTCCCCAAGGTCCTTGCCCTACTCTTGGGTTATATGCCAGCCTGTATTTCTCTTTGTATCCTGACAGCTTAGGTGATGGCTCTTCAGTTATCCTAGAAAAAAAATAATTCACATAAGCAGATTTTAGCACATTTACCAGGTCTTTTAACTTCATCTGACATTGTTTGGATGGAAGATGAGAGAAGTATATTTTTATATCCCAAGGGAGTTACTTTATGATGACTCTTTCAAGGTGAATATTGGCATTTATTTAGCCTGAGCAGAAAATAAAAAAGAACATACAGAAGCATGAACATAGAAACACTTGGAGTCAGCAAATAGTATTTTATTTTGTTGCTTTGAATTGCTATCCCTCAAACACAGCTAAATCTAAGTTAATTTAAAGTTTCTCTTGAGGAATTCATATCAAATTAAAGTGTTCTTCTGCTGTGATGACAAGAGCTGGGAACACATCTGAATTTCCTCCAAATTATGGTCTATTTTTACAGTCTCACAAGATTTGCCTTTGTGGACCTTATTCCACTATCTTTGAGAGAAAATTAATTTAACTAATGACAGCTCAGACTAAAACATCAATCAAAAGAAGAGAGAAATAACTTGACGATCATTGAGGAGCATAGAAGCAGAGGCTGGATTCCTGCCCGGAACGTACTGCCCTGACTTTCCTGACATCGTTCTACCTACAGTGCCAATGCCCCCATGATTTCCAGTCCTGCCCCAGTGTCCCAGAGTGTTCTCACGCAAGGAACAGGGTTCTCTTTTTGTTCCTGGCTCTTGTCCTCCTCAGACTGTGGACTGGCTACCCCAAAGAGCACCTGGGAAATTCATACTTTTCCTTCTGGCTTCCCCTCGCAGGCAGTTGCTGCCTTTGCACTGCACACGCAGAAGGTTTTATTTATTTGTGTTTTAACCA
>NW_022900920.1:9095751-9103251 GCF_012274545.1 Fukomys damarensis
AAAAAAAAAAAAAAAAAAAAAATGATCTAGCTAAAAAGACATCAAGGAATTTAAAGCAGTTTCCTCTGAATGAGGGGGGAAAAACCTTTCATTTCACAAAAAAACCTCCCACCATTGGCTTCGTGCAGGTACCTTTGCAGAGGAACAGCTTCTCGAGCCAGTGCCCGCTCAGAAGATTAGCCGGGTGGTAATGTGGGGCATAATTGCACCGTGTGGCTGTCCCCCAAGTGAAAACCTAATTGCCTGACAGGACGATAACTTTGTGGCGCCCTCACCTTGTTAGGCCCTTTCTGATGCAGTTCAAATGCAGTGTGGCCGCAGGTGCGCCTAATTTACCTCGCTGCAGAACGTGTGGAGTTTAATTGCACACTGGTTGTTAGGAAAAATTGGTGGGTGGAATATCAAGTGACTTGCTGTAGCTGGTGGCAGATGGTGTTAAGAGGCATTGTGAGCTAAGTGTATAGGTGAGGTGAGTTAATAAAAGATGTAAATTCTGGCCTAAAATACTGAGGCCTTGTAGTATGTAAGAAAATTTAATTAAATAGCCACCATCCTTTCTTCCATCAAGTGGGTTTTCTTTTGCCATAGTGGAGAGTTTTCCTGGATAGGTTGACAGTGCTGTTAGAGAAACCAATCTTAGACTATGGAGTCTTTTTATTTTCTGATACTGTAATGGCCAGTGAGGAACCTTGAACATGAAAGACTATTCAAGGAAATCATGTGAAACTTCATAAAACATTCATCAGCATCAAGTAGGACAGATGATATTTTGGGAGAAAGCAGTTTTGTGCATAAACTTGCTGGATGTTCAGACAACCACGGAGGATAGATGTTAGTGGAGAGCGCACTCTGGCTCTCAGTGGATATAGCCTTTGCAAGTGGAGACAGAGGTTGTATGGGGATGGACCCCCTGTCTTTTCCATGGGCAGCCAGGCCGCCCAGTGTCAGTTCAGTTTAAGCCAGTGCGTCTGCATTTGTTACTAAACATTCAGGAGTGGGGAGGATAGCATGATTGCATTTTCATCACAGCATCTCAGCACCCTGCCAGGACTCCTGAATCTCCCTGCCACAGAATGCAAGGGCAAGGCAGGGGGTGGCACAAGCTCTTGAGCTTGGCCTTGCCACTCCTACTGGGGTTGTGGCTGCTGCTCTCCAGCCCTTGCTGAGCAGGGGTTTTCATGACCATACCAAGGATTGTCAACTTGAAAACACAAAGATTATTCACAGAAATCATCATAGCTCTACAATTATTTCCCTAAGAGTTCTGTGTACCATAACTTTAAAAATCTGTCTTTCAAAGTGTATTTGCCCAGGCCGGGCTATCCACTGGAGTTGGAATTGCCAAAATGTAGCATAACTAGTTAAGTTTCAATTTTGGATAAACAACAATTTTTTTTAGTGTAGGTATGCTTTGGGATATACCTACACTAAGATTCAAATTTAACCAGATAGCCTGTATTTTTATTGGCTGAAGTTGGAAGCCCTGTCTGGGGTGAATGTTTCCCCAATGGTTAATAGTCAATCATGCAAAAATCCAGACATGGAGTGGCCAATCCAAAAGTCAGTTGTTAAGATAAAGCTTGGGAAGCTGTGGTGTAAGATGAATGCAAATTGCTATCTCATACTTAGAGATACTTCACACCTGTGGTTGGATGAGGCCTCTGGCCCCTTACTTTATCCCATGCGATCTCTCAGTGTTGCCCCCTACCGGGCAGCCAGCCACAAATGTTCAGTAGTCTTCACTTTTCCCATGTATTTTTCCAAAACTTTGTCCTGCTTATCTGATAACCCTATCTGTTTTGTGTTTTTGTAGATTCTTCCTAAAGTTTTTCCTCAAGTGCAATCAAAACTGTCTGAAGAATGCAGGCAACCCTCGGGATATGCGGAGGTTCCAGGTATGCACTGAAAACACACATGGAGCCATCCTGACTGCTCATTCAAGATTTGAACTCTGGTTTTGCAATTGTTCCTGAAACCAAACTGTGGTTCTCCAAGGGCTAGTACCAAATCAGACTTGGCTTATTTGATAAATATATTAAAAACAATGTGTTTTGAAACCATCTGTAATCTTTAGGATGCCCAATTCATTGAGTCCAGTCATGGTCCACAACAACTTGAAATCACTTCTGGAAATATGGCCATGCCTAAGTTCTTTTAGGGATCAATGAGTGGGTGATTGATTTGCAGTGAGGGGAAAAATGTAATGCATCCTTTCAGGTATACTCAAGGTCCTGAGTATCACTTATAAAGGGATCTACATCTGTTTAATACAGTCTTCTGCAAATTACCAAACACTTTTCTAGCTTCTCTTCCTCCACCTGTGGTTGAGTGTGTTCTAACTTCCTCAGTTCCATGCCTAGCTAGTAATATGCCCCTGATTTCCTTAGAAGATTTTGTCTATAGGAGTAATGGGAACTGGTTGGGTTATAGAAGTATTCATATTTTTCTTGCCTTTTTGAATAATCAGGAGGCTATATGAGAGTAAAGGTACCCTGCACCCATGATGAGTTATAACTGTGCTGATTTTAATTGTAAAAATATTCTGGCCTGGAGTACAGAATTGCTGCTGGTACCCACCAACCAGAAAGAACTGAACAGCTAATAGATATTAGATAGAATGAGTCACTGGGTGGTTCTTATTTGGGATGTAGACTATTTCCATAAAAGCTCAAAGTATTTCTAGAAATTTCATTTATGCTTCAGTCATTTAGGAAAGTACAGGATGCCCCTCTCCATGCCTGTCCATCTGGTCAGGGAAGATAGGCCTTTTGGGCTTACTCATAGCGGTCCTAGTAGCTGGTAACAATGTTTCTTGGAAACTACTGGGCCTACTTCCATTTTTCATGCACAAGGCTCCATGGAGCACAGGTGATGTGTCAATCCATTTAGACAGAGTGGTGGACACACTGGATTGAGTGGCCGTGTCCTCTGCGTCTTGCCAGTGAGAGTGCAGTGTCGTCAGTCACAGTGATCTCGTGGTTGACTGTGTAGTAGAAGGACCTCCTCTGGTCTCTTTAGCTAATCTTCCTGACTCTCAGAAGGTTTAACTGGCTGTAGGACTATGTTAGGGCTTACATGATGTTTTAACTGGTTTCACAACCTCAGCACCTTCCTGTGGGTGCACTGCAGGGCTGGGCCCAAGCGGAAACAAAAAAGTGTGTCTGCTTTCTCTTCTGAACAACATTCTATTCCCCTGGCCACTGACCTATATATAGATGACAGAGCAAGTCAGTGTCCTTTTTTAAATTTTTACTGTTTCTGATTTCTTTAACATATCACGGTCTAGAGGAACTTAAGAAAGATCAAATCTGTGCCCCAGTATCAGTCAGGTTTCTGTATCCTGCCCAGCAGATGTCCCTGGAGTTCCATCAGTGCCCAGGGTGGGGCCTGCAGGTGCAGCCCAGGATGCCACTCTGACAGGCAGAAGCTGCCAAGTGTGAGTGGCACCATGGTGGCACTAGGGCCACCTCCTGCCAGGGTTCTAGAGGGCAGTGCCAGTGTGTGGCAGTCAGAAGAGGATCCTGAGATCTGAGACTCGAGCCAGTTGCAGTAGCTACATAGCATTTTGAGAGTCACACATCCTGGTATTGTCTAGACCTCTGCAATCCTGGCACACCCAAGGGGGAAACCATGTCAAGAACAGTGTCCCTGAGGGAGCTTGAGGGATACAGTGGCCACCATGGGGCCTGAAATTTTAAAAAAGTTATTCTCATATGTATATATTCATACATCACTGTGTAGCTTTGGTTTCTCTTTAAATTCTTAAAATATTTGTTTGTGTGACTTTAATTTCTATTCACTAACTTTAAAAATTAGTTTTTACTTTGTTAATAGACTTTCTCATTTTCTTAGAGTAGCTTTTATTTAAACAAACAAACAAAAAACTCTGCACCCAGGTGTGGTAGTACACGCCTGTAATCCCAGCTACTCAGAAGGCTAAAGCAGAAAGATTTCAAATTTAAGGACAGCCCGAGCTTAAGGCTAGGGGTGTATTTCAGTGGTAGAGTGCTTGCCTAGCATGCCTGATGCCATTGGTTCAATCCAGTACTAATGAAAAAAAAGTCTGCAGAAAGTTTGGAGAGTCACCTGAAACCCCTGGAGAGCCTCCCCTCAGTTGCTCCTATTACTAACGTCTTTGATACAGTACAATCATCTGGTGAGCCAACACTGATAGGTATTATTTACGAAGGATGGCTGTAGCCTGGCTTTTCACAGTCCCCACTACACAGCTTGCTAGGGTGTGGTGACCCCCCAAGACCTACCAAGCATACCCCAGCTGTAACGGTGAGCCAGACTTCTTCCTGCCAAATCCAGGCTCAAGCTCCAGGAATCCTGCTGCAAGCCCCAGGTTAAACCTGGGCTCAGGTTTTAGCTACTCTGGGGAAGTAATGTACCACACAGACCTATTCTCTCAAAGAAGAAAATCAAGGCAACTTTCTACTTTGGTGTTTCCTGGGTCCATTGAAGGGCACCATTTCTGGAATGCTTGTTACAAGTCCACCAGAGAAAATAGGTGTATATTGCACCAGCGAGGCAGTGCCTGTTGGTGGATTCTTTTTCTTCCTCTCCCATGATACAGCTAAGTAAGAGTCTAAAGGCCTGGTCTGTCTCTCCTCTGGCTACCCTTGGAGTCTGGACTTATGACTGGAAGCCACTCACTCCCAACAGAAAGGACTTTGCCTTGGCATCCAGGGCCTTTGCCATCTTTCCCAACTGAACTGAGAAAGGATAGTTTTCCCAGTTGATTGAAAGCACTTCCACTATTCAAATGCAACTACATCTTTTCAGATGCAAAAAAAGTTCATTACCAGACATTAAATGTAATTGTAAAATTGACCCAGGGATCATTTGCTGATAAAATGTGAGTAAGAGAAATGGTCCTGATTTATGGATCCTTTTTTGGGCAACTCTGAATCCTCACAACTCTTCAAGGGAGGCTACTCTCAAGTGAACTAATTTAAATTAGATTAACTATCTAATCAATATGTGAATAGATCAATCAAAACAGCAGCTTTAAAATGAGTGGCTAGAGGGGTGTTTCTGAAACTAATGGCTAAAAGAATATTTCTCTGAATTGAATTCACTTGTTAGCATAATAAGAGATTAAACCTTAATTAGTGGAACAGGTTTTTTTAAAAGAAGCAATCTTGAGTCAAAACAAAACAAAACAAGCCACCCCCATTAGCCAAAAAAGCTGTGAATGCACATCAATCAATGGAGCATTTCCAGAACAGCGAAGTTTCCTTGTGCTCTGCAGCACTTGAGCTGGCTTTTTTGGCTTTTATTCTGCCTAACAGGTTCTGTGCTTTTCGTTGCCAACTCCATTTTCACATCCACTTTATCTTCGCAGGTTGTTGTATCGACAACAGTCAACGTGGACGGCCACGTGCTGGCTGTGTCTGACAACATGTTTGTGCACAACAATTCCAAACACGGGAGGCGGGCCCGCCGCCTAGACCCGTCAGAAGGTACGGCCCCTTCTTATCTGGAAAATGGTAGGCACATGTTACATGTTTTTTTTTTTTAATTTGTAATGCTTTTTTTTCTTTTCACCATCCTTTATGTTGATTCACATGGAGTTGCTCTCATCAGGCTGCACTTTCTGTCAGACCTCCCAGCAGGATAGGGCAAGGGCTTTCCCCATGGTGGAGAGAGGACAGCCTCGCTGATGTCCTTGTCCCCTCTCCCTTTATTGACTAAATTGGCCTTCTCTTTCACCTCACCTGCCATAACTCTCATGTTAACTGGTTTATTTCTAAGCTTTCTTTTGCTTATAGCTTTCATCACAATTTTAGTTTATTTAGTTTTATTTTGTCTTGTTGGAAGCTCTCATCCAGAATCCCATCCCGAAAAACCTTGTGCATGCTTCAGTGAGTGTTTACATCCTGATTCAGTCAGCTCAGGAACAATTGAGAGGACCATTTCATGTCCTCACACTTCCAGGATAGATGGAATGTTTGTGTGTGTGCACATATCTATGTATATGTGATTGGGGCAGGGTGGAGGGAGTAAGAAAGAAAAAGAGCATAAAATTTTTTGGTCAAATGACTTCAAGTAATAGACTTCTTGCTTAACTTGTTAGAAGAGAAGAATTTCTGTAAGAGTGGTAGGTAGAGACACACTTGGACATTGAGTCAGAATGCAGAAACTCTCGGACCTGATGGGCCTTATACCAGGCCCCTCAGCCACCCCTCAGTTTCCTTATGTGCAGCACCTACAACCTACCTGTCCCAATAAAATCAGATCAATTTCCCCTTTCAAGCATCTCAAAATAATCATGAGATTCTGACCAGAGGGAGCAACTTTTTAAAGAAGTGAACTGCAAACATAACAGCTTGATTAAATCCTTTCATCACAGAGCCCATAAAACAAAAGTCTTAAGACAAATCCTTTATCCTGAGGTGGCAAATTCAAGAGCCACACATGAGGCAGACAAATGCAAATGCAGGGAAATGAATGAAGCCTGTGCAGATTATCAGAATGAAAATACGATTCAGACATAAAAACTGGAAGACAATTTATGAATCTACTGTGGTCCACAAAAATAAACTAATTTGTTTTTCTACATTAATGACTAAGGTATAAGAGAACAAAAATATAATAATTAAAGGTCGCCTTGAGCACCAGAGTCATTAGAGTCTGTGACGTATTGTTTATCTCCTTCCTATGCACTGAAGGTAGGTGTGTGTTTTGCTTAGCAACCATCACTAATGAGGCTCACAATTAAGAAGGTTGAATCCTGGTCCTCAGTTGCTTCTTCCCTAGAGAGTCAGCACTCGCAACATGATAGGTTTGAGGAGGCCTCCCCAGCCCTCTGGTGTTAGGTTGTAGTCTGAGTCCAAAATCAGCCTCCTCTAATGAGCTATTATGATCTGAGCAAAGTACAAGTATTTATTTTTGTAAGTAGCATGAAAAAGCATTTGACTGTAAGCAGAAAATGCAGCATTTAGAAAAATAAAGGCCACTAGTGGGTACCTTGGAGATAAAACCCAACTAATCAAAAGCTATTTGTGGAAGCAGTCTTGCTCAGGATTTTTTTTGTGTGTGTGTGTGTGTGTTTGTTTCTCAGCGTTTTATCAACACTTAAACCAGGGCACTTTCTGCTCAGTGATTGCAATACCATGTGCCATCTTAGAAAGCAACTAATGATTTTAAAATGCAAGTAGGTGACTCAGAGAGCTAGTACATATAGGTCCTCAAAAGAGGCATCCTCATAAATACTAGGATTATTTTATTTCATTGCAATTAATGGCTAGTTCTTGAGTGTCCTACTAAAAAGTGGCAGGGTTCTTTCTTTTGCTTCTGTAATTTCCTGAGAGAGTTGACACTTAGGAAGTTCATTTTAAGATCTGGGCATGTTGTTCCAAGAACCTGTTTACTGCCTTGTGCCCAGTCAGTACCTGTCATAGGGATGACCGACTTTGCATCGGTCCCACATTCTTCAAGGGAAAAGCACCCCATAAACCACAGATCCATGCTCCTGTGCAGCCTCTCCCAGCT
>NW_022900920.1:9105550-9110312 GCF_012274545.1 Fukomys damarensis
TTTTTTTTTTTTTTTTTTTTTTATGATTTTGCACCAAGGTTGTAACTTGCCATGAACTAGCACGAGGATGGAGAGGTGGCCCTTGGGCTGGGTGGTGGGCCTCGCCATGGCTCAGGTTCTTCCTGCCCTCATGAAACCTGGGGGGAAGGGGGTGTCCTAAGGTTTGGTGTAGGGGCTCCTTCGTCTTTCAGCAGAGGACAGTGGCATGGGCCTTAGGCCATGTGGGTGCCATTGTGTCCAAAGGAGACTCAGCAAAACTTGGTGAGACCACATAGCTGCCTACTACACAGGCCTACTCAGTAGTCCTTTGTACACCAGAGGTGATGGTCCTGGTCCACTGAAAGGTAGAATAGGCTGGAGGTTCTGAGCACAGTGCACTGGCTTAGACCAAGAAGGCCCTGCAGTGAGAGCATGCCTAAAGCCTTTTGCAGGTGACAGCATGTGTGGAGGAGCTGCCCCTTTGCATGAGGGTCTGCATGTAAAGGCCACCAGAGGCAGTTCAAAAGGTCCACCAGTACCATGTATAGGAAGGACTGATCAAGCGCAGAACAAAGCTGGTCTCCATGAGGCCTGCAGCCCTCAGCTGCCTGGCCTCCCTGCTTAAGTTTGCTGTGAGCATGCTGGGCTTCCTGCCTGCCTGTCTCTGTCTCTGGATCTCTGGGCTGTGCAGCCTGTTGGCCTCCTCCCCCTGCACCCTCCTTCTGCTGTGTGTGCCCCGCCCTCCAGCAGAGCTGCCTCTATAGCCTCACAGCAGCACCATTGTAATAACTCATGCAAATGTGAGGGCTCCCGAGACAAAGAGAGGTCAGGCCAGTGGCTCAGGGATTCCTGTCGACAAACAATATTAGATGTAAAATGTGTACCTTTGACAAAAGTATTAATATAGTGCTTTTGGTTTTTTTTTTTCCTGATGAAAAGTGAAAAGTAGTAATTGTGGAGTGACAGAGGAAAATGAAGTTTTGAACCAAAAGGCAAAGTTCGCAGATGAAAAAACCCAACCCAATTAGCTGCTTATGAGGAATCGAAATGCAAGGCATTTGCTCTTCCATCTCCTTCAACAACCTTTTGATTGACTCTGCTTAGATCTGTACAGCAAAGCAGATAAATCGACATGCCACATGCATGCGATGCTTAATCATTTGTAATAGTCATATTTGCCCTGACACATAATTTGCTATATCAAGCCATTTTTTTTCTTGTTCACTAGTATTCCGCACCTTGGCCTTTGCTTTATAAAACATTTAATAGTTTGCTTTAAACACATCAACATGCTGATCTACGATTGCCCTTTGCGTGCCGCCATGGAGGAATGGCACACCCCTCCTCGTGCGGCAGCCCGCTGCAGGACTCTGGCATGCTGCAAGGCCTGTGTTGTTGAAGGGCCAGGGTTCTAAGGCCTTCTGTTCTCTGTCTTGTGTGAGCAGCCACTCCGTGCATCAAGGCCATCAGTCCCAGTGAAGGCTGGACTACGGGGGGCGCCACTGTCATCATAATCGGAGACAACTTCTTTGACGGTCTACAAGTTGTGTTTGGAACCATGTTGGTGTGGAGTGAGGTAAGACTGCAATGTCAGGCACTCAGAGCCATTGCATCCTTGGTGAATAGTTTTGCGGAGCTGTCAGTAGCATATGGACATGAGGCATCTATGGCAAAGTCCCCAAAGGGTGGTTTGCCTGTGGTGGGGCTTCTCCTGTGGGTGGGTATGGATCCCCCTCCTGACAACTCCTGGGTTTAAAACCTGCCATAGGAGGTCCCCCAGTACCCTGGAACAATTAGTGCTAGCATTACTAGAAGCAGGTTTAAGGAGACATATGGTGGCAATTTTCATATGAATGATGCCCTGTGGCCTTTCCTGCAAACTAAAACCCAGGATCATTTGCAGATATTTTTCTTAAAGAACTGTAGGCCCCGAGTCTCTGGGTGACGGCTCGGAGGGAGCATTCCAAGACGATGGTCCAATTTGTGCTCGTTTTGGTAATTATATCCAACTGGCAAGTGTCCGCCTCTCAGGGCCAGCGCCGCTGAGCGCCTGTTCATGTGTGGTTTCTGTAGCTGATAACTCCCCACGCCATCCGAGTGCAGACCCCGCCGAGACACATCCCTGGAGTTGTCGAAGTCACCCTCTCGTACAAGTCCAAGCAGTTCTGCAAAGGCGCTCCTGGGCGCTTCGTCTACACTGGTGAGTGTGTGTTTCTAGCTTCTGTGAGATAGGGGTGGGGAGAAGCATAGGTTAGGAGATGCTCAGGAGAGCACCTTAGGGCTGCACAGGCAGGTGCAAGGGGCTGCAGAAAGGTGGGCAAGGCTCTGTTGGCCTGTGGTTGACTTTGGCCATGTGCATGGTTTCCTTGTTTTTATCCAGATGGCACATGATACTGTGGGTGGACTCAGCCCATACAGCCATGTGACCTTGGTACCTCTGCTTCTGTGCGTGGGCCTCTGCTTTCTCACCCAAAAGACAAAGTTGTGGTGGGGATAGTTGTTAGAAACAGCAGCAACCTCCAGCTTCCATCAGAGTGACTGCCCTTGTGCCCAAGCTGTATTCAGGGGCCCCTCTGTGCCCACCTTGTCACTCTAGCCTCCACCCTGTGAAGTTGCCACCATTCAGTTGCATAAGCTGAGGCTCAGAGAGGAGAAATTGTGGCCTGTCACATACCTAGTAACCAAGAGGCCTCCAATAGCCAGGTCACTGTGTTCTAACCTGTGGTCTTAAACTCTATAGGGGTACTGTGCTTCTTAAAGGGGACCCATATTCTTTGAGTGTAAGGCAAGCTCAGGTCAACAAGAAAGGCGGGTGTTGTGCAGTTCCCCATGCTCATTATCTTAAAATTGTTTTAAGCAATGTTTGTCCATACAAATGCTTAATTATCACGATTTGTTGGAAATTACAATTGAAAAGTGTCATATAGTTTACCTTGAGGCATGTTTTCATTTGGGTTTCTAAACTTAGCCCCACAAGCTCAAAGTTTTGAGGAATGTTTTTGACACTGGACAACACCTGCTAAAACCCAGTAAAGGTGGAAGGGCTGAATACTTCTTGGATATTCTCTTGGATATTCTCTCTTGGATATTGGCCTTGAGGTGCTTGTGCAGTGGATAGGTGACCATGTCTACTGTCCTGGGGCAGCTGCAGGGTCCATGTCAGGAGCCCAGGCTGGGGCCATCAGATTTGACCTCTGCTCTGTCACCACCTGAAAGTGCCCTGGAGGTGGGGCATCCACTGGGGTGCCATCTTCTCTTCTGCCCAACAAGGAGGTGATGCAGAGGATGCTGGGTCCCCTTCCCCTTTTTGGTTCAGGGAGATCATGGAGGTTAATCAGCCATGAGGTCACTCAGAGCATGATATGTAAATGTAAACTTCCCCATGCCCCACACATTGGTAGGTTCAGCATCACCAGGGTTGTACCTGGATTGGGTCCTTAGAGGCACCTATCACTTTGACAGCTCAGCACCCACACATAGTCAAGGTGGGAGAGAAATACTGTCCTAGGCTAGGGGTCACTATCCTTGGGATCAGCCCACAGAAGACCAGGAGCCCAGAATTGCTGAGGGACCCCAGATGTTGCAGGAAGCTGATGGGTTTCACATCCCTTGCCTACTTTTGGCTTTACAGTGCCATACTTGTATGCCATTCTGTTTTGTTTTTTTTTTTTAAACGGCATGCTAGTATCACCATTCTGTTTTTTGTTTTCAGTATATTATTCACCAAATTACATGAGCTATTCAGTGCAGGTATACAATAGACTTTGTATTAGATGTAAGTTTTTGGAGCACATTTAAGATAGCTTAGCTTAAGCTATGTACTTGGTGGATTAGGTGTATTAAATTTATATTTGATTTAAGATATCTGTAACTTCATTCGGAATAATGGTTCATGCCTGTAATCCAAGCACTCAAGAGGCTGAGGCAGGAGCATCACAAGTTTGAGGCCAACCAAACTACATAGTAAGACTCTTATCTTACATAGTAAGAATGAATGAATGATATTTTCAATTTATAATGGGTTTATCAAGATGTGACCCCATTGTAAGTTGAGGAGTATTTATACCCCATCAATTAAGTGCTTCTGCTGTGCAGGAAAGGACAACTATTGTAGGTACTAAGTCCCTGGGAGAAGTGATAAATCAGAATTCTGCTTTGGGCTTGGTAAGGTCTCCTGGCTCCTTTTCCAAAGGGCCATTTGCATGTGTGAGTGGTGGTGGCTTCTCTACACATAGTCTGCCTGTTTTCCCACAGTTACTGTTGGTGTGGAGACCCTCTGAGTCTCTGGCCCTGAGCTCCAGGCTTGACACAGAAGGAGCCATGTGAAGATCCAGGTTGTGTAGGCAGACCAGCCCTGTGCTCCTGTGCTCCTGTGCTCCTGGGACCATGGGACCTGGCCTTGTGTTTCCTAACTCTTTGAGTCCCAGTTTCTACTCTGCTCTGCCTTAGGAGGGCTGTGGTGAGGACCTGGGGGTAATTTACACACTCTCAGACATGGCAGTAAGTAGTACTTCCTGCAAAAAGTTATTGGTACTGAACTTCTCTTGGGGTATGTGGGAAACCTGCCCAAGTTGTGAGCTCCTCAGAGGTAGAGACATGGATTACTATTCCTAAGCCACATACTGTGGTGCAGCAAATACCTGTCAGGGGATGGGTGTTGTGTATGAGTGTCACCCAGATGACCTGGGTCTGGCTGGTGGCATCACAGTGAGGACATGACCCAGTGTGACTTTTGCTCTCATATCAGACTGTTGGATTTTTTTTTTTTTTTTTTTTTTTTTTT
>NW_022900920.1:9110393-9120393 GCF_012274545.1 Fukomys damarensis
TTTTTTTTTTTTTTTTTTGTATACTGAGGGTTGAACCCAGGAGCTTAGGCTGAGCTACATCCCAAGTCCTCTTTTTTGTTTGTTTGTTTTAAATTTTGAGACAGTCTTACTAAGTTCCCCAGAATGTATTCCAACTTATACTCTTCTTGCCTCTGCCTCCTAGAATGCTGGGATTACAGACCCTTCTGGATTCTTTAAGGGATGCCCTCAAGCAGGCCCTTTCCTGAGTCACTGTATACATGGGATTTTTGATGGGGAGGTCTGCCCAGCTGTTCTAGGAATGGAGACTTGTTTTTAGAAGAAATGTGATAGGTCCAGATCCCTTCCTTCCCTTCTTTGCCAGTCCTCTGCTGAGCATTCTGTTTGGAGTACTGTAGAGATTGACCCTGGGCTGAACACTTGTAAACAAATGCAGGTATGCAGAAGCAAAGATGAGCCTGGTAGGAATTGCTACCTGTTGCTGGCAGATATCAAGCACATAGCTGTGGTCCCAGTTTATAGCTTCCTGGGGCAGTAGGTGGAGAAAGGCAGCTCTTGCTGCAGGCCCTTGCCTCCAGGTGTCTGAGATATCCTTCACCTCCTCTGAAGGAACTGTTTCCAGCCACACCAGCATGTCCAGAGGCCCGCCTTCCATTTCTGCATGGCCAGCATGTCCTCTTTTGGAGGGATTGGGCTTTTTGGGTCACAAGTCCAGTATCCCACTGCACAGAGCTCAGGGGTTTTCTCCCTTGACATTCTCCAGTGAATGGCACTTCTGGTGCAGCCATGCAGCAGTTCAGCCTTTCCTAGCTGGAAGTTAATTTATTGCGCCCCACCCCACCCCCATCATTAGCAAGAATATACATTTCAAACGTTGTGTAAGGAATATGGGGCTCTACACTCTCAGGGAGCAGAGGAAAGGTGGGTCATACCCTGTCTGACCTGGAAGCTTCTGTCTGATTTGCATTGCCCCCAAATTGATGGGGACAATGAGGTAATCACCGGGAATTGCACTCCCTGCTGAAAACTGAGCCAGTCCCAATGGATGTTACAACACGGGCACCATCCCCTGGGCATCTGGTTCCCATCAGTGTCCCCAGGCCCGGGAGGCTGCTGGGACACCCTCACATTTTGCCTTCCCAGCGTGAGGCCAACCGTAGGGCAGTCGGGCTGCAGGATCCTGAACCTGTGCTCAGAGGAGGGGCTACCGACAGCCTGCCAGAGCTGGGAGGGGCTTGCAAAAGGCCTCAATGATTTGTTCACAGTGACCTGAGAAACAAGAGACTTTTCAAAACCAGACTCTATTAGTCAATCCAGAGTGGGCATACTCAGCCTCTCCCATCAGGGAAGAGGAAGGCAGGCCAAGCCCCATACAGCCAGCCCCTTCCTTTGCTGGCTGCTTTCGACTACTCTCAAGTCACAATTACCTTGGGAGGCTGTGGCAGTTCAGTTGATTAGCACGGTGAATTAAAAGAAGGAGTCACAAATGACATGTCCGGCTCTTCCATACTAGTTCTCTGTATTCCCAGTGTGCCTCACCCCTGTTGTAAGAAGGTCAAAAATTAGAGAGAGAGAACAATTTTCAAGCGGCTAGCACTTAGGAGCAGAATTAACAATCACTGTGTATGTAATTGCCAGTTAATAGTAAATTGCCTTCTAGACTGTAAAATGCAATATAAACTGGTGGGCACCTAAAATTAAATTAATGAGATATTTGTTGCATTTAAAAGTGAATAGTGCAAATTAATAACTGAGTGCAGTGCTTGTTTTAATATTTGTTTAATAGCATACCATTTTCTTGTTTAATAACAATTAAAGTAGTCTTGGAATACCCTACCTGAGAAAACTCACAGTGTATGCAAATAGAGCTGCTTTGCATTCATAATTTCACTAGTAGAAACACATCCAATTGTTAAGAGTAATAAAAATTATTTTTTAATTAGAATACAAGCATTGCAATGTTACTTGATTAAGACAGATTGGAATTTGTATGCTTCTAATTGAAATGATGTGATCGTGAAAGCTACTTTTACAGACATGTTTTCAAGTGTGAAGCATTATAGTACAAATGAGTACGTTACTGTTTGTCCCTTTGGCAGACTGTTGTCCTATTAAACAAAAGGATGGAGGGCACTGGTGGTGGTTTAACTTCACAGGGCACCAGGACGCAGTTTGGGAAGGGGCTTTTACTGTTGACCTCTTGCCCTGAGTGTTTGATTGACCTACCCTAATTTTAGAGATTTCTTTTGCTCAATTCCTGAGAGTCAACGTGTCGCCTGTGACAGACTGAGCCCAGTTACTCAGTGAGATGTTGGCAGGTGGCAGTGAACGAACTCAGAGTGGACACCAAGAGTGCATGATGGTGGATACCTGGACCAGCCCCAGGTCTGCGATGCTGCACTAGATGGGAACAGAAACTGATCCCCCCCCCCCGACAAAGATGTACATCCGATTGCAGGCTTACAGAATCATTCCTTAGCAAGTAATTGCTAGCAGGTTTTGTTTTTTCTGTTACAATATTTATGTTTTGCTTTAACAAAAAGTCAGATTGTGCCTTTAAACCGGCTGCATGTTGAGGGACTGCCAGTTCTGTCTTAATGCTGTCCTGTGTCCCCACTGATTCTCCCCACGATGAACCCTCTGCTCCAACTTCACCTCACCCAAGAAACCCTCATGGCTGTAGAGTTTGGAAAGACCTCTCGTGTGTGTTTATAGTTCCACCAACACGTGGAGTCAGCACTGCTCCAGTTTGAGCTCCCCCAGGCCAGGGTGCCTCAGACAAATCACTGTATTTGCAGAGCAAATGATTCTTAATTGCCAACCGCAAATCATACCAGTTTTACTCTGTTAAACCAAATGCTAATGCCTTTCTTAAATATAAACCACCTGATTGTTTCAGTTAGAGGTTTTCAGATACAAATATCTGGACAAAGTGAGAAACACATACTTTCAGGATGGGTCCTAAAGTTTGGGGCAGCATCAGTCCACTGCAGTCAGGGCCATGCTCATCCTGACTGAGGAGGCCGGTAGTGCCTCACTCCTCACTGTCCCTTCCTCTCTGCAGAGGGGATTTTATGGCCATACTGGTCACACTATCATCCCATAGCACAGAGATACCTCTGCGTATGCTGGCTTTACAATTTCTTCCCCACCCACCCCAGTACTGGCGATTGAACCCAGGGCCTTCATGCTGAGCTGTATCCCAGCCTTTTTATTTCTTATTTTGGGTCAGAATCTCATTAAGTCTCTAAATTGCCCAAGCTGGGCTTGAGTTTGCAGTCGTCTTGCCTCAGCCTCCCTGAATGCTGGGAGTACAGGTGTGTGGCACTATGCTTAGTTATAGTAAGCTGTTTATCATAGAGGGTTAGTTGGGACTACGTCATCAGCCTGCCCAGAATTGGGATCATTGTCCAGTTAATATGTGACTCAAGCAACACACCTTTCCCCTCTCAACTTGATTCCAGTCAAACTTTTTGTCATTTGTCTAAATATGGATGGTGGAGGGTGGGTATTTTCATACTGACTGGGTGGCTCAGCCCTGACACCTGGAGTGGAGACTATCATCCACTGTTGGGGTCTTCGGGGTCCTTTAGGCAGAATATCAAAGACAGAGAGGGCAGGTGCCCACCTGGTGGCCTTCCCATCATGGTGGCACAGCATCACACCGTCAGTAAAGCTGCTGATGATGCTAAATGGGTGCTGGGGGTGCAATTCAGTAATGTGTCCCTTAACGCGTCCCTTAAAGAGGGTTGCAGGAGGGCTCCTGAGGTCTCTGAGGTCCCTTCTCTTTCCTGTCTCGAAGGAGGCCAGGAGAATGAGATACACCGTTTGTGCTATTGCACAAGTAGACTATTTGTCCTAATCAGTGACACCCATTTACTAGAATTGCTTAAAATGAACTATACCTCATACAGAAATCGCACATTTAGAGAGTTCCATTCATCATGTGAACATTGAGGGCCAGTAAACTTTTCTGCCCCTCCAGTGGGATCATAGGCATGCATCAAAATGTTAAAAATGATTGGTGAGAGGGAGCTGTCACCCATTTATCAAGGAAAAGAACATTATTTGCTAATTTCCCAACCGGGCTGGTGACAGGGTGCTTCGTCTTTAGACCCACGGTGACCAGCATGGCCTTTTTGTTATTAGTACAAGTCAAGCGCTTTTGGGCTGTTGCTAACAAGACACATTTGTCTGTCATCAGAGGGGGCTTTGGTTGCTTTCCAAGTGCCTGTGACCAAGTCTGCTCCCTGCACCTCGACTGGCTGAGCTTGTTGGGGCCTCGTGAACCCAGGAGGGGAGATGGACTGATAAATCACGAAGTTTCCACATCAAGGTGAAGGTATTGACTCTTCTGCACGATCTGACAGGACAGCTGGGAGGAGAGGCCATCCGTCTTCCCAGAGGACAAAAGGGTCATCCGGGTTTAATTTGGGATGGGCAGGATGTGGATGGTGGGGGCAGGCCTGGCCCTCTTGCCGTGGAACCCCTGCATAGTCAGGGTCCCCAGGTCTCCCTTGATACCCTCCCTGGTGGCAGCACTTTGGGAGCCGTGGGGAGGAGAGTCACTGGAGAGAAAAAGATCATGTTCAAGATTTTCATTTCTAGGCCTGTTAGGAGAGATGCACTTTTGAAAACACCTTGGGAAGGGTACAGGAGGTGGCAGGATTGGGGGGTACGTGCACAATCAACATGTAAAAGCACAAGAAAATGAAGGCAACCAACTGTAGGGCAGAATGAAGAAAGAATGACAAGGTGTAAAGTAAAAATGACACAAATCACTACCTCCTGTAGGTTAAACTGTGAGGGCTGGGAAAGCCATGAAGCTAACATGCTGGTGGCATACCTTAAAGGAATTGTGCAGTTCTCCTTAGCTTGAGGAGGAGGTGGGCAAATAGATTTGGGACCTAGGAGAATAGGGTTTTGGACTCTGACTTCAGAGTTCTGGTATCAAGGCCTCCTCCAGGCAGTCTGCTCACTGGAAATGTGGTACACTGCACCCTCCAGAGCCCAAGGTTGGGAACCAGGGGTGAGCATGCTCTGCTCTGGCCTGGGTCATACAAGTTGGGTCCTGTTGTGCTGAGCTGAGGCCTGCTTTTGCATGCCTGTGAAGCTTTACTTGTGGAAGGTCTTCAGGCTTGTCTGTGCACACCTGCTATAGGCTGAGGCTTGAATCACAGAAGCACAGCTTGTGAAAAAGTGCTTTCAAAAATTTATCATTGGTAGTTGAGTGGGGGGGCATGTCTGTACTTCTAGCACTCTGGGAGGCTGAGGCAGGAGGATTTCAGGTTCAAGTCTTTTCTTTTGGCCCAGCCCTGTTCCCCTGCAGGCATCTGGTAGTCACTGAGACACCTAAGCTAGGAAAGAGAGGCGGTTGGATTTGGGGGTTATCTGCCAGATCACTTCTCTACCCCCTGCCTCTTTAACCTTGGCTGGCATCTTCTCTCTGGCCCTGAGAAGGGAGTGGGACAATGACAAACAAACCTTTACTGTTCACATGTATCCATGTGCCCAAGGCTGGTGCTCAGCCAGAGGTGAGTGATGGCAGTCACTTTTACTCTTCTCAAGGGAGACCAGTTCAGTGTTTTTTTCTAAAAAAACGTGCTCCCAATACAATGACATCACATGCAAGCCTTAGGCCTGTTAGTACTGAGCTTCCAGACACACGCACACTGAGAGGCATGGCTTCTCCAGGGTTTTCATGGCCAGAGGCCTCTCACCAAGAGGTGGCATTGGTGATTGCTGTACCACATCCTTGGCATCTGGCCGTGGCACTTTGCAAGTCAAAGGCTGCCAATTTTCTCTGTGTGCTTGTATAGGCAAAAAGCCAGTTGTTTTCCAAGTTAACCTTAGTTTGATACCATGAGAAGGAGATGAGCCAGTGGCTGCCAAGACACTGGGAGGGGGGGCTGTAGCCTCACAGGGCTTCCGGTGCTTGGGTAGCTTCATAGAGACAGTACTGACAGCCCCATAGACAGGAGCCCAGAGTCTGCTTGGTTTTTGTTGCAGCACCATGTGGGGAATGCTTGCCTCATACCAGGCCCTGAATTCACTGGTGGGTGGCACACCCCTCTTCCTTACCAGCCCAATGCATGGGACCATCTATACTCCTCCTTATCCATGTGCTTGAGAAAGTAAGATTGGAATGATCTTTTAAGGCAAGTATAGTGTTTCATCTTAAAGGTGTGATTGTTTGAGCTAATGTCAGTGCAGTTAGGAATCTGTGGCTTGTAGGGTTTATTGTTGGCCAATGCCCACCTATGCTGGGCCCTCAGCTGGTTACTACATGGGATTCAGGGAGAGAAGCCATCTGAGTTTGTAAGTGCTGCTAGGATGACCTCTCCTGCCTGCTCCTTCACAGTGAGTTCCTTACCAAGGGAAGGAGCTATGTCATCAGCCTGGTGCCCAGTAGCTGCACAGCCCTTGGCAAAAATCTGATGCAAAAGCAGTGTTACAGTCATGCTGACTCAGTGTCTTATGGGAACAAAGCAGGGTATAGCAATGAAGTTAATAAAATAGTCATAATGAAAAAGGTGCTAAGTCCCATAAGAAGGGAGCAGACGAGATGCCTCGAGTCCTGTCGAAGGGAGACCCCCGGGAGGTGGTGTGGAGGTTGTGCCTTGGATGCTTGGCAGGGGCTGGGATTTCTGTACAGAAGGAAGAGTAGGAGCCATGTAGGGGACAGTCAGAGGGGGCAGGTACAGGTGCAGGTGCTGAGTGGCACCTGGGATGGGATGGACAGCAGATGAGGGCACAGCCATCTCCGGTCCCAAGACAACTTGGAATTTTTCAGCTTGTGTAGGAGCAGGGTCACTTTATATGAGACATGTAACCCAGCATCCTGTGTCAAAGGACTGTGCTTTTGAGGATCCCAGTGCTTATGTTAATCTTGGTGATATCTTTAAAGGCTCTGCCTCAGAATATTCTTTCTTCTGTGCTCAGCCGGAATAATCAGGAGTTAAAAATGCCTCTTTGGAAATTGAAAAGAGCAATGCTGTTGGGAACTAGCCGGAGTGTGTTCTTTCTGCCCTCTTCCTGCCCATCCCTTTAACCATAGCTACAATATGTCTTACTCAATGCAGTGCAGGTTTCTGTTTTTATTTAAATACCAGAAGAACTTTTCTGGGCAAATAATACACAGACCCAGGAAAGTATGCCCCCTAACGTAGGTACAGCTGACATGTATATTCTCATTCAGTTTGGAAACATTAATTTTGCGTAAACATTTTTCAGGTGTAATTCTCATATTCTAAGATCTATCCAAAGTGTACAATTAAAAGGTATTTAGTATATTCACAAAGTTGTATAACCATGAGTCTAATTCAAGCACATTTTCATCACACAAATAGAAGCCTCTGCCCATACACAGTCACTCCTGGTCTCCATCACTGTCTCTTCTTGCCCTCCTCTGCTTCTGGCAGCATTCCTTCCACTCCTGTCTCAGCTGATTTGTCGGGTCTGAACATTACATGTAAATGAAATCATAGCATGCATAGTCCTCTGGAACCGGGATCTTTCATTTAGCATAAAATGATTTCAGGTTTCATCCATCCCATGGCATGATCAGGATCCCATTCCTTTGCATGTCTGGATAGTATTCCATTGTATGGATATGCCACATTTATCTGTTCATCAGCCAGTGGACATTTAGATGTTAGGAAAATTGTTGCTACAAACATTCGCCAGTGAATTCCGTGTGGATATAAGCAATATTCTCTTTGCTTCTTGACACTGAGACATTGTGACAGCTTCCATGTTGGCCTCGTGCCTTCAAGAAGCTGGGCAGTTGTGCCTCAGCACTTTTGAGCACCTGCTATGTATATTGCCCTGAATAGGGCAGGCCCATAGCAAAGTGACCTTGAGTGACCTACCTTCCGCCTTCCAGGAGCAGGGGAACCCCTGAACAGAAAGGTGAGAATGCTTGGAAGGTAGTCCTGGGGGTGTGTCCAGCCTAGAGCACAGGAGAGGCCTTCCTTTGTCCTCAGCCTGACAGGGGCACCTGCAGCCTCTGGAGGGGCTGGACATCTAGTGCTCGTTTTGCAGCTTACCTCTGCACGGAGATTTTCCGCTGGTTTAAAGTGTGCAAATCCATTGCCCAGATGGCTCTCCACAGACTGTTGTTTCTCACTTGGCTTCTGGACCTCCCTCCTCCCTCCAGGAAGTCCCCAAGACTGTTAGCAACACGGGGACACTTGCTTTTTCTTTTGTAAAGCAGAGGATGGTTTGAGGAAGTGTATGCTGTTTTCATTGTGTTGAGGGTGACTTTCACTTGCTGGTATCTCATCCATTTGGTGACAGGTTCCTCTCTACTTAGAGGGAGGGGTTAAAACATCAGGACAGCCTTGGTTAGGGGGAGGGGGATGCGAGGATTATGGGACGGTCAGGACAGTGTCTCAGCCCAGAGCCTGCACTTTAGGGAGTGTCTGTGCGGGGCCATCCCTGGAGGTGGGACTGCAGTGGGAAGTGAGAGGGGGAAATGAAAGCACGAGAGCTCCACGGGCCTCGGTTTTCCTTAGCTGCTGGGCTGGGCTTGGTCGATGTAGTTCCGACAGGACTATAAAAGCTGTAATCCGGTGTATTCTTTGAGGTATGTAAACAGAAGTGTTTGAATGCAATCCAATAGTTGTCAGCAAGGGTATTATTTTGGTAACAAGGAAGATGAGCTGTCCCCTTTTCTGCATTTGGTGTCACATCACAATGCCGCCATCCGCTGCCAGGCAGTGGTGAATGGAAGCTGGTCCCTGTGCAGGAGGCCCGGTTGGGTTGTCTGTATGAATACCAGAACAATATTCCCGATACGAATGAGGAGGCTCCAGATTCCAATTAGAAGTCAAGTGTGGCGCCTTTCTCATCCTTAGAGGACTTGTTGACAGAAAATACCCTGCAGTTGGCGAGTTGGCAGGCATTCTGGAGGAACTGGTATGAATCCCAGGCTGACCTGGGTGGGTCTATGGTTTATCCTTGCTGGCATCTGGGGCCTCCATGGCCCAGGGTAGCCAGGATTCCAGAAAAGCCAAAAATCACTTTTATGAGGGCAAACCTGGGCTTGGCATGTTAGAGCAGAAGAAAAGTGACCTTAAGTCTTCCTGTTTGTCCCTTGGCCAGGCCAGGAGACAGGCAATTCCTGAGGGCCAGCACCCTGGTGAATGATGCAGAGCCTGCATGGCCTTTGTGTTTCCCATGCACACCACAATGCCTGGCTCACCCTGCCGAGTTCTGTGATTGAAATTCATTGCCAAATTTATTGAGAAATTAATGAGAAAAGCTGCAAAGTATTGACTTTGAGAGGAAAACACAACTCATCTTGAATGAGGAGGAAAATGCAGCAATAATTTAGCCACTATTGATTTGGCCCTGTCCATGTATTGATCTTCATTTTACAATATTAATTTGCACCTGCAATCGGCTGCAAAGGGAACCGATTTCATTTCGTGGCAGCGTTAATGTGCAAAGCATTAGGTGCGCTTAAGAAGTCGGGGTATTGCACATCGTGTCGGGAAGGCACATTTTTTTTTCTATTTTTGCTTGTTACTGAAATAGACTAAAAATTAATTTTTTTGTCAGACAAAATATGAAAGCAAAAACCCATCTAAAACGTAGCCCTCCTCTCAGCTGCCCCGGCTGCTTTTCATCCACGTGAGGAGCCGTCAGCCGCCTGAAACTCCAGCCACCTCTCATCATCATGCCCGGATCAGTTCAAAGTTCATGAAATTTCTATGAGCATTGATCTCGCCCCATTGATTTTTTTTTGCAGCAGATCTTTGAAATTTTAATTTCCCGAGCATCTGAATTTCTTATAGATGAAATGCACTTGGAGGAGACAGTTGATGATAAAGTGGAGAACTTAGCATCATTTTAAAGCCTAAAAAAGGGAGAAAAAACAGGCATTTGCAGACTTTGTGTAATGTTTTTGAGGGGAAATGATGAAGATGCTCTGGCGGGGGCAAAGAATTCTGGGGGAGCTAAATATCAATTTTGTCTTCTGAGGCCACATTTTTAATGCAACTTTTTATACAGTCAT
>NW_022900920.1:9122893-9125393 GCF_012274545.1 Fukomys damarensis
AATTAATTTAACCCAGTGACACATGTTTGGAGACTAAGCATGCTGCTAAATAATTCCTTGGAATAAATTGCTCGGGAACCAAGTACATTAATTTACGGCTCTCCTGATGCTGACAGATGTGAGGGGGGGAAAGACTGACAAATATTAACATAAAACAAATTTGCTTTATTCTTCTTCATATTTCTTCTTCATCCCCGACTTGAGCTCACCCAAGGCTCCTTCTCTAATTATCCACGAGGTCAGTAAGCAAAATTGGGAAGAAGCTGGGAGATCAATACAAATTATCCCTGAGCAAACCAGTGCTGACAGTTTGAATTGCAGCATATGTTTACCCAAAATCAGGCAATTTATCTTAATATCAGCAAAGTAATGCAGTGCAGGTGAAAGGTCAGGCAATCTCTCCCCCTCATAATTACCCAGTTCTAAAACAGGAAAGTGGTATTGATTGGCCTGGCTCGGGGCTCTGTGACTGGACGTGCCAGTGCCTTGCCCTGGCTCGGCTGGGCTCTCGGCTGTAAACTCGACATGCTGAGGGTTTATTAGATGTGTGTGAAGGCCCTTATGCTTTCTCCTCCGGTTGTGAAATTTGCCACTGAAGTCTCAGCAAGTCCCTGCTTCACCAAGCGCAGGGTGGGGATGGGCTTCGTGGGGTTTGGAGGGCAAGTGGTGCAGATGGACCCATCAGGGCCAGGCAGCCCTGCAGACAGCAGTGGCACCAGGAGGTGCAGGGACACACTGGATGCCTGCACCCCAACAGAGCAAAATCTCCCAGGGTGTGAATGTGTGTCACTGTTCCTGCCACTTAAAGGTGGGAGCAGTGTTTTATAATTCTGCGTAATCTCCAGGGATCTGTAGAAGCCAAATCCCTGGGTGGGATCTCAGGCTGGAGCAGCTGCCTGGCCCCTGCACTGTGGCATGTCGAGCCTGGCAGGGAACAGCCTTGGTGCGCAGAAGCATCCTGTCTGAACTTCCCTCCTGTGCTGTGCGTGTTCTCAGTAGTGAGCCCACGATGTTGATGCTCTTTGGTTTGAATCGAGAGGTGAAAGGTGCCCTCATATTTTTGCTGCTTTAAGATATTTTTGGTCATAGAAGAAGAATATCAATTCAACTGAAACATTGCAGAACGTCTCTCCCAGAGTGAAAGTGTATGGTTATTACAAGTCATAAAGCTTCTGAAAGCTTGCATTAAAGCGTCTATCACCTGTCAGGGGCATTTGCATGAAATCAATAACGGCCGCCCATCTATCTTTTCTGATCACCTTTCATCAGGCCGATTCATTAAGTCAAACAGTCATGGTGATTAGCTGGGGGAGAGGAGAGACCTGACATATTAGGAATGCACAGTGGGCCACCTTTTTTGTTCCCTCATCAAGAAATGTAACACTTTAATCCTTTTTGGACCAAGCCTTTTGGTGAGGCCAGAGCAGCCACCCGCCTACCCGGATGCCCGAGCTGTGCTTTTGCCTGACACCCTTGCCCAGGACCAGGCAGAGACATGACAAATTGTCCTCCAAGTCAACGCTGACAGCTTCTGATGATTAATGGTCTGATTATGAAGTGGTTTTACACATATAGAATTTACATCACAGAGAGTTAGAAATTTTGCCATGTCACATACACCAAGGCATTTTGAAGAGCTTTACTATTTGCAAAGAAAAAAGAGGGCAAAATCCCAGCAAAAGCCATGTCATGTAAAATCAATACATCGGATCAATGCTTTATTAACAAGAAAATGTCTTACTTCACATTCCTGTGCGGACCTTTGTCTCCGGGATGTATGATGGAATGTCAAATCATATTGTGGACCTCAACTTTCGGGCGTATTATTGAGTGTACGTGCCAGGCTTCCTGTGTTGCTTACAAGACATGCCAACAGCCCCAGTACTTGAGGATAACGGTGACCAATTATTGTAGAGTGCAAAGGCAGCCCATAACCTTCCTTTTAGGAAGCCACAGCCTTTGTGTCCCCCTGCACTCTGCAGACCTGCCAAGTTGGGTGGTGTTAATCATCAAATTACTAATGAATGATGGCCCAAATTGTGGGTGGAGTAATGAATAGATGGCGGCAGGTCTTATTAGTCTCCGAAAACCTCCTGATTTATGTTGTGCCATGAACTGTGGAGTTACTCTGCAGAAAACGATATCTACATCAAGAAGTAATGTACTCTAATAAGTATTTTCATCTTAACTTGCGTCCCTGGGCCTCCAGGCTCAGTTTTTGTTGGAGTCAGGCAGAGCCATAATAAAGCCCGATGGCTCCTTATAAAGCTTGTTAAACACAGTGTGTGCAGTCGGACAGAGTCTCAGCCGTGATTCATGCACTGTACACAGCACATGTGCCGCTGATTTATGGCCACGCACAGTTCATAGTCAAAATTACAATTTGAGGGATAAAAAGATTAATTACTATTTGTGGCCGGCAATTTCGTGGGGCTGGTGGATTGCAGCTGTAGAATGATAGTGCTCTACATCAGTTTGTAGTCAGCCATTCACAGATTAT
>NW_022900920.1:9130393-9134593 GCF_012274545.1 Fukomys damarensis
AGGTAGGCGTGCAGATGTGGATAAGACAGAACTCAGTGCATCCGAGCCCCCAGGCACAGCGTGCACACGCTCTGAATGTGAAGGCATTTATGAAGTCCGTTACAACATGCAGTCAAAGAGGTTAATTGAAAAATTTCTTAATGTCATTATAAAAGAACTAGATTAACCCAAGTTAATTCACTTTATTGTTCAAAATAAAGAGGAATAAGCACTGAACTCACTTGCAAATTTGGGGCGTGAATTAGGGGTGAGATGTTGTCTTTAAGGACTCTGCCAGTTTAATTAAGATATGGAAAATTACTTATTGTTCTTCACCACTAAAGTGCTAGGAATTAACAGGCAAATGTGGTGCCGGGGCCTTTCATATCTCCACCATGTGTGTGTTTGTTTAATACCCATAAGACTCCGTCATTAAACCTTAGGCACAGACCGGACTCCTTCCCCACGCGTACTCCTCTTCCCTGCACACCTCTGTTAGCCCATCAGAGGGAGGAGCCCTGGGACAGGCATTTATTCAGGCTCTTAACAGGCTTTGAAAACCACAGCAGCGTCACCACAAACACCCCTCCTGTCTGTGCTCGCCTTCACCATCTTGTGTGGCAGGGTGAGGACAGGATAGTTTGGGTGGGATATGTGTCTCTTCTACCTGCAGATGTAACTGGGTTTGTAGCACTTTCTTGGAGAGCTGCACTATTTGCCCAGCTCCTCCAGGGAAACCCTGTCTGCTTTCCTTTAGGAGGTATTACTCAAGAGGGCAGCCGACCTGGTGGAAGCCTTATATGGAATGCCTCACAACAACCAGGTAGGTGGATCGCAGCTTGACCCACCCACTCCTCCCCCTGGTGACCAGCATCCTTGGATGCCAGCTGGTCCATCCCAGCACACACCTTCTGGACACACACATGTGCCATGAGGGCTCCCCTGCCAGAATTTCCTGAGAGGTTGCATTTGCACCTCACCTTAGGTGTTCAGGTAGGAAATGACAAGGCAGTGTCAGGACCCAGAAGCTGAAAAGTTTATCCCAGGAAAAAGTGCCACTTTGAAATCTGCCCATAGTTTTCAATGGTGCACGGGTTGCTTTTGGTCCTGCTAGGGTTCAGGGAGGGTGGGGTGGAGAGCCTACAGCTTGTCCTTGTTGGCCCAGGGGTCTCCAGGGAGCAGAGAAACAATACGGATATGGTTCTTTGCTTCTGGTACGTTTTACACTGCTCCGGTCCCTGTGCATAACTCAGGGCCTTTGGGCTCTGAGTCTGAGGACACCATGGAGAGATGTTATGCCTACTTAGAAGTGTTGTTAAGTGATTCTCCTAAGGCAGGTTCTTTTCCCTTTAATTAGTTTTTGTCACAGTCTAGGCCAAAGGACAGTGGAATACCACTGTTGTGTACCCTGATAAGGCAAGTGGAGAGGGCCAGGCAGGGTCATGGCACCCAAAGAATGTAGGCAGCAGAGCCTGACTTTGGGTAATGGGCATTCCTATGTCTTGGCTCTAGGAGATCATCCTGAAGCGAGCAGCTGACATCGCTGAGGCATTGTACAGTGTCCCCCGCAATCACAACCAGATACCCACACTGGGCAACACTCCAGCACACACCGGCATGATGGGTGTGAACTCCTTCAGCAGCCAACTAGCCGTCAACGTGTCAGAGACATCGCAAGCCAATGACCAAGGTAGGCTGTGGCACAGACTCTCCCTTCCCCGGGCCTCCCTCGGGCTGGTTGGGGCCTTAGCTGCAGTTGAAAGTGGCGGGGACCAGCTGGGGAATGTCGTTTGCATCCCATGCCCTCCGGCTTGGCTGGTTCCTTCTCCCAGAGAAGACTTTGCCACACACCCTCCAGCAGTGCCAGGTGGAGAAGGCTCAGAAATGCAGTACTAGTGACAGCAGCTCTATTGGCCACCACTCAGCTCCCTGGTATTGCTAGGAATGTCCCTTAGTTTACTCGTGACTGCCTTTCTTGGAAGGCTGGGCTGATGTAGGAGCCAGTAGGAGCCTTCTTGGATATGTTGCACAGGTGGAATGTGGGTTCTAAATCTGGATTAAATCCATGGGAAGAAATACCATTTCCCCACCCTGCACTCTATCCCATAGCACAGCGACCCAGGCCTGCTGAGCTCACTGTCAGGTGTCCTTTGAGCTGGTTCTGTGAATCCACTTTAGGTGATTTCTTCTTGTAAAGCTACGCAGACAGTAATCTCAGACTCACCTCCACTGTACTGCTGGTTTTGCCCCTGCTCATCCATGTTCCTGTGGCAGGAAAGATGCTTTGGTGCCCCGCCCTGCCCCCTCACAGAAATAACAGCTGTAAAAATGAAGATCCCAAAACAGCCTTTCAGGGCAGTTATGGCCACAAACAAGCTGCCCTTGTCAGCCATGGCATTTGCAGGTCTGCAGATGCTGAAAGTTCAGAGAGTGTGAGGGGACAGGCCGGGATTCTGAGCTGTTGATAATTACTTCTAAAGAGAAACGTGAAAGCAACAGACGGTGAGATCGAAGTGCACTTTGGCCGGCTGTCGAAGCCAACAGAGACAGAATGGGGCTCCCCAATGAGACAGCCGCGGTAGGGTTGGCATGATAAGGTTATCTGAGCTGGCTAGAGGCACCAGGGCGAGAAGGAGCATAAGGTCAATTAAAAGTGTTTAATATATGATATAGATTCTCGGGGAAACCCCCCCCAAGTGTCTGTCGTTGATAATAACGTTATTTTTGGCCGGGGGGGGATTTTAACAGTCGGCTACAGTCGCAATACAAGCAGCGTGTCCCCGCGAGGATACGTCCCCAGCAGTACTCCCCAGCAGTCCAATTACAACACAGTCAGCACTAGCATGAATGGATATGGAAGTGGCGCCATGGCCAATCTAGGGGTCCCTGGCTCGCCTGGATTTCTTAATGGCTCCTCCGCTAACTCTCCCTACGGCAGTAAGTGTCTGTTTTTGTCACACGTCATCACGCAGATTCATATTCACTACAAAGTCGAGTGTGTGCATTGCTTGGATGTTCTGTGATGTGAGCTACTGGATAAAAGGAAGGGTGGCCCCAGAGGCTGGGCGTCCCAATGACGACCACAAATTGACCAAAAAACGGGCCCCGACGCCGCCATCTCATTGGCAACCAAAACAAAAATCAGAACAAAATGGGGCTGCTCAATTGGAAGAGAGAGTCCGACACACAAGCGTTTGCCTGTTATCCAGAGAGTGGCCAAGCCAGAAGCATGTCGTGTCTTGTTTTTGTGGCAACCCCACCCCCCCAAGCCCCGTGCAAGGCGAGGCCCTCAGTGCTCTCGCCGTGGCGCTGCGCCACGGCCCGCGCGTGCTGACCATGTTTGCTTTGTTGCAGTAGTGCCGTCCAGCCCTACCATGGCAGCCTCTTCGGTCACCCTCCCTTCAAACTGTAGCAGCACACACGGCATTTTCTCATTCTCACCTGCCAATGTCATCTCCGCAGTGAAACAGAAGAGCGCCTTTGCGCCCGTGGTCCGGCCCCAAGCCTCGCCTCCTCCTTCCTGCACCAGCGCCAATGGGAATGGACTGCAAGGTGAGGAGGGCATGGGGTGGGAGCTTGGGTCTCCCCGGGCCATTTTCAGACTCCTCACTTGGCCGTGCATTGCATGCACTCCACAGTCCATAGTCACCCAGCCCTGTACTCATGGAAGGATGCCTGTTCATTGAGCCCTAACAGTGCCAGATTCTGTCTCATACTTTTTGTTCAGCTCATCCTTCCAACATAACCTAGTGTCCTCACAGGAAAGCACCCTGTACCCTAAGGGTTAGAACCACATGAGAGAAAATGGGTTTGTGCTGAATTCAGCCTTGGTGATTTTTAGTCCCGTTGGGCAAGTGGGCCTTTGCCCAGACCTGACCCTTCTCGGTGCAGGGTGCACCCCTGCCCATGTGGCCCCCTGTGAACCCCATCTCAGCATCAGGCTGTTCTTGTTGTCCTGAGGCTGTGCCTTCCTTCTCAACCTTGCCCAGTGGACCACAAGTCCACGAGGCTCTCTTGGGGCATGTGTCCAGACCCAGAGCTCTGCATGTACCAGTCCTGGGCTATACCTCTGTCTTCGGACAGGAATTGAGCTTTCTAAGTGATCTCCTTCAATGTGGAGGGAAAGGGGCTGGCCCAAGGGCATGGGAGGTCACTGCTTGGACACAGCTGTCCACATATGGGCCACGTGGAGCAGGCACCCTGTACCCACCCCCCCACCCC
>NW_022900920.1:9134870-9164795 GCF_012274545.1 Fukomys damarensis
ATGGGCCACGGAGCAGGCACCCTGTACCCACCCCCCCACCCCTATGCAGTGCAGGCTATGCGTGGCCCCTGGCGTGTGCAGCAGGCAAAGCCACACGGGTGTCCTTAGGCCTCGTGAGCTTGCACGTGGTTCTCTGGGATGCACTGAAGCCCACAGGCACTTGAATTAAGTGGCCGTCATCTGGCCTCTTTCAGACACCACCTTTGGTATATGCTCCTCCCGGTGAAAATCAAATCCAGTTACTCCTTTAAAAAAATGAATCCATTCAACCAGTATTTACTGAGCGCCTACTATGTGCCAGGCTCTCTGCTGGGTGCTGAGGACGTAGCCGTGGAGAAGACAAACTGGCCCTTTTGTGAAGTCGGTGGCATATTTCACTTTGATGAACTAATGCTCAAAAAAGGAACTGGAAAGGTATCAGTGATTTGAAATAATTGTCTTCACAACACCTGTCAGTGTCTGAAGGGACGCCCAGGCCCCTGCGCCGCTGACTGGCCCCTGGGCCATCAGCGGGCACCAAGCCAGGACTGCTTAGCAGGCGAGTGGTGAGGTGCCAGGGCCCTGTCTGTGGCCACAGTGTCCAGGCCAACTGCGAGATGGCACCACATAAGCGGTGTGTACATACACAGGGCTTCCAAACCATAAAGTTGTAACGGTGAGTCGGAGATAAATTAATATTGTTGAAATTAATGAACTGAGAAATTGAAGCTCACATCACTACATGAACAAATGTATTAATATGTTATACATAAATTAATGAGAACAATCATTCTGACAAAAATTAAACAACACTAGACTTAAAAGATTTTAAATTACATTCGTACCAGGAGTTCACTCCAAAGCTTCAACTGCACTTGGCATTTAGTGCCTAGTTTCTCTTATTCTGAGAAGAGAGGAGAGAGCTCCCTGAGGTGGGGCTGTGGCTTTCTCCGCATGGCCCTTGGCCTTGAGATTCCAGAGCAGGTGGGCCGCCAGTGGCTTTGATCTGAGAGCCCCTGACTCACCATTACGCTACAGAACAAATAGCAGGCAGTCAGCACCGGGGCCCGAAGGCAGAGGGAGACACAGAGGGAGCCGGGTTTTCACTTAAGGACAAAGGGCAAGGCCGGCTTCACGGAAGTGACCAGGCTGGTTCCCATCTCCTGACAGAGGACGCCTCTGGGAAAGCTGGGCCTCCATTTGCTTTGAACAAGATGTTCTGTGAGGAGGTCTGCCTGTGGGGATTACTGTGTCATGAAGTAGATTTCCCAGCACACCTGAGGCTGGTTAGTGGAGGATTGTGTGAATCCCACCTCCTCGCTGAGTAAAGCCCAAGGAGGGGCAGGTCCTGGCCCATGTGGAGGGAGCAAGTGGGTGTTGCCGGCACTAACTGCTGACCCCTTTCTGTTGCAGCTATGTCTGGGCTGGTAGTCCCACCCATGTGAGGGACTCTTGTCTACCTTCCGCAGCACCCAGCACCCAAGGACGGACTTCAGGGGACACGTGTAGTGTGTTAGGACATGCTGATGGAAACAGTACCTTCCAAAATATCAGCAGCAGTTGAAATGCTACAAAAGACTTTGTTTAAAGATTTTATTTAAACTATTAAGAATCAACATGCAAACAACCTACTCCTTCATGAAGAATTCCATTTTATTGACTGAACTTTTCTCATATTTTCACATTTCTCAGTCCTGAAGATTAAGGAAAACAAAGCAACGCCTATTTTGTATAAAGTTTCTGACTCCGTCTTGGCTGTCTAGTACGTGCTATCTGTGTGGGGAGAAACTTCGTGAATGCACCATTTTGATGACCATGAAACACTGAGGAAAAATGCCTCCCAACATTTTTCTGTACTCATACTTAGATTCACAATGGTTGTGTATCTCTATAATGTGAAATATTTTTTTGTGGTGAAAAAAAGGGGGCCAAGGAGGTATGAGCCATCAAACTGGAACAAAGGATGACTATATGGTTAGGAGAATTTGGGGTGGCAGGGAGGGAGGGAGGGTTTATCATTGCTTAACTTCATCTTAATGAAACGAAACTTTGTAACTTATTGTAGTTAGAAATTGTAACTTTGATATTGAATCCTCTTGCCTTCAACAAGCACACTGACAGAGAAAAAAAAAAATGCTACTGTCTGTTGGTTCCAATATTCTCCCACTGCTAGAGCTTCCTGTTAAGCAAGTGCGATCTGCAACATTTTTTCAACTTTTGCTAGCACTGTATACTATTGCATTCTTAGGCTACTGTGAGGTCTATGTTTCTTGTACCAGAAATTGTCCTTTTGACTTCTAGATCCTTCTTCCCTAATGTGTTTTGTATGTGGTTATAAAATTGTAGACTTTTGTGATTTTGCCAAAGTTGTAGCTAAATATTTATACACTTGTCTTGAATTTTTTTCAGATCCACTTAAATATTTAGAAAAACAAGTTTTATTCCTTATGTGTCTTATAAGGGATAAAATGGTCTTCATTCAACACTTACTTTCCCATGAACACTTGCAGTTGCTAAGGGACTTTATTTTGTAACATATCAATTATAAATATTGTATTTATCTTTGAAATTTTGTACATTGTTTTTCCTGCCTTTTTCTTTTTCTTGTCTATATTGGTTTTTGGTCATGGCCCAGTGTTGTGACACAGGGAAGAACATAAGCCAATAGCTGTCTCTGATCTGTTTCATTAAAATGAACCAGTGTCCTTACATTTCATTTGTACTTCAGACATTTGCTATTGTTCAGACTTTCCATCCCTTTTTTTTTATTATGTTGAGGAAAAGTCAAATTCATTGTTTATTTTTATATTATTTTTAAGTTATCTGAACAAATACTTTTGAAAAAAAGTTTGTTGTATAGTCAAAACAAAACGGTGCCACCAGCTGGCTGCAACAAATCTTAGTAGATTCTGTGCATGTGAAGTGGCCACAAAGGCGGCACCGTTTGGGGCTGTGTCCTTATTTTATTTTTTTGTAGAATGTAAAAAGTCATTTTAGCTGCCACCCATGACTTTGCCACATAGCTGAACTGTGTTTACTGGAAAAATTCAGAGGCCTAAAATTTAAAATGAAATCTACTTCTGATGTTTTAATTAAAATGTTTGCCACATTAACTTCTCTGATGCCTTAAAAGTGGACTTCTTTAAAGAACTTCTGTGCTATTTTATCACAGGCTTACACCACAATTGTTAATCAATATTTCATTTGGAGATTTACAATGTACAATGCACACATAGACACACAAAAACAAAAGCACAAACCTCCTGTCCGTAGGTCGCTCCTTTCTGGGTCTGTCTCTGCTGCTTCCCACGTCCTCCCCAGCCCACCTTGGGTTCAGAGAGATTTTGGGGGCAACCCAAATCACTGCTGGGTTTTCATTTTTCTTTTTAACAGCACAGTTATGTGATCAGATCCCACAGTACTGTCTGTGCTTTCTAAACTGGAATGACCTCCTTCAGACACGGTGCCTACTTGTGCCAACCCAGATCGAGACCAAAGGGTCAGGCCTTCCCACCCCACCCCTTTGCACTAAATGCTTTGCAGATATAGCACAGCATTTTGCAAACTGCAGCAGAAATCAAATTTAAAACAAAAAGGAGGGACTTTTAAATACTTTCTTGACAAAACTAAACAATAATGCACAATGAAGAAAGTGTTCATTCAGTGGACTCAGTAAAATAAAGAGCCTATCCCCCATGTTCAGCAGGTTACACTCTGGCTTTGTGACAGCTGACAAGGCTTAGCTACGTGGAAAAAGCCTGAGAAGTCACTTTGGAACTAAATTGCCTCCGTTCCATTTTGTGTAAGTAAGGGTTTGATCTGGAAAAGAGCTCACGTGCACATGTTGAGAACGTCTGCAAGTGTCCTCACGCCCGCACTTGGTTTGTTCTAGGTTGATTAGTCAACGCCCTCATCGCTTCATTGTCTCCAAATTGAGCGCTTCACTAAATGGTAGATTTTGCTGTCAAAGACCCTACAATAAGATTGTTTTATCTGTACATTTTTTCAGATATTTAACTGTATAAAAATGTTCATTTTACACAATATTTAATTAAAGTATTTCTTGTCTGTGAATTTCACTTTTGGTAATTTTATCTGTTTTGATTATTAAAATGACTGAGCACATGCCAGAGTCCCGTTGGGGGTTTCATTTGCACATCCTAGGCTCTTGAGCTGCGTCTTAGCCAAGATCCAAATGATCCTTTCCAGAACCTGCTACAGTTGCCAGACTCAGTTATCCAATGTGTGCAGAAACACAATAGTTGTGAGGGTTCTGATCCCCGGAGACTCCATCTGCATGTATGTTGCCCTGGGCGACGTTTCTGAGTCTCGGCCCTGTGGGTCGCAGCAGCACTGGGATGCTGCAATTGGTCTCCCACTTCTGGTCTTTGAAAATATGTACGTCCCTGAGGCTCGCTGGATCTGGTCATTCCCCCACCCCACCCACAGCTTCTCCACTCCTGAACATGAGGATTTGGCAGAAAGCGTGCAAGCTCTCTGGATCACCCAGCAGCTGCCCCTTCCATCTTCATTGCTGTGTCCCACTTGGGTAAGATCCAGGACCAGGAGATTAGTACATCAAGGGGCCTAGTCATGTCGACAGATACCAGGGCACCTAGATGCCAGTGCTGGCTGGGATCCACCCTGGGGGACACCATCACCCATTCTTGTCCACTGCAACAGCGTCCCTGGCCCCAAGTCCTGGATCAGCTCCTGTGGCCCTGTGTGGGCAGAGCTCAATGCATGGACTCTAATGAGGTCAGCCGTTGCATAGGTTCTGGTTTACACAGCTCCTGCAAATTTGCCTCCCTCCCTCTTCATTTCAGTATTTTCCATTTTCTCCTCAGTGAAAGGTTGGGTTTGCATGTTTTGGCTTGCAGCTCTGTAACACATACACATAAGTGTGATCTAAATTAGTACTCACAAATGTCATCTTAATTACTTGTTCTGTTGAGCAAAACAGGAAACAATTACTCAAAACATAAAGAAACTTGTGAATGCCTTTTTCTCCTCTCAATGACAAGTTTTTCTGACTGGTCTCATTCCATCCTTAAAGAGACAGTAAAGAAAGAGGTCCGTGGGGTACCTGCTCGAAGCCAGCCCACTCCCCACTCCCCTCCTTGCAAGCTCCTTCCTAATTACTGGGGGCTGCGGCTTGGGAAGGTGCTGTTGACGTACCTGGCAGTTCCTTCCCACTGAGCTGGTACCAGAAATGCCTGTTTCTTGGGGCTGGCCTTGTAAGGCCCTGTAACCCAGGGAGAGAGAAGTTATTTTATGTTTGTGTTTCAAATCACAGGCCAGAACCGCATTCTCTCAAAATGTATGCCAATTATTGTCAGGCCGCCTTTTAAGGTCTTTCAAGCTTTTAAAGATTATTCAAAGCACTTGAAATGGGCTTCAATCTAATGCCTCATTTCATTGCATTAAACAGCCTAGTTAATAAAGAATCAATATATTCAAAGGGCAAGGTTATCTTTTGTCTATAAGGGGTGGTGTCATTCTGAACCTTTTATAGTTCAAATGCTGAAAAAGACCTCGTGAAATCCATACTCATCAAGTGGGTCAACGGGAGCAATAAAGAGGCCCCTGAAAGGAAAGAAAGGCTGCCCTCCTTTAAAACAACTCCGGTCCTTATCTCCCTGCTTGGAGCACCCAAAGAAGTCCTCAGAAAATGTCAATTTCTCATCAAGACAAGAGGCCACGATGATCATTTTTTCCAGAGAATACATACAATTAAGAGAATGCGGAGAGGTGGCCGCGGTGGTGATTTGTCGCTTATTCTGGCCCTGAGAGCTCCCTCCCAGCAGATAAAAAGGGTTGTTGATAACTGAAGTGTCAATATGCCAGAGAACGATTTTTGAATGTGAGTCCTTGTGCTCTGAGCTCGCCGGGCCGATCCCAGGCCCTGATAACGACACAGCTGCCAACAGACACCACGGGTTGGCCCTCACAATTAATGCCATGAATAAATCACACAAAAGAGTTGGGACGCTTTATACTCCGTGAGACAATCCCCTGTTTTACCCTTCAAGGATCCCTTTTATGTTGGAATAAGGTTGCTTTTAATGAAATTTAAACTCATCAGAGGAAATCAAAAACCTCCAATCAGATTACAAATTGATTTTTTGGTCATTTATCATGTTCCAGTGTAGAGCTGCGGGTTTCACAGGGAGCAAGTTGCCTGCTCTGGGGCTGGGAGCTGGGGTGGACACAGCTCCCACCCCACCCCCTGCCCAGCCCTAGGACAGAAGGAGCAGGCCTCCTTGGGGTGGAGGAGAAGGCTCGACCTGGTGCAGGCTCATACGTGGTTCTGACTATGCCTACCCTACCAGTTCCTGCAGACTGGACCCATGATGAGAATGGGATTAATCCACTGTGAATCTAGCCACAGTTTAATAACGTGGGGATGTCACCCTTAGCAAAACTCACAGCGGTTCCTCGTCTGCTTTGCGCTGATGGATCCTTTGGCAGCCTGCAGAGACACATTCTCCTTGGGTTTGGTCTCCATTCATCTCTGTCTCCAATCTGCACCACAGCGTGGCTACCTGCCCATGCAGGACACAGAACTGCTATGAGTACCCAGTCCCCACACACCAAGACCTCAAGACTCCAGAAACTAGCAATTCCTCCTTAGCCTCCTTGCCCCAAATCAGCTGAATGAAGCCCAGGTATTCTGGGAAAAGCCTGCCCTATCCCAGGTGGTGGTGGTGGTGGTGGACTCCCCCTCCCCCAAACTTACATCCTGGAGATTCTCCTGGGCACCCTGTGTGGACCTGAGCTCCGTGGGGGACCATATGTGGCTGTGACTCTGCACCTTCTCACCCATCTGTCGGGGCTGCCAATTCACAAATGAGCAGCCAAGAAAGAGAAGAAAGGTCCCACCTGATGTCTAGGACTTAGTGTGTGTCTGGAAGGACCTTGTGTTCCTCTTGGAAAGACTGGCACCAGGAACAAGATGCATAGGGTAGGCACTACTTCCAGAGGAAGTGGACACCATTTCTGATTCACAATTCCTTGGAGACCACCTTTTAAAACTGTTATTCCTAAAGCAAGCAGACACTCATTCCAGTGCACTCAAATAGCAAATACCCACTTCTGTAGTACTTGTGGCTTGCAGAGCATTTTGCTCACTCACCTTGCTCCATCATCCCCAGGTGCTGTGTGCTAGGGCTGGTGCTCCATGTCCAGTGGTGAGACTGGAGCTCAGAAAAGTGAGGTAACCAGCCCAGGATCACATGTGCCAAGCAGAGTCTCTAATCTTCAAACTCTGTAACCTTTCCACTGACTTAGGTTTTAGGTATCCTCAGGAAATTAAAAAAAAAAAAAAAGAAAAAAGAAAAAGAAAGAAAGAATCTGGATGGAAGAGAGATCACAGTTTCTGAGAAGATCACATCCAATCTCCTATGAAGATTAGAGGGCCTGAATCTGCTCAGACAACTTGGACAGGCAAAGAAAAAGAGAAAGAATCTGGATGGAAGAGAGATCACAGTTTCTGAGAAGATCACATCCAATCTCCTATGAAGATTAGAGGGCCTGAATCTGCTCAGACAACTTGGACAGGCTGTAAAGGGAAGGCAGCTTATCCAGCTGAGGTCAGGGGACACAAGAGTGCCTCGCTTCAGGACGCAATTTAGATCACAGATCCATACTCCCAAAACTAGGGACAGACTCATTTCTCCTTTGGTCTTTGCAAGCACTAAAAGGCCTCTGAAGATATGGCTCCCTGTGCTTTTCCAACTGCTTCCTCAGGTCAATGTATGGTACACATGGAGCTAGTGGGACCAGGATGCCATATACACAGGTACCCTTGGGTCTATATAGGGTCTGCAGTGCAGGGTGGTATGAGAGCATGGTACAAGAGCAGGTTGAATGGTGGTGTATCCTGGTGAGGCAGAACCAGAGGGTCTGGGCTATAAGAGCTTAGCCTGGTATAGGAGGGCTCTGGAAAGGCAGATTCTGTTAGCATGGGCAAGATGATAACCAGGACAAGAATGGAATGAGAAAGAGTATGATGGGATTCATGATTTTGGTGGCAAAATTAGAATGAGGAACAACAAAAACAGAGGTGTTAGCAGAAAAAGAAATAGGGTCAGAAGGGAGCACAGGTGTTTCCCACTAAACTGCCCCATGAGACCACTCCCAGGGATAACAGAGCATTAGTGAACCTGACTCATTAGGTAGTGCTGAACCCAGAACCCACATTTCCACTGTGAAAGGGCCAAGTTCTTTATTGCCTCACGTCACTACTGGGGGCCTGGCAGAATCCTGTGCTGCAGTGGTGATGGCCATCAGTAGAGACAGAAAACATACCTGCAATAATTACTACAAAACATAAAATTAAGTGAAGCAAGCACAAATATGGTGCATAGAATTCCAATTGGCAAATTTCTAAAGAGATGGTTTATATATTAATCCACATTTTCCAAGTTTTTGGCAAATTAGATAGGGAGAGTTATGTCCCAAAAAATGCTGTTCACCGTGTCATAGTGATGAGAACTCATCTGCCTGGGCAGACTTGTGGGAAGATGGAGGCTTTGAGAGGGAATGATAAAACTCAACCCCAAGTCCCTTCCCCTGACTCTTGGAATGAATGTGTCTATTCCTGCTACATCTGTGCCTTGGACAGGGGACAGACCCTGCACATTGCATTGACTCTCCTAGGACACTGATAAGAGTGGGCAATCTTCAAAGAACTATTCTGAAGCCCTCAAAGCATGTCCAAAAACTCTTGTGGTTTTATTATTGAAAGACATTAAAGAAGATCTAAATAAATGAAGAACATACCATGTTCATAGATTAGAGGCAATGCTGATAAGATGGTAATAGCCTTCATGTTAATTGCAGATTCAGTGTGATCCATTTCAGAATCACAGCTGGCTTCATTGTGGATACTGACAAGCTGGTTCTATAATCCATGTGGTATTGCACTAGATGTGGAATAATCAAAGTGATCTTGGAAAATAGAAAAACTAGTGGATTCTAACTTTCTGATTTCAAAATCTGCTGCAAATAGCCATGCACAAGAGTGCCTGCCTGTGGCCTCAGTACTCCAGGGAGCTGAAGCAGGATAATTGCAATTTCAAGCCCAGCCTAGATAGCTTAGTGACTTAGCAAACCCTGTCTCAAAATAAAAAATAAAGGGCTGGGGATGTAGTTCAGTGTGAAGGACCTGAGTTCAATATCCAATATGACAAACAAAACAAAACAAGTCAACAAAGTAGTGTAGTACTGGCATTGGATAGAGATATGTCAGTGCAATACATTTCAAAGTTCAGAAATAAACTTAATGTCTGCAGTCAACTGATATTCAACAAGGGTGCCAAAAGCATTCAATTAAAAAAAAAATACTCTGGGCTGGGGATTTAGCTCAGTGGTTCCAGCACCTGCCTTGCAAGCACAACAAGGACCCCAGTACTAAAAATAAAACAAAACAAAAAACTGTTCAACAAGTAGGGCTGGGGCCAGGGGTTTAGCTCAGTGTTTCTGCTGCCTGCTTCACAAGCACAAGGACCTGAGTTCGATCCTCAGTACCAAAAAAGAAAGAAAAACAAATGGGGCTGGAGTAATTGGATAACCATAACCCTCCCCCAGAAAGAAAGAAAGAGAGGGAGAGGGAGGGAGGGAGGAAGAGAGAGAGAGAGAGAGAGAGAGAGAGAGAGAGAGAGAGAGAATAGCTCTCATATTACATACAGAAAAAGTTCAAACTATAAAACTCTGAGAAGAAAACACAGGGTTCTTTTTATGATCTCAGATTTGACAATGGATGCAACACAAATTTGGCAACTATATTTGACAACAGTGGGTATGACACAAATTTTAGATGTGATTCCAAAGGCATGAACAACAAAAGAAAAAATACAAAAATTGGACTTTATCAAAATTAGAAATTCCCATACTTCAAAAGATACTATCAAAAAGTGAAAAGACAACCCACAGAATGGGAAAAACTATTTGCATATCATATAACTGGTAAGGTACTTATATCTAGAATATATAAATAGCTCTTACACACCAATAATAAAATCCAGTCTCGCTCCAGAGCCCTGGCCTACCATAGTACACTATTCCCAGCCCTGGCTTTTCAAGGCTTCCTTTGGTCCATTGTGGAACACACATACACAGCTTCTCCAAAGTTGCTTCCAAAATTAACTTTTCTTGAAGAATATAAAGTCTTCAAAATGCTTTAAAAACTTGTTTCATTATTTTCCACAGAATATCTAGTATCTTGTTTTAAATAGCTGAGTCTTTTTTCTTAGGTTTCTTTAAAACTGGTTATCTCATTCAATTGGATAGTAGGAATCTTAGAGGGCCCCATCTCTACCATTCAGGTTTGAGCTTCCCTGGTGGAAGGCAGTGACCTCTTAATCAGTTCATTTACATCTCCCCTGCCATAGCTTCCTGGCAGCCCAGTAACCAAGAAGTCCTTAAAAATGGAAGGCAGACTACCTTTCTTTGCACCCCTTGAAGCTGTTTCAGAGGCCAAAGGACTTACACAGCACCTCTGCCAACCCATTTCTTCCTCCTTCACTGTCTGCCCTAGCTCCAGCAGCATCATATAGGTCTGAGTCCTTGATTTTGCTAGAGGAATTCTTGCCTGAACTTTGGACTTGCTGTGCTACCATTCTGAAACTTTCTTCAACACCTGTGCCCCCAACTCAGGTTGAATATTTATTAGGGAGGCAGCTCTGCCTGCTTGTCTAAAACTAAACCACCCATGCCCCATTTACTCATATAAGACCCCACTCCCATACCTTCCCTCTCCCTTTTCTTTTTCTTTTTTAGCACTTATAGATAGGCTTTACTTAAGTGACTTCAGAACTGTCTGTCCATGAGGAGAGAATATAAGACTCACAGCTTCTGCAAATCAAACTATCAAGGAAAATGCTCCTTACCTTGCCTTCTGCCAAGGCACAGGCTCTTTGTCTAGGACCAGTGTACATGAATGAGAATCAACACTACGTTTTTATAAATGCTATAACATTCAGAATTTCCTTTCAGAATGAATATAGGCTTCAAACAGTTACTTTGGCAACTCTGGGATGTTTTGCAGAGATCTTGAAAGATTGTTGATGGTAATCATGTCTTCAGATTGGTCTTTAGCAAACTTCCTGGATCTTGTAATTTAGTGTACTAATAATGAAGAAGCATAAATATATATATATAATAATATCATACATTTTACTTTAATGCTTTGGTAACTATCTGATAGAATTAATTTTCTATGTGGTCCTATGTGTTTTACATATTTGAAGTCACTGTAAGCACAAGGATTCTCTAGCTCCTTGATGATGCAGAAGTCTAGGACATGGAAAAGATGAAGGACTCTGGATTAATGCATCTGTTTCTGTGCTCAGGACACGTATTTGATAGTACACCTGCTGGCCCATTAGCAATCCAGTTGTTGGGGCTAGGGATGTAGCTTATTGGTAAAGTGTGCAAGGCCCTAGATTCCAATCTCTAACTAAAAAAGAATCCAGTTTTTCATGATTTTGCATGGTTTTGTTCCACAGAGTTATTTTTGTGTTGGTTTACAATATATATTTTTCAAAATAGTAGAACTCCATAAGAAGAGCTCCTGACATAGACCTGAATCTCCACAGAGGACTGTAGTGCCAGAATCTGAAAGCCAGTAAGAGTCGTTGTTCAGGCCTCATGGTAAGTCAGATCCTGAGCCAGATGACAAGCCTTAACAGATAATAATCTTTTTTTAAAATTTTGCTTTCATGTAATCCAGGCTTACTGTAAAAATGAAAGCAATAAACATGTATTTGGAGGAAGAGGTTAATCTTCCTCATCCCTGCTTTGCCTAAATCCTAGACAGATATATACTGCTATCAATGGGCTGTCAATCTTCCCAGACCTTGTTTGAAGGACCTTATGAAAAGATAGACATTCACATGTAATGTTGAAACCATAAGATGGATCAGAATTTCTCTATTATTATTATCATTACACTTCTTCCAGTAATCTTTCCTTGTCAGTACATGTTGATCCACTATATCTTTCTAGTGGCTGTTGGGACAATCCTCTGTATGAATGAAAGTGCTTTTACTGGACAAATTTTTTATTGAGAAAGATTTATATTCTTTACTATTTAAAACAGTGCTATAGTAAGAAGTATGAATTGAAAACTTTAGAGATAACATTTAAAAAGGTAACTCTTGCAATTAAATTCACATTTAATTTAGGAATAAATTGATGCTATTAACATCTGGTAGAGTGAAAATAATAAAACACAGTTGAAGAAAAAAATTTAAATTTAAATAGTTGGAAGGATATACCATGTTCATGGATTAGAAAACCCAGTATTATAAAGATCTACATTTATCCCTAATTGATTAATAGATTGAACACGATCTTCATCAAAATGTCATCAGGTTTACTTTGGTGGAAATTGATGAGCTGATTCTAACATGTACATGGACATGCAAAGAGCTAAGGACAGTGAATGTAATATTGAAGAGGAATCAAACTATAACACTTAGACCACCAGATAGCAATTCTTGTTTTAAAGTTATAGTAGTTAAGATAAAGTAGATAGAGTAAAAGTTCAGTAGGTCAGAATGGAGTCCAGGAAAGAGACTCATACACATGTTGAATGAGGCTGGGTCAACAAGTGGTGCTGAGTCAACTGACAACTGAAAATATAAGGCTAGACCCCTATCTCACACTACATACAAAACTCAACTCTAGAAATACCTGTAGCTAAATGTTAAAGATAAAACAACAAAACATTTAGATGAAAACAGAGGAGCTTATGCTTATAAACTTGTGAGAAAAACATACAATCAGGATGAAAGAACTTTTAAGTTGGACTCCATCAAAATTTAAAAATGTTGTTCTTCAAAATGACAGTAAGAAAATAAAAGACAAGCCACTGAATGGGAAAAATATTTACAAGATATTTATCAGTATCAGAATATAAAGCATGCCTTCACATCATTAACAAAATCATAGTCACAGACAAAAGATTTTTAACAGTCAGCAATAGAAAGCCAGGTATCCAAATGGTCAGCAAATATCAGAAAGATGCTCAAATGAATAAACCAAAAGGAAAAGGAGAACTAAGTGACAAAGTGATACCACAATACCTCCACAGGAATAGCTAACACGAGGCATGAAATATCATATTTGCACAAAGATGTAGGTCAGCTGGAACCCTCATGCACGATTGGTTGGAGTAGAAATTGGTACAACCATTTTAAGAAACCTGACTCATAAGTTCTGTAGCCAGTTGTCTAACTGACAGAAATGAGTACTACACTCACTAAAATGCATAAAAATGGTTAAAAGCAGCACTATTTTTAATAGTTCCCAATAGGAAGCATGTCCATCAGAGATAAAATGTGTAAGCAGAGTTGTGTCATATTCATACAATATAAATATGCCTCACAAAGATGAGAATAAAGTTATTACTACCATACTATAGGAAAGAAGGCAAACACATAACACATTATATGATTTCAATTTCTACAGTTTAAAAATTGGCAGAACTAATCATTGTGTAAAAAGTCAATATTGAGATTTGTACTACTTGTCTTCTACTACAACAAAAAGTTTACATTAAGAAAAGTTGTAGGGGAAGTGGGAAGCATAGGGGAAAGGAAAGAAGGGAAAAGAAAAAATGGAAATAAAGTCTTTGTAAATAGGAAAGGGTGGAGAGGGAGAAGGGAGGGCAGGGGTATGGAGAAAAAAGAAGAACCAGGATACATCATGTAAAGGCACAAGATCCCAATGATGAATATAACTGTACTGTATACCTAAAATGTACCAATAAACTCAATTAAAAAAAAAAAAGAAGACATGGTCTTAAAACAACCTTACAAGGCCGGGGATTTACCTCAGTGGTTCTGGTGCCTGCCTCGCAAACGCAAGTACCTGAGTTCGATCCCCAGTACCAAAACAAAAACAACCTTACAAATGGATGGTTTGTATGCTTTCTGCTAACTGCATGTTGTCTTGTTAGGGGGTTGTCTGCCTTTTTATTATGAATAATAATATTATTATGAATAATAATTTGAAGGGGCTCATTGGATCTTCTAACTGCCGCTTTTCAGTGTATGTACATCTTGCAAATAGCTTCTCTGAGCCAACGACACTGTTTGGGCTTCTCCCCCAGTCCCACTCTGTAAGTCTGTCTTCTCCTTTATGACTTCTCAGTCTCTCTGTAAGATGACTGTCTTCATCCTGAGATTTAAAAACAAAATTATCTTATACTTTATTGTAGCACTTTGATGGTTTTCATAGTTTTAACCTTTAGTTCTTTAATCTCTCCAGAGTTTAATTTTATGTTTGATATGAAGAGAAATTTAATGTTTTTTTCGAAACAGGGAGCAAATTATCCCCAGACCATGTATTGAATAGTTCAGCTCATCTTTTCCACTGACTTAAAATATCACATTATTAGTTTCTAAATTCCCTTTTTTTCTGTTTTAATTCCTTTCCACTGACCTTTTTGGGTATTCCTACTCAGACACCACTGTTAATTCCTGTAGTTTTAAAATATATATTTTTATTCCTAGAAGGGCAAACCTTTCTCAGAATCTTTCAAAAAAATTTTAGCTCTTTTTATGCCTTGGCATTTCCATAAAATTTTCAAAAGTTTGATACTGCACAGAATTTATAATTGTCATTGAGTTCTTTGACATATTGAGACTTTTCATTGGGAAATCCAGTGAGACCGTTTCTGACACAGAAATTTGAAGGTGATTGTTCTAAATGCTTACCGGAGAAGGAGTCAGTGCTTTGAGAACACAGAATTAACATGTTCCTTGGCCTTGGCCAGCCAGAGGAATGAAGGGGTGTGAAGAATAGGAAGGCTTTTGTCCAAAAATCACACCTTGATTTTATTTGGAGATTGATTAGGAAATAATAAAGCAGAGTTTAGGGGAATGAGTTTTCTAGGTGTTGGGAATAGCATATGCAAAGGCCCTGAGTGGGCAGAGAAGCCAACATGGTGGGGAGAGCAGGTTGATCTCAAGAGGCAGGTGTTGAGTATCTGTTCACTCCAGGCTGCAGCACCTTGCTAGTCACCTCCTAGAGAAGGTTTTGTGGATTTTGGCTTTAGTTCTTCTAAGAAATAAGAAAGAAAATGGCATCATGTTTAGAAACATTGGGATTTCTTTGAGGTTGATGCAGTACCATCATCTTCCAGGCCCTAATCTTAATATCTTCTGGGGCAGGAAGGACACAGGCTCAGAGCCAGGCCTGGCTGAGCAGTGAGGTCCTGCAGAGGTGAACCAGCTCTACCCCTTCTCATGTGGGCTGAGGGATCACAGAAAAAGGCAAGGAACAATAGGGGGCTAAGGTCACAGTGGCAACATGAAAAGTTCCTAAGTGATCAATACAGCCCAAAGCTGGTTCTTCAAAAGCCTTAATAAAGTTGAGAAATCTCTGGTAATATTCACCATGAAGGAGAAAAAGGAAACACTGCTATGGATATCATGAACATTAAAAGGATATTAAGAAGTTATTATGAGCACATGCACACTAACAAACTTGGTGACATAAGCAAATTCTTTGTAAGACACAACTTACCAAAACAGACATAAGATGAAATGGAAAACCCACAGTTCTATACCTGTGGGAAAAAGTTACAACAATTAAGACTGTGTGGTACTGGTTTAAGGACAGAAACAGATAAGTGGAGAAAAAAAATGAGTTCAGAAAAACATTCATTTATACACAATCACTTAATTTATTTTTCCTCATTGAGTTTATTGGTACATTTTAGGTATACAGTACAGTTACATTCATCATTGGGATCTTGTACCTTTACATGACAGGTCTTGGTTCTCATTGTTTCCCCTTACCCCAGCCCTCCCTTCACCCTCTCCTCCTTTCCCTATTTACAAATACTTTAGTTGCATTTTGTCATTCACAATTACTTAATTTTTGACAAAGAACCAATACAATTCAATGGAAAAAAACAACTATACAGAAAAAAGTTCCAGATTGATGCTACACCACACAGACAAAAAGTAACGTGAGATTTAAAAACTAAACATAAACACTAAAACTATATAACTTCTTGAAAAAAGACCAGGAAAATATCTTCACATTAGGATAGGCACAGATTTCTTAGAACACACACACACACACACACACACACACACACACAGGGGATATATCTGGCCTCATAAAAATTTGAAATTCTGCTCATCAAAAGATACTAAAAGGAAAAAGACTGGGATAACGTGTTCACAGTATTCCAGGACTTGGGTCTGGAACTATGTAAAGAAGACATACCAATCATCAAGGAAAAGACCAGCAGCCCTTATGGCACTGGGGCTGAGGCCCTGAAACATCACAGCTACCACCAGCACGAGCCCGCTGCTCCCCTCCTTGAGTCTTCCTTCTTGGGTGATTCTGCTTCTTGTGCTGAATGGATACTCTGTTTTCTCACTGAAAAACTACATATTCAGTGACCACTGTGTAGGGTGACCTGATAGGGTAATGCTGGTTTTTCTCATCCCCAAAGTAAATTAGTATGGAAATAACCTGTCAAAGAGAAGATAATACTTCTCTCAACACACACACACACACACACACACACACACACACACACACACGGGGACAGAACGGGTACAGCCACATTTCCACCCAGTCCTGAGCCGCCCCAAGTTCCAGAGTAAAGTGAAACCAGGGAGCCCTGAAAACAGCTGAAGGTGTGTCCTGCAGCTCCCCAGAGCAAGCACAAGGGGGCTCAGTGGTGTGTCACCCCAACCTCTGATTGGTGGCCTCATTGTCCCTATCTGATGCTGTTTTGAAGAAAAGCTGCTGCACCCTGAGAGATGCAGAGGTCTGCTGGCTGCCCTGAGGGAAGATGGTGTTATCAGACATCAGATCGGTTTTATAATACTTAGGGGGCACCTCCTGTGTAGGGACAAAGACAACATCCACACAACTGTTCCAGGCGAGGTATTGGCCAGTTGCTGTTCTAGGTGGTTTGGCAGGGTCCAGGCTAGAAGGCCATCAGTGCTGCAATGGTCAGCCAAAGGGACAGAGCCAAGTTCAAATGGCATGTTTTGCAGAGGAGGGCTGTCCAGCACCTTCTCTTTATGCTGTCAGGTCACATCTGATTTCCTCTGACCTGCATTCATGTGGCCTCTTTCAGGGTACTAGCAGTTTACAGTTAAAGACAGTCTCAAAGAAATCTCAAAACATCAAACTGCTCTTGTACAAGGCCTTAGCTGGTGACCCTGATCCAGCCTCTTCCAGTCTCTTCTGGCCAAGACTTAGTATGAGGGCAGCAGGGATGATGTTAGCACTGAGAGTGCACTGCAGGGCCCGACTTACATCAAACTTAGTCCCCTGACTAAAAGGCGGGGGGGGGGCAACACAGAAATAAAATCAGAACAGAATCAGCTTTTCCAGGCTCTGTAGCCTGTGCTTCCTGGCCCTTGCAAGTGACTGACTGCAAGCCCATCCTTTCTGAGGAGCTGGGACATGTGCATTATGGGCTAAAGAAGGCCCCACATTTGGGGGTCACAAGCCCTGAGTCAGAGTGCAGCCTCCCTTCTGCACAGCAGAGAAGCCTTACAAGTGCAGTCCTAAGATTTCTCTTCCATTACACGGGGACAATAAACTGACTGCAGAGGCTGCAAAAAGAGCTAGTGAGAGGCCATGTATACTGTAAAGTGCTGTGCTCGTGGGAAGGGCTGGAGGGAGCTAGGCTGCCTCTCTGGGGCCATCAGTGGCTTTAGACTACCTTCTGCCAAGGTCTGATCCATGTGGGCAAACTAAGAAAGAGACAGAGAAGCCAAGAAATTAAATGAAGCATCTGAATGGGTTTCAGAGGAATTTCTATTCCAAAGGTAGGTTTTATGGGCGGCTAAAGTGTCTCCTTGACAAAAATAAGTTTCTAAAGAGGAAGTTATAGAGCAACTTATAAAGCCCAGATGCTGTAAATCACCGGTGATGGTCAGTCTCCGGCTAGAGTCACTGAAGAACAAAAGATGAGGAAGCAGAGACAAGGCACAGAAACAAGACAGATCCTAAAAACACACAAATAGTCTTGGACATTGCAAAGCTGCTAATAGGAATTCTTTCTTCTTTATAAATGCCAAGGGAAGACCCAAGCATTATAGGCCACCGAACTGTACTGTGAAAATGGAGTGGGAGGGAGCTGAGAAATGAGATCCATGCATTCTGTGGCAGCTCCTACACCTGCCCCTGAAGAGGTAGAAGGCCAGTTGTCCTGAACTCTAGGAGGAAGAAAGAAGAAGGTAGCACTGAGAAGTAGTTCTAAGCAGAACTGTGTAATTGTTATGTACTGAAACATTTACTAATAAAAACGTATAAAAGAAAAGGAATCAAATGAAACTGTCATCCTTAGTTTGGCAATGACATAAAATAGAAGAAGGGGGAGGAGGAGGAGGAGGAAGAGGAGGAGGAGGAGGAGGAGGAGAACTGAAACATTTACTAATAAAAACGTATAAAAGAAAAGGAATCAAATGAAACTGTCATCCTTAGTTTGGCAATGACATAAAATAGAAGAAGGGGGAGGAGGAGGAGGAAAACAAAACAAAGTAAGTTTACATTTCGGCTGGAGCCAGGCAGTAGGGAGGGCCAGGTTGAGAAGCAGAGGCTTTTTGAAGGGAAATGCAAAGTATTTCTGAAGTACTGCACCCTACTACCTCACAATGGCCTCTGCCCAAAGAAGTCATCCTATTGGATTTGGGCTGCTCGAACAAAACTTCATCCACTGAGGGGATTATAAACAACAGAAATCCATTAGTCACAGTTGGGAGGCTGGAAGTCCAAGATCAAGGAAGTTGTAGATTTGGTGTCTGCTGACGGTACCTTCTTTGTCTTTGTATGGTGGCAGGAGCAAGGTTAGGGTTAAGGACATCTTTTATCAGAGCACTACTGCCATTGTGGAGGCCTCATCCTGACAACTGAGTATCCTCCTTGAGGCTGCACTTCCTAAAACCATCACCTTCAGAGGCAAGGTTAGGGTTTCAATATTTGAATTTGGGGGAACCAAAATATTCCAACTATAGCAGATTCTGAGTCTGTTTTAAAGAGCAGAAATGGCTCATTTGGAAGTAAAGTATGCACATGCATGATGCTGATGTGTCACATCTTCTGATAACAATTTCACCTCCCTCTGGCAGCCTCCTAGGCCTGGCTGGGCATTGGGTTAAATGGATGGGATTTGCATGAGGGTCTGAAACTCACTGTGGAGCTGGTCCATTCTGACCCTCGTGCCCATTCCCTTAGATTGGAGACTACATAAGATACTATAGGTCTGGGCAAGAGGCTGACAAAGAAGCTGGCCCATGATAGGTGTCCGCTGAAAGAAGGATGGCAGAAATTTAACACCCCCCCAAGGCCCTGGTTTGATCCTTTCTTTTAACTCACCCAAACTTTACACAGAAATTCAGTCAATTAATTGGTCTGCTTATCTATGAACATGCACGTGCTCCCACATTCGGTATCTTCTAAAAGCTGCAGAACATGGCAAGACATTACCAGTGGGGAAACAGAGTCCTCTCTATAGAAGAAACACTTGGCCCCATTTTCACGCATAACTGCTTCACAGGCAGTTTTGGTTTTTTGCTGGAATTCAAATGACAGCTGGAATAGCCAGACAAGTTTTGGAAGAAGAACTTTTAAATAGCCAACTGAAGGGATCAGTCAACAGATCTCCCTGCCTTCCATGCTACTAGCAGGTAACCAAAGTTGACTGGTTAGGTAATAGATAATGAAGCTGGTAGCCACAGAGGACTACAAAATTAATTACATTTCATGAAATTGTATCACATGTTGCCAAGCCAAAGAAATATTTTACTATTTGGTTTTCAGTCACGGAAGTGGCCTCACACTCCTTGGGCTCAGAGCCTGGGAAATGGAGGCATCTCCTCTACATGGCATTCGCTGCTTTCCTCCACAGCACTAAGTGGTCTGTGCTTCAGGAGGGATGAGAAGTGGCTCATTTTTAACCCTAATGGATTTACACAAAGACCATTGTCTTCACTCTCTTAAACTCGAGCCTTAATTATCTCCATGCCTGAGGGACTCAGTGGTACAGCTGCAAACGCCACATCACATAGCTTCGCTTTATGGAAATATTTTTCTCTCTGAAGGGCATCATTTCTTCGGCTTGTGGGAGACTGCTAGCGCTTCCTGCTCTGCAAGCACCGTCTCCAGGGTGACAGTCCTTGTGGTGAGCCCATTCCCTGGGCAGGGCCAGGCACCCATCACCCAGTGTCAGGGGCCTCCATCAGCAGGGCTGCTTCCTGTCCAAAGTGGAGGATTTACGTGTGTGTGTGTGTGTGTGTGTGTGTGTGTGTGTGTGTGACAAGGACTGATGAGTTTTGATCACTTTGGTTCCTCTGCCCAGAACGCTCTGGGAGGCACTTAGGAATCAGCACTGGTATGAGTTGATCTGCTTTGCTGTGATGGAGAAGCAGTCCTAACTTTTGCTGTTTCTTCTAGAACTTTTCTAATCAGAATTGATCTCCCTGTTGGGAGGCTGGAAGCATCAGAAGTGAGCTATAGCCAAGGTGATTTCCTGGGTATGCAGTCTAGGAGAGCACGTGGCTCTCGGACCTTTCTTTTGTGGGGCGGGGGATCTAACACGAATCAATATTTAAGATTATGCAATGTCCATACCAGCCTGAAGCTGCCAACACAAGGATGAGGGCCAGATAATTTACAATGCAAGGAATCCATTCTTTTCGAAAAGAGGAAAGGAAAAAATCAAGATTTAAGCTCCTTATCCTGGGCTGAACTTTTCTCCTCTATTCGTAATGGCACTGGACGTAAATAAACCATCCGTTTTGTTCTCTACGAACGGCCTGTACTTTGCAGGCCCAGTGGAATCGACAGCCCCATGTCAGATCCATGGCCACAGGTCTAAGCTGTAACTGCCTTGTAAACAACACTCATTTACATTTTTCCAACTTACGATGCTTTCATTTAGCCCAATCAAAAGCTGCCCTTGTATTCTTTTGTCCCCACAATCAGCAGAGAAAGCCTTTTTATTGTCAGCTACTAATGGTGCTTTAGTCGCATATTTTTAATGTGAAGATTAAATATTTATAAATGCCTTGTCAATAGCATCCCATAACCAGGCCCTCCTGAAGCCACAGACCAAGGTCTGGTGTTCACTCACATGAAGTCAGAGGTCTTAGGTCAAGGAAGCAGTAAGCAATGGCTGTGGAACACATCTGCTGTCACCAGGGTCTGGACAATTACTTATGGGGCAGGGCTGGTCTCGCAAGAAGCCCCCATTATAGAAGTTGCCTTTGTCTTCATTAAACCCCACCAGGCCTAAGTGCTTACTGGAATCACAGGCTCCCACCACCCTGCAGGTGATCCGCCCAACACTCCGTTTTGAGAAGCCTCCAGGGGGAAGCACAAAGCACCAGTTTTTTCCTTCTAACCAGAAGGGTAGGACTTTGGACTGATATCCTCCATGTCACGAGGGGACAGTGGGGTGGGGAGAAGGGAATGGGACAGACATGCGGGGTCCTGTGCCCCACAGTGAGAACCAAGTTTGGTCAGAAGCCAGTGGCAGATTTCTAACCAGTGTATGCACACCCTCTACCCATTTGGACACCAGCTGGGCCTAAGCACCAAAGGGTGAGACTGCAGCTGGAAGCCCAAAGAAGAGGGATGGCAGCATCTGGCAGGGAGAATGCCTCAAACCATAGCAGTAGAGCAGAAAGAAGGAAGGCATGGGGGCCCGACTCATGATGGCAGGACACAGGGGTGTGGTCACCCCAGGAGAGATGAAGGAGACATCCACGCCACCTGCTGGTGCCCGCATTTTCTCTCCTGTGAAGCTGCTCCAAATACCATTGAAGATGGGCGTCCCTTTACCCATAGGAGCAAAAGTCCTTTGTCCAGAAATGGTTGGGCCAGTGAGGTGTTCTGTACCTGGACAAGGACAGTGGGAATTTTGGTGAAGCCACACAATCTCTCTGAGGACTTATTTTTCCTACCTGAGGTAGGATTTTCCTTACAGGGCAAAAAACAATATGAAAGGAGCTGGCAGAGACCAAAGAACTGTGACAAAGCAGACAGGTTATAGATGGACAGGGGTGGATGGCCAAGGGGGTCTGTGGTCTGTGTGCTCCCCGGTGTTAAACACACGAGTTATTCTGTGGAAAGGTCCTCTCCACTAGATCCTCACCTACATTCTGTTAAATCTGAGGTCACTTTGGGAAGCTTCCACATTCATCTATCTCCTAGTGTTGAAGGAAATCAAGTGAGGACAAAAAACAGCCAGGCCCATCATCCCATTAGACACCCAAATCTTTCGCACTGTGGCAGAGAGTGGAGGGGGAAAGAAAGTCCTCACTTACAGTGCTGCTGACAAGGGTCTGTGGCCTGTTGCAGGCTGCATGGTCCCCTGGGTCCCCCAGCTCACTGCTCTAGAAGGTATGAGGTAGGGTGGCTCAGAGAGCAGCCAGCCAGGGGAGTGAGTGCTGCCCCACAGCTCCATTAGCCCAGAGGCCTCCAGTTCCTTATCTCCAGAGCGGGCCGGCTGCCATCTGCTTTGTCCCCTTCCAGATGATCAAGAGTTCCCAGCAAGATGAAGAGCATACGTATGGGAGGTTGGCAAGCTGTGAAGTGCCGTCAAAACGAAGAAAAGTTTTCTCTAGTTTTTACACGTGAAGGACTCGCGGAAGCTTCCTGGGGTGAGGTGCCCACCTTCCTCCTCAAAATGAACCAGAAAACCCCACGTGAGACCGGCCTAAAGAAGAGAGGGCTGAACTCAAGGATTTCATACCGACCCCTTGCCCTGCCAGATTACAAACTCCTAGAGGACAGGGTGAGCCTTGGGCAGGGGGGGTCCTGCCCGGAAGCCCCATGAAAGGGGAAGAAAAGGAATATACAACCCTAGGACATCAGTCTCAACGTCTGGACAGCACTTTTCAAAGATCGGCATGTCAGACAGCTAAAACACTCCCGGTAATAGTGATACATTGATAACATGATATTGATCATTATTGAGACAGAGCTGGTCAGCCCTTCATGAAGAAACACAAAGCCAACAGAGCAGCCTGGGACAGCAGGCGCCCCAGGTGGGCCGGGCCTGGGAGACGGGCGGCCGCGGAATGGCTGTGATGGTGATGAACACGTATTGATTTCTTTAGTGCCTCTCCTCAGCCCCAGAGCACTTCATGCACTTATTGGAAAGTGCCTGAAACCAAACTGAAGACGGCCCCAATGAGGAGCATCAATCCAAATGCTAAGGGCATTGCAGGGCTTCCAGCAAATGGGGAGACAGCAGGTGTTCAGCCGTCCCCGTTCCAAACACTTAAGGAAGACACTTCACCCTACTCGCTCAATAGCTGCTATTGCCTTGCCAGTAAAGCCAAAATTAAGAGCCTCGTGCCCACTACACATGGATGGCCATGCACTGGGCTTTCAGGGGTGGAGCCAGAGCGGTGAGCAGATCTGTGTGTGCTCATTGAGTATCAGGTCCCTTAGTGCACACACAGTCTGGTTCTGGAGTCTGGGAACATAAGGCTTCCAAGGGCTACTTTCCCTCCCCTGGCCTGGGTCTCAGGGTATGCTCAGAGGTGCCCACCCCAGCCAATCCTCAGGGTCCCTGTGGTGATGTTGCCTGTGGTCCTGCCATCTGACACCCCACAGGATGGGCCTTGGGGTATCCCCAGGATGGCTGAAGGAGCACCATATGAAGCCCAGGTCCTCAGAAACCAAAGCATTTTCTAAAATCTTTTTTACTTGGAAATAATGTACAGGTAAATTGTGAAAATAAAATTACACTGCTAAAGCCATCTATCCTTCAGCTGATGCACATACTCTGGATGCCTCACTCATGATCCCTACCTAGGGGTATTTTCTGAGCTACTTTGGGGAAGTCAAACACATAGAGGCTATTCATCCCCACTAACTTTCTCCAGTGACTATTTCTCAATAGGAAGGGTCTTCCTTACAAAACCCCAGCACGGTTCCCTGCTCCAGTAAACATGATATGGAACAACATTTTCTCTGCTATTCACATTCCAGCTTTGTTAGCTACCCAGTAGTGTCTGTGATTACACCCTCTCTCCATCCCTGGTTTAGTATAGGATCTAATCTGGCAGTTGGCACTGGTTCCACACATACCATGGGTACTGGGCTGTGGCTGCCAAGTTGAAGGCCCATGAACTCACGGACTTTCCCACTCTCAGTTCCGAGCTGTGGCCACGCAGTGTTTGTGACCAGTGGGCTGTGCTGTCTCACACTGATGGATGAGGTCTGTGGCTACCCATTTGTGCCCAGAGCAGGCTGTGCATCTCCCTGCAGAGAGCTCTTTTTGGCCACTGGCCCTGTGACTCACAGACCTAGGTTATAGACAGTGATCAATAAGGCCAGCAACCACCAAAGCCTAGACCAGGTCCTGACCAAGTCAGCAGCCTCAGAATCAGTAAGTGAGGAGCCTGAGAATCAACTTGACAGACTGATATTAACAATGATGTTACAGGAGTGATGGGAAGAAACAGGAGCCAAGGAAGATAATAACAACCAGAAACTCCATGGTTACCTTGTAACGTTTTCTGCACTGTATCCCTCATAAACCCTCATGAACACCCTTGTTGTTGTGCAGGGTCTTGTAGGATTCAGAGAAACCCAGGTGACCTGCAACTTCTTTTTCCTTTCCTAAGTGACCCTTAGAGCAAAGAAGAAAGAAAGTTAGAGGCTGGAATGGAAAGAGGGAGGATAGAGAGAGGGGCTTTCCTATGATGGGGTGTATGAAGAGAAGACAGTCCATGCTGGCCAGTTAGGCCTGGGTGCTTTGCGCTCATCCCCAGGGTGCTATAATGACAAAGAATTACCTCATGAACAGGCAAGGAATACACAAGGGAGATGATGGTTGGGGACCAGGCCAGTTAGAGATAAGACAAGAGCAGGCTGCTTTCTCAGCTGATTCTCTTAGCCTGGCCAGACCACTGTATGCCACACACAGTGCCAAGCAGGAGGCCTTGCTCTAGGTCTCCAGGGCCAGGGAGACTCTGAGCAAGCCTTCTTTCTGCCATTGTCACAGTCCCATATAGGAAAGTGCTTTTAAAGACACGTTACTATTAGATTTTTCAGTAGTTCCTTTAAGAAGAGGGAAGGGAGGGCAAGGCAGGTTCCAGTGAGCCTCTGCTATCACGGAGAGCTCCGGTCCACAGATAGCTGTCCTGTGTGAGTTGAACACAAGATTTGTCCCTCAAAACCACCTTAGCCTGTGGGGCCAGCATGACATAAAATCCCAGGGGCACCCCAGAAAGAATGGCTGCTATCAAGAAATCACACAATAACAAATGCTGGCAGGGCTGTGGGAAGAAAGGAACCCTTCTCCATTGTTGGTGGGAGTGCAGACTGGGTCAACCACTATGGAAATCATTATGGAGATACCTCAAAGAGCTGGGACTAGAGGTTCCATTTGACTCAGCTATCCCTCTGCTGGGTATCTTCCCAAAACAATTAAAAGAATCATATCACGGTAATATATGCTCACCATGTTTATAGCAGCACAGTTTGTAATAGCTAAAACTTGGAAACAGCCCAATTGTCCATCAACTGGAGACTAGATAAAGAAGATGTGGTTTTTCTATAAAATGGAGTACTACTCAGCCATAAAGAATGAGAAACTAGAGTCATTCATAGGAAAATGGATGCATATTGAGGCCATACTCTTAAGTGAAATAAATAAGACACACATGTGTAATACCAAATAGTTTCTCTGGTGTGAAAAACTAAAAGTGTAAATAAGATCCAAATAGTATAAGTGACAATGTGAAAGTGGAAGGAAAGGGCTAAAGGTATAGGGGAAGTGGGAGGGGTAGGGGAAAAGAAATAAGGGAAAAGAGAAAATATGAGAAAAGGAAAAAATGGAAACAAAGTCTTCATAAATAGGGGAGGATTGAGGGGCTGAAGGGAGGGCAGGGGCATGGGGGAAAAATGAGAACCAAGATCTGTCATGTAAAGGTACAAGATCCCAGTGTTGAATGTAACAGTACCATATACTTAAAAAATACCAATAAACTCAATGAGAAAAAAACAATCCCAGGGGAAGCAGGGTCTTGATAGTTCCTTTGGAGAATTGTACTGTCAGGATTCTATGCCACTCTGAGCTTTGTTCAGAAAGAAGGCACCCTTTGGAAGGAATGTCCCTCATCAACAGTCTATAACGTGGAACCACAGTGGGTGAAGCAGTGAGTAAAAAGCATGATACTAGGCTTTTACCAGGCCCTGGAAAGATTGACAAAATTAATAAAACCTGAACTGGTGGATTATTTCTTACAACTGCTGAAAAAAGACTTCCCTTGTTATTTCAATGTGACTTACCTGTGATGGCCATGGAATCACTCCCTTTCTCTAGAATCTGGCCACCCTATGACTTGCTTTGGCCAATAATGGCAGAGGTGCAACTGTGAGAGTTGGGAGTCTGGCCTGGAGCCCATTTAGCTCATCCTTGCCCTCTTTTTTTTGTTCTAGAGATTGAACTCAGGTCCTTGTGCTTGCGAGGCAAGTGCGGTGCCACTGAGCTAAATCCCCAGCCCATCCTTGTCCTCTTGTACACATCCATGAGGTCACTGTGTGAGGGAGCTTCCTGGGGACAGTAGGCTACATGAAGAACCAAGGTAGCCGAGTAGACATCAAGCCATCACCAGACATGTAAGTCATGATGACCTCGGCTCTTGAGCTGAGTGCACTATGCATTGAGGAATGGCCCAGCCAGCTCACTGAACTGTGAGAAAGAATAAAGCATGGCTGTTTCCCAGGCAAGTGGTTTGTTATACAGCAACATACAACTGAGGTGAAAACTGGGTTTCGGAAGTGGGGTGCTGCCATACCAAAAACCTAACACATGGGGCAGTGGTTTCAGGAGTGGGTGTTAGGCACAGGCTGAAAGAAGGTGAGGAGATCCTTGGTAGTGCTGTAAGGCCTTTGGAGAAATGGCTGTCAGGGGCTGCAGAAAGAGTGGGGGATCTGTACTAAGTATGGGCAGAACCACAGGCAAAGCTTGCCAGGAGTTAACTTGGAAAACAAAAAATATACCCAAAGAATTTGTAAAACAGACAAAGATAAGTCTAGGCAGAATGTTGAAACAGCCAATTAACTTTTTGTGGTGGTGTAGGAAAAGATATAGGAAGAGAGAGTTGAGCTAAAAAAAATGAAATTAAACATGACAAATATAAATGAATCCATTTGCAAGTAAAATAAAGAAGGTGCAGAACACTAAGGACTAGCTGGTTGAAAAATAAAAGTATTTCACATTCTCAATTTCAACAGCCAGCAAAATATTCCTAAAAGAAGAAATGACCTCAGAGAAAAGGCTGATTCAAGAGTATGAAGTGTTGAATTCCTTTGCTGAGATCTTAGGACATAAGGTAGTGGCTTATAGATCCTTTTCAAGGAGAAGAAAGGGGTGTCAAAGGGTATTGTCTTATAGAAGGCTGACATATCCGGAGACAGGACCGCAAGAGGTATAGAAGAAACCCCAACAAGATTCATAGGAGACCCCTAACAATTTTAAGAGAAATTACTAATGAGAGCACTATTAATCCAGTTTGGAGTAAAAGGGGTTAACGTTCACAGTTAAAAGAAACTTCTGGGCACCTGGCTTTCTATAGGCAGGAACAGAGAAAGTCAGTTGTCTTGAAACCTGGGGCCATTTCTTTTAGGAAAGAAATGTGTTCCCTTAGGGAACATAGCAAGAGAACGAAGAATAGGTAAAGAGCCTTAACTAAATGTCTTCTGCCTCTAGAGAAGCGGGTTGAACTACCTGGACCCTTTCCGGAATTCAGAGTTGGTAATAAAACAAGGAGGTCCATATGCCTCATGCTTCTCCACTTTTAAAGGAGTAGCTGTTGTGGGCATCCTCACTGTTTGTGGAATAGCTTCGTTTGTTTGCAGATGTCAACTAAGAAGAATTGAGGAGAAGAGAACCCATAGATATATAGAAATATATGCAGACGGATCTTATATTGAGCATGAGACCCTGGATTCTTAGCCTGATACTCTACTTAGGATAAAATTTCAGATATCTTAGGATGGGAAAAAAATAAAATGTTGCATATATTGTGGAAACTTTGCTACATTTTTGGCCATTTCTTAGCTGTATTAAGTCCGAGCTGGCTTGCAACAATGCCTTGGTCAACAGGTTGGGAAGAAGTGATTCCATGTGCATTTGATGTCTAGGCCTCTGCTGGCCTCGGAAATCCTGCCTCTGCTCCTTTGGAATGTTGTTCTGAGACCACCGTGGAAGGAAGAGTTTCTAATTTATAGGAGGACGAGAGGTTACATAAGGGCAGGCTGAGGTGCCCTGGACACCAGCCAGTGGAAAGGGCCATGTCTATGAGTGTGGCTATCTTGGACAGTCCAGTCTGCCCACCCTTTAGCTAGAAGCAACCATGAAAGTAAGATTTGGTGGAACCAATATAAGAGATTCCCAGTCAATCTACAGAAAAGTAAAGAATAAAAAAGTCGTTGTTTAAAGCCATTAAATTTGGGGATGATTTATGCAGTAATAAAAAACTTCAGTATTTAGTATAACTGATACAAACAAAACAAATGAAAATGAAGCCTTGAGTACTAATATCAAGAATGAAAAAAGGGAGGCATTTACAGATCCTAGTGGTATTAAAAGGTTAGTAAAGGGATACTCTATACCTCATTATGCCCAAAATTCAATAACTTAGTGGAAAGGCATAAATTCCTTGAAATGCAAAACTTTATAGCTGACACAAAATAAATAGAAAATGTAAACAGGCCTAAATCAGTTTTTATATTACATCGTAGTCAAAGACCTTCCCACAAAGAACGCTCCAGCCTCAGGGGGCTTCACTGGTAAATTCCACCAAATATTTATGGGGTGAATAAGGCCAATTTACACAAACTATTTCAGAGAAGAGAGGAAGAGAGGTGGCACCTCCAGCACATTTGATGGGGTCCCCATGAACCTGACATCAGAACTCAATGAAAGAGGAAAAGGAAATTATAGGCCATTATCTTTCTTGAACAGAGATATAAAAATTTTTCACAAAGTATTAGAAAATTGAGTACAATAGAATATAAATATAATATATCATGACCAAGTGAGTTTACTCCAGGAGCTCAAGACTATTTTAACATTTGAAGATCTTTGGTAATTCACATTAGCAGAGTAACAAGAACACTGTACAACCATCTCAAGAGGTGTATGAAAACATTTGATAAGATTAAACTCATTTGTCTTGAGACCTCCCAGAAATGAGGAATGGACAATATCCCCAATGAGATAAACAGCACCCATGCAAAATATTTAGCCAACATCACTATTGATATTAGATTTTCCCCTGAAGGGGGGGAACATGGCAAGAATGTTAAAGTTTTCTACTTCTAATTACCAACAGTGAAATAAGACAAGAAAAAGAAAAATATATAAAAATAAAAGAGAAAGAAGCATAAGTTTTTTTTTTTCACAGATGAGTGGAGAAAACCCTAACAACTGAAACAGAGTCTACTACAGCTAGTTAGTGATTTGTTTTTTTAAAAAAATACTTTAGGCTTCAAAGATATACTGAAAAAATTAACTGAGTTGAAGTTACGGAAAAAAAGGTCTAAGAAACCGCCACAGATTAAGGAGACAAGGAGATAAATATGGACCCTTGGAAAAATCCTGGAAAAGAAAACCAACCTGAGAGCTAAAGGTGGGGAAATCCATACAAGGTCAATAGTTCCTTACCAGGGTTGTATCATGGCTCCTTTGTTGGTTTTGATCATTGAACTGTACCTTATACAAGATTGTGATGTTATGTGGGTTGAGCTGGGTGAAAAAGAGAGGAACCCACTGTAGCATTTTTGCAGCTCTTCATTAAAAGCATAAAATCATGTCAGAATAAAAGCTTAACTGCTGGGGATTTAGCTCAGTGGTTAGGTGGCCTGCCTTGCAAGCGCAAGGACCTGAGTTCAATCCCGGGTACCAAAAAAAAAAAAAAAAAAAAAAAAAAA
>NW_022900920.1:9164863-9234863 GCF_012274545.1 Fukomys damarensis
AAGAAGGAAAAAGAAAAGCTTAACAACACAGAAGGCAGCAGTGGCACCATCTGAACATCAGGACGGGAGTGAGATGCTGGTGGTAGCTTTTGGCCTGGCCAGTGCTGCCCTTTGTATCTAGAAATTGTTTCTGAGCCCTCAACCTCTTACTCACCCTTCCAAGCATCCTGAAGCTGCTGACACCTCTGTAACAAATCTCTGCTGCTCAAAAACGTCATTGCTTCAAAAATGAAAGGTGAGGCACAGACAGGAGAAAATATCCCTAATGTATATAACTAACACAGGAATAGTCTTTAGAATACATAGAGGACTCATACAACTCAACAAGAAGCTGATAAATGTAAAAAAGAAAGCACAGGAGCAAACAGCTTTGTCATCAAGAAGACATATGAACAGCCAGGAAGCCCATGAACAGTGCTTAATACAATTAGTCATCTAGGAAATCAAAATTAAAACCACTGTGAGGTCCCAGGTTATATTCCTCAGGGCTAAAATGAAAAACGATGACAACCTTAAATGCTGTTAAGGACATGGCAACGTTAGGCTCCTGGTGATGTGTGAAATGGTGCAACTACTTTGGAAAATGGATAGTGCCTATAAAGGGAAATAGCTACCTAGCAAGCACACCATGTGTGATCATCTGGGAGAAAGGAAAAGCCCAGAGCAATGCTCGTAGTATTTTTATTTATAAAAACCAAAAGCTGGGAATAACTCACTATTAACCAAAGAAAGAATGAGGAAACTGGTGTATTCTTCAAATGGAGTATCAATCAGTGATTTAAAAAATGCACGGCCTTTTGGGATGGGCAGCAACACGACTGGGTCTCAAAGTGCTGAGTTGAACGAGAAGTGCAATGGGGATTTTATTGTGTCTCTGCTTACCTGCAGTTCAGCCAGAAGTCTGCTGTCGTGATGGAGAGCAGGACGGAAGTTCCTCCAGGGGAGGAGGTGACCGGAAGGGAGCAAGTGACAGAGAAATTCTGTATCCTTTTAAATTTTAATTCTGGGAAAATATACATAAATTTTGCTATTTTGGTAATTTTTAAGTGGCTGGCTCTGTTCACATTGTGCAGCCATCACCACCATCCACCTCGGAACTCTTTCATCTTCCTAAACTGCACCTGTTCCCATTAAATGCAGACACCCCATTCCTCACCTCACCCTGCCCATCTGCATCCACGTCCGTTCTACCGCCATGTCTGACACCATGACTGTGGTGGCTCCAGGGACTTCAGGTAAGTGGAATCACCCAGCATTTTCCCTTCTGTGGCTGGCTTATTTCATTTAGTACCATGCCCTCAAAGTTCATGGCTGTTGAAGAATGCCTGAATTTTAGCCCCTGTAGAAGGCTGAACAATGTTCTGTTGTACGGACACACCACACTTTTTGTCTCCCTTCAACTATCCGTAGATACTCTATATTATCTCTCCCTTCTGGCTACTATGGATAACACTGCTAGAAACATGGATGTGCACATATCTCTGTCTAAATTGGGGTGTTGGTCACTCTGGACTAGGGTATGCATTTTCTAGATTCATCACTCTTCATGGATGTGAACTGCCCTGTTTCTGTTGGGCCTCCCAGGATAGGCTTCAGTGTAGGCCTTCCTATTCCACCTCCCATCCCTGCCAACCTTTCAGAGTCCCTTCCTGCCTCCTCTGTAGCCCTGGGGCAGGGCTTTGCCAAGTGTCTCTTCACTGGATTGTCACTCAATTCAATTCCACAAAGCCTGGCTTGGAGACAGGAGAATGGATGAGTCTATTCCATAAGATTCCCTGGTGGCTGCCCCTGCACACCCAGGGCTTCGGGGCTTGGTTTGTCCACCCCGCTTCTTGCTGGCTGCAGCTGAGACCTGCAGGCAGCCTGTCCTACTCATGTTCACGCTGTCTGTCTGATCCTCCTCAAGGGGCCACAGGTAGGTCAGGCAAAGCCAGGTGTGTGGTGCAAAGGTGAACTGAGGCCCCCTGGGTCTTCCAGGGCTCCTCACATGGACAGGATTAGGCTTTTCCACTGTGGGTGACTCTGCATACTTCTTAGACAAAACAACAGTGGAGTTGAAAATAGGCTTACGGTCCTCTTGCTTTTCTTGGGGAATGTTCTATATTGCATTAATAATGAGAAACAGTAGGAATCATGGCAAAATAATAAAAAAACATCTCTGTTGGAGAGAGGAGGAGCTGAAGCCAGCAGCTCTCTAGGGGCTCCATAGCTACTGAGCTAATTCTTTCCTGAAATAAGTTTGATTTGTCTTAAAAATAATTAAAACAGCTTGCATTTCCACAAAAATGGATGGGGTGATGGGAACCCTGAAGGTGAGCTCACCCTCCTGGTATGTGAGGCCCTGCTGCTTGGGTATCAGCCTGAGAAACATACCTTGTCTCCCCAGGTAAGCACAGGCTGCATTTTATCTACTTTAGTTATTGCACATGCTGAGCATAGACTGTCAGCACACTTCCAGGGCTTGGCATCAACTGAGGACAAGCCCTGAGTGAGCACTCAGGACCATAAGTGCCTTCTTCTAGCTGGTGGTGTCTCCTGTGGCAGCTGAAGCAGGTGGGAAGAGATGTTGCCCAGCTGAGCCTGGCTGGCAGGCCAGTAGCCAGAGCCACCCAAAGGCTCCTTGAAGACTGTATACCCTAGCAAAATTCACACCCAAGGCATATCATGGAGAATGGTGCCATTATGGACAGGGTTATGCTGTCATAGGGTCTGGAAGACTTCTGATAATGCACTACTCAGCTTTTGGTGGCCTCCCACTGACTATTCCCAACAAATCTTCATTCTGGGTCTCTGCATGATGTCAAGAGGCCAGGGCCCCTTTCTATCTCAGGCCAATTGGGGGGCCTTTCCCACATCACCAGTACAAGTAGGCCCTGGATGGTAGTACCAGCTGGGCTATCCTAACGCCTTTCATGCACTTGTCAATTTTTCTGCTTGATCTTTAGGGCTCTGTTTTCTCCCCCATAAATTGATCTTTAAGAACGATTATTTGATATACAAAGCACAGAATTTGTCACTGGTTAATGATTTGTATAATAGATATATTAGCATTTTTTTTTTATGGTACCAGGGTACAAACTCTGGACCTTGTACTTGTAAGGCAGGCAGCAGAACCACTGAGCTAAATCCCAGGCCCATGTTTCAGCATTTTATAAATGTTAAAGCTTTACACTGGTTTTATATATTCTTTATCAATAATACCAAAATATTGTTATTATTAATGCCAGCATTGTCAGGATGCCTTTGACCTACTGAACTGTAGCAGTTGAGGGTTCAATTTGGAAATAGCTCTGTATGTGTAAAATAGTCCAAAGGAAAGCCTTTGTACTTAACAATAAGAATAAAAATGATTCAGTGTAATGGCAGGTTGTGTTGTTATTGTAAACCCCGAGAACCTTTCTTGAGGTTGCAAAAAAGAACATATGGTACCCATTTTAAATTCACCAATTACATAGAAGAGAAAAGACAGGAAACCATTTACTGAAGTTAGGAACCTGCTGAGCAGAGGCTGGCTGCTCATGGGGCTGTGGGCAGGATCTGGTGGGCATCCTCCACCTCCCACATGTACAGCACCCAGCACGAGGGAGGGACATGCTCATAGGATGGCCAGAGTCACACAGAGTGCTGCCAGAGAGGAAAATGCCTGTATAATTGGGGTGGGGACAGAAAAGAGTTCCAAACTCTCAGTTAATAGCGTCACTAGGATGTTTTATGCAGCCTGAATTTCCCACATTTTTCTTGATTATTTTGGGGAGTAGGGAACTAAAAGATATATTTACTTTGAAGTTGGTTTTATTTCATCAGCATCATCTTTATAGTTCTTTTCTTAAAATGACCCAGAAGGCCCTGGTTTTCATGGAATTTGCTTACGTCTGACTTGCCTTTTAAAGCTAGTGGCCATTGGCCATACCCTTAACAAATGCTGGGAAGATATAGCTTTGGCCTTAGAGAAAGATGTCAAGTAACAATGGATGTTAAGAAAGCAGCTCAATTATCCCTAAGTCACTTCCAGATAGTATCTCAGTTCAGAGATTCCTCAGAAAGGAAGTGGGCAGCATCGCCATTCACCAGCTGAAGGACAATCCCAAGGGACCAAAGCCCAAGGATAGCGACACTCAGTTTAGCTGGTCAGATATAAAACAGGGGCTTGAAAAGTGGATACATATTTTTTTTTTTTTTTGGATAACACATCATTTTAAATATTGCGCTTAAAGTAAGACCTTCTCAAAGTGTTTTATAATATGTTATCTCTTCAATTGTTACACTTAAAAAGGCCTTTGGTTGTGGAGAATTTTAAACATATGCAAAGTAAACAGAATGGTATGAGCCCCACATACCTGTAATCTAACTTCAAAACCATCAGCACTTTCCTCTTCTTGCTTCATTTATGCTTACTGCCCCTATAGCTCAATACCACCTCCTTTGATGTAAAATTTAAATTCCCTAAATCTTAGCTGAACATGTGTGGCGAATGAGAAAAACATTTATTTAGTCTGCATATCTAGCAAATGTAGATTTTTCCATCACCCCAGAAGGTTTTTGCCTGTTCCTATTGTATTGGCTCATCTCACCCTCGATAACCATCCTTTAATGGTTTTTTTTTCACTATGAGTCAGTTTTTTTGTGTTCTAGAACATCACAGAAAGGAAAAGGAATGAGTAAAATATATTTGCACTATTTGTGTTTGGCTTTTGCACTCTGATATCTATGAGATCCATCCATGTTGTTGCACTTATGGGTAGCTCTTTCCTTTCTCTTACTAGGGAGTATGTTACTGCCTGAATATACCACAGATTGTTTGTCCATTCTTCTGGTGGGTGCCATTTAGGTCATTTCCAACTTTTGGTTATTATGAATACATCCGTTAATGTCTTCCAGTTATTTTCCAAGATTTTTACTTCCCCTAGGCTTTTTGCATTTCCATATAAAAATTAAATCTTGTCAATTTCTATAAAAAGCCTGATGGAATTGATTGGAATTGCTTTGAAATATTAGATCAGTTTGGGAGAATTCCATCATAACAATATTGATTTTTCAAGCCATTGACATGTTATATATCTCTTCATTTATTTAGATTTTAGTTTTTCTAGGAAATATTTTGTCATTCTCAGTAGAGACTATATGTGTTACTCATTACATCTATTTTATGCATTTTGCTTACTGGTGCTATTGTAAATAGTAATGCTTTAAAATTTCTGACTTTTTTCCACTTGCTTGCTGATCATACATTTACAGAAATGCCATTGTTTTTGCATTGGCCTTGTATCCTATGACCTTGCTAAATTCATGTTATTGTATCTGCAGTATTTTTCCTTGTTGATTCCTTCAAATTCTCTATGTAAACAATGAAGTCATCTTTAAATAGGGACAGTTTTGCCCCTTTCTTTCCCTTCTTTGTTTGTTTGTTTGTTTGTTTTTGTTCATGCACAGGATTTTTATTTTTTGGAAAAAAGACTGATATTATACAAATAGGTACTGCCTTAAAGCAGGGCCACAGGATAAGAAAAAATATACAAAAATAATGGTAATTCAGATACTCATTTCCATGAAAACCTAAGATGTGAGGTCTAGAGATCACCAGTATCTTTCCCTTCTTTGTAAACTTCATTTTCCTTCTCCAATGCTCAGCTACAGCTCAATGTCCAGAAGAGGTCATTTAAGCTCCCAAAAGCACAGGCAGTTTCAACTCAGGAGGAGAATACCAATGCTTTACCGTGAGGCATGGCACTGGCTGTGGGCTCTTAATATAGCATGTCCCTGGATTACGAACATTCAAGTTGCAAACTTTCAGATACAAATGGACCTTATATTACAAACATTTGTGATGGGAACAAATCACAGAAGTAGCTCATGTGTCTGCTGGACATTGTCACAGTTGTGCTGCTGTGTGCTCACAGTACCTTGTGATAGTGTACAGTAGTACAGTGCTCAGTAAGAGCCCTGAATGTCTGGAAACAAGAGGAAAAACAGTAGTGACATGGAGAGGACTGCTAGGATTTAAACAATACACATTGTACATTTGTGTCAAAGGAGTGTAAGACTTTGTCAGACTTATGAATGTTCTCCCAGAATGGAACTTATTTGTAACTTGGAATCTTGCTATACATGCCTTTTATCATACAGAGGAAGTTGAATTCTTATAATGAATGAGTATTGAATCTTATCGGGTGCTTTTTCTACCCATACTGCTATGATCAAATGGGTTTTCTGCTATATTCTGCTAATACGGCAAATCATATTGCTTTCCAAACACTAAACCAACCTTGCATTCCTGGGATAAACCTATTGCTCGATTTGACTTTATTTGCCAATATTTTGTTAAATATTTCTGCCTCTTTGTTCATGAAAGATACTGATTATACTTTTTTATCATAATTTTAGACAGATTATGGCACTAGGGTTATTAAGCAATGTTTAAACCTGCTTTATTTAAATTAACTATATATAATTTAAGTGTAGACATAGACAAAAAGAGAGGCATAATCTTAACAGTTAACACTGACAATAGGCTTTTGCCATAGGGAAAGTCATCTGCTCTGAAAGAGAAAAGAGAAGAAGCAGGATGAACAAGGAAGGGACAGAGGAAGAAGGCTGAATTGATAGAATGCTAAGGTGGTTATGAGGTGTCACATCCCCCCTACTACTATGCCTGAACTCCCATGTTACTATCACCTTAAAAGTTTCTCTCTCAGTAGATATTTAGGTGTCTATAAAGCTTTTCCAATTACAATGGGAGCTACTCAGAAAACAGATTATTTTCAAGAATTAAATTTAGAAGTCTGTTGAAACTAAGGTATATTGAATACTGAATATTGCAAAGTGGGATTTTAAAGGTGGGAGAAGTCACCACATTTAGATGGCTCTCCTCAGCAGATGTACATCAAGGGCCTGCTCTGCATGTGAGGTGCTCCTTGGGGGTGGAGACCAATTGGTAGTGGCAAAGACATGGCCCTGCTTTTAAAGAGCATAAAAGGGGTCAGACCAGAGTTAGAAATCCCAAGAAAGGGGGATGCAGCCTGGCACTGGACAGGCAGGGTAGTGTGAAGGGGACAGAATCCTTACGCAAGGCTGGGCAGGCAGTAGAACTCAGTGCCAGTAAGGTCAACTGAAGCCTCCTGATCTGGGGAAGGTATAAGGGACTTTGCCTTCTTATCTGCCTTGCTTTTCTGACACTCATGGGTTGGGGTTCTGAGCCAAGGCTGTTGAGTATAGAACCATGACAATCTGCTTGGCATTTACCAAGGCCACCATATTCTAATATACCCAACAGAGCAAAATTAATCAGGTCCAACACTAAAGTAACTTCTGTTTTGTTTTTTGTTTTTATATGGTACTTGGGTCCTTGTGCTTGCAAGGCAGGCTATGGAACCACTGAGTTAAATCCCTGGCCCCTGAAGTAACTTCTTTGTGGGCTGGCAGGGTATGTCTTTGTGGTGACAACATTGGTCACTACCATGCTCTCATCCAAATTTTGAAAAACAATCACAAGTCCAGCTTCACTAAGGATCTTGAGTCTCCCCATCTGAATTAGGGTGGCCAAGGGTAGATCAAGTCCCAGGGTGGCAAGCAGAGGCCATCTACTTGGGTGAGGGCCTCTTTGAAGAAATGAATATTTTGTGTCTTCTATGTTAGTCATTCTGTTTCTAGAATCTGGATCCTATCTTTAGACTTGCAAGATAATAGCCTATAAGAAACTTCCACATCATGCTAAACTTTGCCACCTGCACTCTGTGTTGTACACACTAATGAATTTGAATTACATTCTTTGTCATCGTCTCCACTGGAATGGTATCCCCACTTATGGCAGTATCTCCACATAGATATTCAAACACTAGTTGGAATGCATTCATTCACTGGCACATAAGACAGCAATTGTTGAACTTGGTGGATAGAGGGTCCCTTTGAAAGCTTCTAGTTAGATTTCCAAGACAGCTGAGAGCCAAAGAAAACTAGACAAAAATCCTGGTTCAATCTCTCCTGTTCTTACAACCTATGTGTCTTGAAGAGTTTTAAATCTGAGCCTCAGTTTCCCAGCTGTAAAATGCAAGTCAGAGTCCTCACTTCATAGGCCTCCAGAGGATTCAGTAGGAAAGTATGTCAAAGAGCTAGAGAGGTTCTGTACAAACATAAGGTGACAGTTATGATTTTTTTTTTAATTGAGCTTATTGGTACATTTAGGGATACAGTACAGTTACATTCATTGTTGGGATCATGTACCTCTACATGACAAGTCTTGATTCTCATTTTTTTCCCCTTACCTCTGCCCTCCCTTCACCCCCTCCTCCCCTCCCCATCTACAAACACTTTATTTTCATCTTTTCATTCTCTCACATTTTTTTCTTTTCCCTTTTTTGACAGTTATGATTTTAATAGAGAGGGAAAGAATCTGATCATGAATGTTACATGGCAGGTCCAGTACGCTGTGTTCTACTAGGAGGGTGGTTTCCTGGGGGCTCAGATGTTATTTTTTTTTATTCAGGGATTTTTTAAATTGGGTATCTTTTGAATTACATTAATAACTTGCTCAAGAAAGGGTGTATGTTCTTTCAGGACACAAGTCCAAGAATCAACAGAAATTTAGAAATTCTATTTTCATGCTAAAATTTAATTCATGATGAATTTGTTTTTAAGTGTGGGATTTTCTTTCCTTGATTTTCACATGACTTTGTAATAAGAGCAATTGCACAGGCTCATCAAAAATAGAAGCTGGCTGATGGAGGAGAATGTTCAGTGTAAATATTTAGTACTGGGGGCTGGTGGCTTTTAAATTTGCATCTTGATCTAAATGTATCTGCTGATTTCCCATCTGCTAATATTTTCCCATCTGCTAAATACCTGCTACCAGGGGAAAAGGATGTCTTTGTCGTTCTGCCCCTGCTTGACCTCCATGTCCCCTCCACCTGAACTTGGAAACAGTATCACTGTGTTCACAAGAGTACACAGACAAACAGACAGACAGACGTTGACCACGAGGCAACTGTGACAAAGCAGAGAGCACCACTGTAAAGAACTGGTCCACCCGGGGATTTGCCTCTCCTTAAACACCAGCCCAGTGTCCTACTGTCATGGAGCTGAAACCTCGGATTCAGCAGCTGTCCTGGGACCTAAGGCCAGCACTAGAAAAGAGAGTCTGTTCATCTGTCTGTCATATATCCACAGCAAATAATACACCCCCAAGGCCAGGAGACTGCCACAGCTCAGAGCATGCAGGCCATTGATCAGGCAAGATGAGAGGCATCCTGGAGCAACAGCTGTAGCAGGAAGAGGCCAGCAGGGAGACTGGGCCTACCCCAGCCTCTGCATCATCTGCTGAACACCTCCTGCTCAGAGGACAGTTTGGGATTTGCTTTGGTGGCCAGGAAAGGCCTGGAGCCTTCTCCTCAGAGACCCCTCTTTACTATCAGAACCAGAGGTCATGTGGAACATCATGCTGGTACCAGCCGCTGGGCCTGGTGCACATTCTGGCTCTCAGTGGAGCAATGAGAGTTAATGAACTTGTGCCACCCTATGTGTATCGAGTCCACCAGGATGATCTGCTCCTAAGAAGAGTTCAAGAGCCAAGCTGCTCCCCTTTGAGGGAACACGGCTCTTGGGCTGTCTTACGTTCCTTGTGGGAATTCTGCTGTCCAGTGTCCTGCTGAATGAGCCTGCTGACAGGCCGCAGAACAAAGGACAAAATGGACCCGATGAGCAAGAATTACACATCATGCTTAAAATCAAGGCTGTCCCCTGAGAAGGCGACCACATAGACACTTGATTGATGGCGGCAAATAATTATTCTCAGTGTTGCAGTGAGCCTGCCTTCGTAGAAAGCCAGAGATGAATAAAATATATGAGAGCACATCAAAATATAGTACAAGGACAACATATACAAACAGTACATTAAGCATTATGGAAGACAATAAAGAGAGCTGGAAAAGCAGATCTGAGTTAGCAGCTGGGTTCCGAGTCCACAAGCATCCGTATGAACAGAAAGCAGCCCACAGACTTCTCCTGTGGCCCTGGGGTCCTGGGAGTATTTCATTAGCTAGAAAATGTGCACAGGTTTGTTTCTTCTACGTCCCTCTTTTCTAAAGGACACATTCCTAGTTCCCGGCGCAGCCATGGCGCTCCTGCCGCCAGGACCTGGGCTTCCCTCTGCGCAGAGTGCAGTGTCAACAGAAATGCTACAGTGACATTTCTCTCTCTCTCAATTACTTGTAGGCTTCTCGCTGTCCGTATAAAATACATATTGTGCTCCAGCGAGATCCACTGTACTGAGGTCAGCAGGAACTCATTGTCCTTTTGCTTCAAAACAAGACAGTACCGACATCTGTAAGACTTGCTGTAAATAATCCAAATGGTATAGGTACAGAGCAAGGGCCAGGGGAGGGAGGAAAAGAAGGGACAGAAGAGGGAGGTGGGGAGGAAAGAGAACAGTGATGAAGAATTTACTATGAAATTACTATTAGTCATTTGGGTCCTAAGGAAGGCTTCACTGAGTGGCTTGTGTCATTTAAGGGGATACTAAGTATTTGGCAAATATCTACAAGACAACATCAAGCTCACAGGCAGACTTCAGGTAAATTTTGCCACTGGTGCAGAATGATCCTGAGAGGAAACACCCCAGAGGGGCCCAGGTGGAGCTCCCCATGCCTGGCTCCCCAGCAGAGCCACACACGCAGAATTTGGGGACATGGTCTCGAATTCTAACTGAGATGGCAGAAGTCTATGATTCTGATTAAGTGTGATGGAGTCATTTACTTGACAGTTCCAATCAATAAGTTAAAGTAGGGTGGGGGTGGGGGGTCACCCTGCACAAAGATCTGAGGAGCAGAGAGGCCGGGTGGGCGTCGGCGTTGCCCAGATGGCTGGCCTTTTAAGTCAGCCTGTGAGAAAATCAAAAGTGTGTTTGACATCCAGTCAGGGAGAAGCTCTTCTCCGAAGGAGAGATTTTTCATGGAAAAGAAAATTTGGCGACAGGCAGGGGACTGTGCCTTGGATGACAAATGAGGGTGAGAAATTCTAGTGGAGGCTCCCAGAAGTCCCACTTACCTTTTATTTCTCCACCTGAGTAGGAGGCAGAGCCTGAACCTATGTTTGTGTGCACATGTGTGCATGAGGACAGTGTGTGCACACATGTATGTGTGAGAGGGACAGAAATCGGGTCCAGTATGGCTGTGTCTCTGTGTACGAGACAGTGTAAGAAGCACACATGCCTTTGTGCACCCACGAGGAGGAGGGGTGGACAGCATGTCTGAGCACACAAGTGGAGCTATATATGTGCCCCTGAGAAGTAGGACAGGCTGCACGTGTCTGTGTGTACGTGTGCATGTCCCAACCCATTCTCACAGCCCGTGCTTTGGCAGGGTGGCTGGTGAGCTCCGTCTAAGGACATTACTTTTGCGATGCCCGATCTCCCTAAAGTCTCAGGCAGATGCTGGTGCTTCTGATTCTGACGACGCTGGCCCAGCAGTGAAGTCTTTTCCACGAAGGACTTTTTTTTTTTTTTTTACCCTTAAAGACAAAATTTCCTCAGCCTGTACCTTTTCCCTTCGGTCATATCCAGAAAAGTGAGCATGTGATTTCAATTTGAAATGAAAAGTCATGTCTGAATAACAGAACTGCATTCTCATTTCCTAATACCCTGGTTTTTACTACTTTGCATTCAACTGTGAAAAGTCTTTTAAAACTCGGAACAGCAGTAAAACTTGAATGAATTTTTGACCCATTATTGCATAGCGGGTGCGCCTTCCAAGTTGGAGAGACTGCCAAGTTCTCACCACCTAATATTTCCACTTTAATTGTGCCACTTGAGAAATTTACGTGCCTCAAAATATGGCATGAATCTTACGCTTATTGCAGTATCATTAGCAGCAACATTTAAGCAACATCTGTGTGCTATAGAACTAATTGAAGTAGCAGAAGTGGCAGCTGTAAATCCACAGGAAGATGGCAGTTTGTACCCAGCACTGCTGAGTTAGCTACTAACTGTCAGCCTGTTCCTGCAATCTGCTCTCAAGTACCACGGTACAGGCACACAATGTCCAAAAAAATACAGCGAGAAGGCTAATGATCCTATTAACCACTTTGCTGCACCAATTTGGCTGTTTTTCCAGTTTCCTTGTTGAATTTCATTATAAATTTCGCCATCCCTGTAAAAAGTCCAGTGTGAGATGTGTGTCTGACTTTAAATTACTTACCTGAGCTGAGAAATGCTCTTCTGGCCAGACCAAAGTGAGGATTGATTTTTTTTTGTTGTTATTTAATAATTCTACCCACTGTACCCCCCTTCCCATTGCTTAGAAATTTTCAGCACACACATTTATGCAAAGAGAGAGAGAGAGAGAGAGAGAGAGAGAGAGAGAGAGAGGGAGAGAACTTTTAAATCCCTTGTAATGTTGATATTTAAAGCAATGGCATTTTCTTCCCACAGACATAACATTTTCAATAATCAATACAAGATGGCAGCCATAATTTATTATGGTTGGGAGTGGAGGAAGTAGGTAGTAGCTGCTGAGGTAGAAATGTGGTCGGGTTGCTCGAGGGCCTGCAGCGTCTCTCCATTGACCAGGTTTACGAATCACAGCCGCCAAGTGAGACACAGCCACATCCTGGTTTAGACTCCAAAGGCACTGTTTCTCTTCCTTGAAGATGAAGAAAAATGGTACCGATTCTTCCACACAGAGGCAAGCTAAGTTGGGGATGAGGAATGATCACAATTCACAGGGCTTCTTCTTGTGGGGAAGAGAGGGCTTTGAAGGCTTCACATTTATTTGGAATATTTCCGCCAAAGGAGCACAACTGGAAAAAATATGTGACGTCTCCTATGAAGCCTAGCTCCATTTTGCTTTTAACTCTGCTTTTGCTTGTTTTTTGTCTTGGCAGTGAATGGATGTCTCTCCCTCAGTGCCTGGCCCATAGACAAGGATGTAACTGGTATCTTTCGAAGCACTCAAGAGTGCTGGAAATACACAAAAGAAGACCTCCTTCAATATACGGTGACTGGTGTGTTTGCCAACAACCCGACTTCATTAGAAAATTGGCACGTCCGCCCAGCTGCCATGTGACACGCCGTTAACTGTGGACATTTGTTGTCTTAATGCTCAAGTACTCAGGGACTCAACTGATAAGGGAGAAACTGTTTGGAATTTACTGAACCCCACGCGGAGGGTGGCACGCCACCTCATGGTATTGAAAATCAATAGCCACGTGACCGCTGGCAGGTCGGAGGTCTCCAGAATGAACTTCCTAGTACTAAATTACGATCCCTTGTCTCTTGGTTTCTTTTGTAACAATCATACATTTTAAGGGGCCCTGGTTAAAATCACTTATGAAACACACAGCGAAACAACGGAATTGCTGGCAAACCGCTGCTGATGTCTCCCAGCAGCTCAGAGATCAGCATGAAAGGTTGCTGAAAGCGCCATTGGTCTGGAATTTGGCTTTTCTTTTTCTTTTTTCTGATCCACTTTTATGATGGTGGTGTTTTAATCTTTATATAAAAAATAAAAGTTGGTCTGGCAACTGTCCATTTCTGACATAAAATAATGCATCTTAAAAAAAATGCAGCCGAATAATGACATTAGCACTACTGCTGCCCTAGGATGTTGTAGCCACAGCACGGAGTGTAGACAGAGAGGAAAATGCTCCTGGTGTTTCATTTCTTTTGAAAAATAAGCTCCTGTGCTTCACTATGTAGCGTCACTTGCTTTGGAGGTAACTTTTGAAATTGTTTAAGCCTCCTCTCTTTGCCTTTATGCTAAAAAATTATTCAGATGCCTAACAACAGATACCTGGGCTAAATGTGTTGATAGCCTACTAAAAATGCAAACGAGAAGTTAAAAATATTGAGCTGTTTAAAAACAAAAGCTATCGACAAGTAACAAATGTTTAGTTTAAAAAAAACTTTGTTTTCCAAAACAAGAAGAAAACTAGCAAAGTGGCATTGTTTCTCTTTATACAAATCTTTTTTTTTTTTAAATTGAGTTTATTGGCACTATACAAATCTTAATACAGTACTTGTCTTAATAGAGGAAGCTAGATTACCACAGCTTCTTCATTCAAACTGGGGTATTCTTTCTTCTTCTTTTGCTTTCTTTCTTTCTTTCCTTCTTTCTTTCTTCTTCCCTCCCCTCCCCTTCCCTTCCCTTCTGCATTTGGAGAAGTTCTGGCCTCAGTAAAGCAATGAGTAGTCCAACAATAAGAAAATTATAGATACTCTCTGACTGCACTCCCACACCTGAAAAGTAGGAGTCCGCTGCAGTACAGCAGCTGAAACTCACAGGTAACTTCTCTGTTCCATGAAACTCTATGGCTCCATCCTGCTCTTGAAAGGTTTTTCCCCCTTTGTGTGAGTTTTAAATTCTACACACTGCTCACTTAGAAATACTGATTCACTGGTATACAAATCTTCTAAATGCTAGTACATTTCATTACATGATAGATCTTTACAAAAGAAAGACACACATTTGTTAATATCATCACCAGTCCCAGCAGAAGTCTTTAAGTATTAGGAAGGTGTAAACACAGTGGCAGATATAAATTTTCCAAATTTCTAATTTTGTTCGAAAATGTACATGTTTATGACTGGAAACAAAAACTGTCAGTTACCCTCCTTGAAGGGATTGGTTCATTTTTGAGAAAACATCCACAGATACAAGTCGCAATAACCATTACTTCCTGGTTGGCCTTTAACATCGAGGCTGTCAAAGTCTAGCTGTCTGGACTGGCTCTGAGCTCATCCCAAGTGGCACTGTCCCTCACTTATCCCATCCCTCCATGGGCTCTCCCTGAACACCCTGCCCCTCACCTAAACATCTCTGAGACTCTGGGAGTGGGTGATTTTTCTACTTAGATCAGCTGCTTTAATGTAGGTCCTAGATCCTATTCTGATTCAGGGCCAAGACTGTTCCCCAAAAGCAGCCCCTGCAGGTAGGGGTGCTACAGCCAAAGCCCTCTTGTAGGGCTAAACTCACTCTTGCCACCTGAGGAGTCATCTGGTCCGACAAGACAGGAAGTGAGTAGCCAGGAGCAGGCTGCCCTGGAGCATAGCTGAGCGTGACTGGCCTGGCACCTGGGGTGGTCTCAGAGCTTCTCAACAAGGCACCCAGGTTCCTCCTAGGTCAGGCGTGGCACTGCCCGCTGATTGTGGTCATCCTCTGCCTCCTGGTGGCTCCTGGCCTCATAGAGGGGACATCCCAGATGCTGATGCAGCCGGAATCCCTGGGTGGCCAGCTGGAGAGTTTGCAGTGTGCTTCCCTCTCACAAAAGTAGTTCAAGGTGGTCAGGGTGAACCACTCGTGGGGCCACCCACCACATCAGGAAGCTGACTAGGAATAGGTACAGATCTGTCCTCTGAGGCATTTTTAGTACAAAGAAGCAAAGAGGACTATTTATATGCTGTGAAATGATGTGAGTGCACCTCAACATCTGGAACCATCCTGGTTGGTCTGCCTGAGCCATCCCACAGACCATCCTCCATCCGTGCCCCTGACGAACGGCTCACATTGCTGTCATTCCCTTGCCTTTTACAAGGTTTATCATGAATGTGTGTATGTATACTGCATGTATTCATTTATTTACTTCAGGGATTATATAGCCCTTAAGGCTTGTCTGTAAGAATTATAAAATGAATTTAATGTCATGCACTATCTCCTGAAGGTTGCTTTGTCTACCCATAGTTTTCAGCTTCCCTCGGGTATAGCGTACAGCACTAGCTGTTCCTTGTCACAGCCGTGTGATATTTCATCACGGGAACATGGCATTATGTAAGGATTCATTTTTCTCCAGGAGGATGTGTGGCTTGATTGCCACCTTTGCACTCATGAACAGTCATGCTGTGACTGGCACCTCTCTGGCCTGGATTCTATGTACATGGCCACAGTTTTCTCAGGGGAACGTGCTCAGGAGAAATATGTGCTCTGAGGATGCACACATTCGGCACTACAGGATAATAACAAATGACAGCCCAGAGTCACTGGCCTCACAGATCTTTTTCAATATTTTAGAGGTGATTTCTTTTGCACTCCTTGGGTCATTTAATAGTTAGTTCCAAGTATGCACGGACATTTGTGAGCAATTCTAGACTTGACTCTAGAATAACCAGGCAGAGGATCAGCCCAGGTTTTGGGTTGAAAGCCTCAGACCAAGTCTAGGCTTCAGGACATAAAAGGTGAGTGATTCTGGGAGAAGCACTTTCTGGTTCTTGTGGGGAGAAAGCCAACACCTGATAGGATGTTGAGAGGATTACAGGGGCCAGCACATGTGGAGGGATTCATCTGCTCTGTTGGTAGTATTATCTGTGTGCTAAAATCCCTGTTGAAGAAGCCAGTGAAGAGATGTCTTCACAGTACAGGTGCAGGGGCCATAATGCCGAAACAGTATGATTGGACAGGTGTGGCATTCAGCCTTTGAGAGGGGCTCAGACTGCCTGGGTACAGCATCAGCACGAAGAGGACACAGCACTGAAAATAAAAGCACACAAGGCCCCTCAGATGCTGGACGCCACCCAGGTGGTCTCTCTTGGGATGACTGATATAAGCCTGGATGCTGTTCCTTTCTAGATTGCTTTCAGTGAGTTGAAAATGACCATCAGAAATGTCCTTTTATATTTTGTTGGGGTCATTTTCCTGCAAGGTTGGGTTTGGATGGTTAGCCACCGAGAGTGTGACTCGAGCCCTGCCTTCCTAAAGCCTAGACATGTCCTGTTGACAGTGGCCTGCCATCTCTCTCAGAAGGCTCCTGGGTTGGGCATCCCTTGCAGAACTCCTGGCCACTGCCCTGTCTTGCAGTTACTTCTGGCCCAGGAGGTGGCTCTACTAACTGGCTGCTGTGTTTCCAGTTGTGAGAAGAGCTTCCCAGGGAGCTCTTCACATAATCATCATCTTGATCTTAAATGTAAATATTGTCACCATGGTTTAAAGAGAGATTAATGGCTTGCTGACAGCTCCATACATCCTGAGGAAGTAATGCCCCAAAGAACATGAACTAGTCTCCCTTTCTTACCATAGTACCAGAGGAAAAGCTGGTTGATGTATCCCTAGAGCTAGGGGCAAGCCAAGTCAAGTCTCAGGCTGGTTATCTTTGCTGAGCAACTTACCATCTAAGAAGGACAGGACCTGGACTCTCTCTACCCACCCCATACTGGGGGCCGAACTCAAGGCTTTGCCCAAGCTAGGCAAGCACTCAACCATTGAGCTACGCCTTGCACTTTTCCTTTCATGAGGAACTACCCCTACCAGTCCTGCACCAAATGCCTACAAGTCTCTCTACCCTCTACAGAAACACAAAGTTCCAGTTGCTCCATTTCAGAGAAGTGACAATTGAGGATAGAACAGGTTTGCAGGGCTGTGGCCAGCCAGGTAATGTTTGAGCTAAATCTAGGACCAGCCACTCCTCTTCCCTTCCTTTCCAGCCATGACTTCTCAGGGGCTGCTGATGTCCTCGTGGTTTGGAGTCCCTCCCCGTTTTCCCAACAGGCTCTGAGTTCACTCTCCTCTGCCGTAGTGACTTAAGTTACCTCTACCAGATGGGTGCTGGGATAGTGACAAATCAGTCCCCAGCTAAGTCCTTATTCCTGTCCATGGGTTGTCAGCCCTAGGGCTTCATGACAAGCATCCTGCAACCACCCACATCTCCTTGATGCAGCCAGGCCCACCACTCTATTAGGAATACAGTGCAAGTGTCAATACCAGGAGGACTGGGCAATTAGACTCCACATCTGAATTTCTTATATTTTCAAAGTGTTCTACACTAATTAGTTAGTTCTGTTAGCTCTAAGGATTAGTAGCTACTCTAACAAGACACAGGACATTAAGTGACTTACCTAATTATGTAAAACACAGGGATGTGAAACAAGAAGGCCAGCTTCCCTGGAGCGGGGCTCAGGCCTGCGCTGCCCGCTGTGGTGCCTACCTGCACCTGTTCTCCTGGGGCCCCCAGGGGATGGGATGCCCAACATTAGGAAGGAGCCAGGTGAGTGTACCTACCCTGAGGTCCCAGACCTACCTTCCTCTATTAGGACCATAGGCATTCCCACCAATGCTATGTGGACACTGGAGCCAACTGGGAAGAGAACCTGCTCCCAGGCAGTAAGCTGGAGAGCCACAGGGTCTTTCCCCACCTAGAGGGCTCCCATCACACGTGGTCAGGGAGTTGGCCCCACAGTAATGTCTCCACACTGGGGCACAGGGCTGATGACTGCTATGAACTGCTGTCTTCTCATTGGTTATCATCTAAGACTTTGCCAAGAACTAAACCTTCATGTTCTGTCCTTTTGCCCTGGTGGCCAGCTCCACAAGGCACAGCCCAATTCTTTCCTTCTCCAGGGAAGCCCTCTTGACTTTCTACTTCACTTCTCCCCCATGAATGTCCCTACTTCAAAAGCCAGAGTTGGTACGATTTGCATCACTATTCCACAGCCCTCTTCACTACAGTCTGTGGGCTTCAGCATCTCATGCCCTCACATGGGGTGTTCTCATGTGGAGGGGACAGGCTGACAAACCAAGTGCCAGTTATCTTGGGTTTTCTTGGAACACCACCAGGGGCCTCTCTTCTTCATCAAGTACAAATGTTGTGTTTGTATGATTACAAACATAGTTCTGTTGCAAAAGTTAGAGTATGCAAGTAAGCACAAAAACACAGTTAGTCACGATTTCCTCATGCTAAGATAATCAAGCGACGCCTTGCTCTAGAGATGGTCTTTCTAAAAAATGACAAAGTATAGACATGCATGGCTTTAAAACAGACTCATGGGGCATAGTTTCAAAATGACAACACCAATTTTCTTTCTTACAAAAGTTACACAACATTGGAAAGTAATACAGCCTACAAGGCATGTGTACAAACTCCTACACCACAACAATTCTCCCCAACTCTTTCTGCTGAGATGTTGCCATATAAACATTTTGATGAATTCTCTCCTACGGTTTTACAGGCAAGGCACAACTAATATTTTTGTTTTATGAAGCAACACTGACCACACTGGTATCTTATCAGCTGCCTGTATCACTGAGCAGTGAGTCCCAACTGCCTTTCCATATCAGCGGTGTACATCCACTTCTTCCACAGTGGCTGAAGTGTTCTACACTGCGTGGATGTATTGGGATGCACTCGGTCCCACGTCCACAGGAGACACATGCTGCTTCCCATTTGTCACCATCACGGGCAGTGGTGCCATGGATATCGCTATCACAGCAGCCTTTTATACTCATGTCAATATCTCTGTATAAGATTCCAAAAAGTGGAATTGTTTGGGCAAGTGGCATAGGCATTTGACACTTTACTAAATATTGTCTAACTGCCCTATCAAAACAAGCCAATGTGCTCACCAGTGGTGTGGACAATGAATGAGATTGTTTACATTTTCAAGCTAGACTACAATAAGATACTGCCTACTCTTTTAACTTGCAATGTTGTGATCACTGTCAAGGAGGGATCTCTCACATGGGATTACTTCAGGTCCAGTAATTACTGTCAATTTCACTTGTGCTCTTCCTATGCTCTTTCCAGAGGCTTCTAAGGCTGCTTTGTACAGTACCTTCTCCTCTATGAATGACCTGTCCATATTTTTGCTTACTTGTCTTCTGAGTAGCTTGTCCTTTTACTGTTTTGCAGAAGCATTTTGCATATGATAGATGCAATCTCTTTGTATTAGATATTGGCAGTACATCACACCAGTGTATCACTTGTCTTTTGCTTCTAATACTTTCATGTGGTCAAACAAATCAATTTTCCCCTCCATGGCTCCTGAGTTCTTGTCTTGTCTGAGATGCTTGTGTGTGCCCAGCATGGATGCACTTTTCCTATATTTTCATCTGATACAATAACAGGGGTAAAAAATGCTTATCTCGCTAAAGTCCCGGAATTGTGTTATTTTTCAAATAGGTTGGCTGGCTGTCCTGACACCATTAGATACTGCACTGAATGCCATATTTATCATATACTAAATTTTCATCTACAGGTGGCTATTTCTGGACTTGTCATTTGTCTCCATTGATTACTTACCTGTATCTACATCCAGCCCACATTGCTTTATTTACAGTGACTTTTAAGATTCATATGATATCATTATATTAAAAAGATACCTAGCTGTGTGGAGTAGACATGTCACCTATGATAGCCATAAAAATAGGCCAGACTGGTGGGACTACATTTTTGTGGCTGCTTTTTAAAAAAATCCGACACATAAATGTCTCTAAGGCTCACTGTCAAAGAATTTTCCAGAACATTCTGGGCATCTCTGGCATGGGCACATCTCTGCTTACACCATCGTGAGCAGTGACACTCATTGCAGGTTGTCAGACCTACTTGTGATGCTTCACACCTATTTCTGATGTACACACAGTCCCACAGACCTCCATTATCAACAACTCCCAATCCAGAGAAGAAGAAATCTTGCTTTCCCAACCCTCAGGGATAGCCATGGCTATTAAGGTAGCTGAACTCAGGCTGAGAAGGAGCTGCTGTGCCCTCTACTGTGTCTAAGTCATTCCCTCTTATTTCTTGTATGGCCACAGTCCTTCAGGGTGGTTGCTTGTCTTCACTTCCTGCATGGCTGGACAGGTCACCAAGCAACCCATGCCAGAAAGAAGGGATTTGGACCTAGACTTGTTTAACTCTGAAATCTGACTTCTAAGTTACCAAAGTACTTGAGTATGCAGCACATACTGGCCAGGGAATGCCCATGCTAATTCCCTACAGCCTGGCCGGCAATGGCCTTCCCATAGCAGCCTTGACATTCCCATCATGCAGAGCTGGAGCCCACAAGAGTGTCCTGGGAACAAAGTTCCATGAACTGGCTTGAAACAACAGGGATGTATTCTCTCCCAGTCTGGAGGTCAAAAATCTGACATCAAGGTGTCAGCAGGGCCATGATTTCCTCATCACTTCGAGCTTCTGGCTGCTTTACATTCTTCTTGACTTGAGGCCACACCACTGCAATGTCTGTCTTCACATTCAAATGCTGCACAATGAATACAAGTGTGTGTGTGTGTGTGTGTGTGTGTGTGCGCGCATGGTGGGGCTGGGGGTGGCAGGGGCCCAGTGTAGGGAGTGGAAGTTCTTAGGAGCACTCCTGGTAGAGAAAGTAGAAAGGGTGACTCACAGCCAGAAATGTACAGGCTTAGAGCACTGAGCAGGCTCAGGCCCAGCATGTGACAAGCTTCTATCCTTTCCTTGTGAAAATCTGTTCATCTACATCTGAGACCAATTTGCTGGAAACTACAGAATACCTATCATATTGCTTCCTGGCACAGAAATTGGATGTTTTCATGGAAAAGTACAGACAGCTACATACTTCTTGGTGTTGTAATATTTAGCTGTGTCATTCTGCATCTTCAAGAAGAAGCAGCTTTAAATAAATGAGTGTTCCCTGCTCAGCACAAGTCCCCGACCTAGAAACTGAGCGAGAGCAGACTGTGCCTCTCCTGCGGGTGAGCAGAGCTGTCTGCATGGCTTTCTCACTGACACACTCAAGTTCAGTGCCAAGGCTGCAGTCTGGTGTGTATCTCAAACCTCTGCATTTAATTCCTATGGTGGGGCTGCCCAGATGTTAGTGTGTTTGGGAACTGGGCCATGTAGTGCTTATGACTGGAGGATCTAAACTTCGACCTGTTTTCACACACACATGCCCACTCTTGGGGGCAGAAGGGTGCTGTGCTTTTCTAGGCTGCCCAGCAGGGAAGGCTGCCCTCCCATTTGCTGGCTAGGTCCCGTGGCACACATGAATGTAAGGGTCTCAGCACTGTGGAGTCAGGCAGGTAAGGAGAGGGCAAGGGTTTCCCTCTTAGGGAGAGCAGGGGTTTAGCAATGGCTGGAAGCAATGCTGAGGTTTTCTGTGAGATTAACAAGACTTAAAATTTTTTTATTGGCCCACATTTGCCATACATACTGATCACATTCACCACAGGGAATTTGTGCCTGTACATAATATGTCTTAATTATTTTCCCTATTTCCCTCCCCTACCTTTAATTCTTCTTCCCCTGCCCCTTTGCAAAAGCTTTGTTTCCATATTTTCCTTTACATTAAAAAAGTCCCTTTTCCTTCCTTCCTTTCCCTTTCCCCACTCCCTCTTTCCTCTTCCCATTTGAACATGTTCTTTCTACCTCCCAATATCTATCCTTCCTTTTGCTCCTTATTTACCCTTTGGGTTTCTCACACAAGAGAACCAATGTGATATTTAAACACATGCTCCCAATTTATTTCACTTGAAATTATGGTCTTGAGTTGTGTCCATTCACTTAAAAATTTCTCGTGTATTTATTTTACTGCAGAGTATTTCTCCATTATACATAAAAACCACTTTTTCTTTACCCTTTTTTTAAACTTTCCTTTATACTTTTTTTTAACTTTTTTTTTACACTTTTTCTTTATCTCTTGATGGGCATATGGGCTATTTCCTAGGCTTAACTATTATAAATTGTGCCACTATAAGGATGAGTGTGCATATATCTCTGTGCTATGAGATGCTTTTAACTCTTTTGGGAAGATATCCAGAAGGGGAATAGCTGGGTCAAATGAAACCTCGTTTTAAGGTTTTAAGGACTCTCCACACTGATTTTCATAGTGGTTATACCAATTTACACTCCCACTAACAGTGGAGAAGGGTTTCATTTTCCCCACAGCCCTTCTGGCATTTGTTATTGGTTGATTTATTGATGATAGCCATTCTTTCTGAAATTAGATGGACTCTCAATGTTGTTTTCATTTGTATTTCTTGAATGACCACTGATATTGAACATTTTTTTCATATAGTTACTTGCTGTTTATACTTCTTCATCATTTCAGATGCCCACTTTTGGACTGGGTCTTTAAGATTGTGGGGGGTCTACTTTTTTGAGTTCTTTATGTATTCCAGATATTAGTCCTTTGAAGAGTAGCTGGTAAAATTGTTTTTCCCATTCTGTGGGTTGTTTCTTCACTCTGTTGGTGGTTTTATTTGCTGTGCAAACGCTTTCTAATTTGTTGTTGATTCTTTATAATATTTCCTGGGTGATTGGGGATTTGTTCATAAAGTCTTTGCCTATCCCTACATCTTCAAGAGTTTTACTTAGTGGTGGTGAAGGGCATTCATGCCAAAGCGCGAAAGGTTCACCATCTCTGGTTTTACCTATTCTACTGTCCAGCAGATTGTTTCTGCTCCACTATTTAGATCTTTGATTTATTTCAATTTTAGTTTAATGTATTAAGACTTAAAATAGCTTTGTATTGGTATAATGTGATCTCAAAAATTATATATACTGTAGTTTATTTCAGCTAAATTACAGCTATTTGAACCAATCACTCCCTGAAGCTGTGGACCTCTGGCTGTTGATGCTGCTGCCTATCACCTCCTGTGGCCAATAAGCACTGTGTAGACACCTGCCAGGCACATGAGTGTGGTGACTTCCAGATGCAGATGTGTGTGCATACATCAGGAAGGCTCTTGTCCAGGTAGCCCATCACTGGAACATGGCCTGCACCTCCATTTCATAGCAGAATTAAGGCTGCATCCAGGAGGCGGATGTCACATCTCCCACAGGTGCAAACTTTACTTCTACAAGACTATCAAGGGACAGTAGGACAAAACACTTCCTAACCTTGTCAGACACAACTATGGCCCCACTGCTTCAAATCTGGGCTTTCCTCACAGCTTCTGACACCTTGGTGGCTTTGCGGGTAGCAGAAACCTGTGGGTTTGCCCTTCTCACTCATCAGATTGTACATCTCCACTTTCCCAGGCCTGAGGTGTTGACAAAAGATAGGAATCTTCTTCATGCTCTCAGCTTCTGAACTAGGACCAAGTTCCAGAAGGCCTGGGAGGGGAAGACTACACAAACAGAAGCCACTGGATCATGCATGACCTCACACACTCCTCTAACTCACCCGGCTCCCAGCAGAGCATGGGGTGGGGACTCTTCCAGTAACACAGCACTCTGGCCAGCAGTGTAGTGCTGGACCAGTGCGGGCTGGTCAGAGCATTATGTAACATACACCCACACCCCCTGTCACTTCCAGAAACAAGCTATTAGGGGAAATGAAGCTGAAGAGTGATGTTTGAGTTCCCCATAAATCAAACTCCAGCATTCTGAAATTCTCAACAGCAGCAGTGGTAATAATAACAGCAGCAATAATGAGGCAACATATGCAAGAAGATACATAAAAGCCAGCTCTTCCGCTTCCTGAGATTTTGCACAGGCACATGCAGTCTCCACATCTTCTCTGGGCCCCACAGTAACCATGTGGTGCCAAGTTGCTAGTATTCAGCTCTGAAAACCCTGGGAAGCCTTGACAATGGAGGGCATTGGTACTAGGGAGAAAGTTTCATGTTCCCAGTGGCAAGAGGAACCAGGCACAACCACCAGGAGAGATGTGACAAAGAAGTACAGGATTTTGATGTGCATACACCACACACATGCAGACCAAAGGTCACCTCCTCCTTCTCCAAGACTGCAAACCCCACCATGGACCTGTGCCAATGTGACACAGAGATAAGGCAAATCTTTCTTAGGGGTTTCTGCAGCCTCATGAGATCAGCAGTGCACACTGCAGGTCTTTTAGTTACAAAACCCTGAGAAAAAGAGGCCTCTGTCTGAAGCACTTGAACTAAGTACACATTATCATTGCTCACTGTCTGGGGTAGGAGCTTTCTTCTCTGCAGTCTGGCCACTGGGTGAAAACATCCTTTGTTACACTTTCCTGACAGAATTGTAACTGTCAGGAGCATACATCCTGAGTTGTCCAGGCCCAGGTCTGTCTACCACTTGAGCCTTGGTGGGTTGATTACTTTCAAGCCAATCAATTCAAAGACACACTGCTCTGCACACCCATGACCCTCCTGATACATGAAAATGAACCAATCTCTCCTCTGCTCTTCAAATGGAGAGCTTATTTGTTTGAGGAATACAAGAGCCTCTACCAGCCTGCATTTCTTTAACAATATAGTGGCTCAGACCCAATTGGCTGCCCATACAGATCCCTCATATGTGGCAATTTGTGGTTGTAGACACTGTTTGGGAAGACCTTTTTTTTTGTGAAAAGAAATGAGATTCCTCTCTCTTTCCCTTCCTATATGGTGGTCACACAGTATAACATATGTATAGTGTGTAAAGACAGATATGCTTAGCTAGGAGTAAAGGAAAAATTATAATCCTCTTGCCCAGAGACAGTTATTAGCAATGTACATACTAGACCCTTCTTTATAACCTCCTTCTGGGGACACACACACACACACACACACACACAAAGCACACTTTATCTTGTGTTGCACTAGCTTTCTTACTTTACACTATGTAGGGCAGATCACTTCCCACAAGAATGAAAATAGCCTGGTTACCTACAATATTCCACCAAACATTCTGGGTGGACACACCCTGGCTCTTGCTGGTGGTAATGAGGTTGATTCAATTTCTCTAGAAAACAAACAACTTTGATGTTATCTTCAGTCATTTTGTTTTTGGAAGACATGACTTGTAAAGATGTCTTTGTTATTATAGTCTTCATTTCTTGGTGTGCCCTGGAGTTTTCAAAGATTATTGGAAAATTCTCTTTTTATCACTACTGACGATTGAACCCAGGGTGCTGTACCACTGAGCTATACTCTCAGACTTTTGTAGTCTATATTTTGAGACAGGGTCTAAGTTGTCCAGGTGGAACTCAAACTTGAGATCCTCCTGCCTCTGCCTCTAGGTATTTAGGCAGATAGGCCCAGATCACCACACCCACACCTCTGGACATCTCTTTGACAATTCTAGCACTCCCCAAAGCAACCTGGGTCATCAAAGGTTAACCGACAGGAACACTGAAGGCCACCTTGAGCAGCAGGAACCCTCTGCTTCTCCTCCATCTCAGTGGTAGGACCCAGCTGTTCCAGCATCTGGGTGTTCTCAGGGAGCTGGGAATATGGTCCATTAGAGAAAGGAAGATGCCAGCAGACATGCCCTTGACGGTGGGGAAAAGCCTGCTTTGGGCTTTGATTCAGAGGTGGGCACAGCAAGATAAGATTGCGAACATACCCACCTCAGAGAGGTGATTGTTAATAGCTGATGAAGAGCAACAGGCCATGAGTGGGGCCACAACCCTGATCCCAACATTTTATGTTCCTTCTACCATCCCCAGTATTACTAGTGGCTGATCAATGCTCTCTTTTCTTTTTCTAATGTTAAGTTTATCATTACATTTTAGGTATACAATAGTTACATTCATCATTGGGATCGCGTATCTTTACTTGATTTATCTTCGTTCTTATTTTTTCCTCATTTCCCAGGCTTCCCTTCACCCCCATCACCCTATTTACAAAGACATTGTTTCCATGTTTTTTTCTTTTCTCATATTTTTTTTCCCTTTTTCCCTTTCCCCTACCCCTCCCATTTCCCCTACTCTTTTAGGCCTTTTCTTCCCATTACACAATATCAATTATACATTTTGATCCTTATTTACACTTTTAGTTTTTTATACCAGAGAAACTATTAGGTATCTACACGTCTGTCTTATTAATTTCACTAAAGAGTACGTCCTCAATTTTCATCCACTTAGCTATTAATGTCTCTACTTTCTTGTTCTTTATGGCCGAGTAGTATTCCATTTTATAGAAAAACCCACATCTTCATCCAGTCTCCAGTTGATGGGTAATTGGGCTGTTTCCAAGTTTTAGCTATTATAAACTGTGCTGCTATAAACATGGGTGAGCATATTTTGCTATGGTATGATTCTTTTAATTCTTTTGGGAAGATATCCAGCTGGATCAAATGAGACTTCTAATCCTAGTTGTTTGAAGTATCTCCATATTGATTTCCACAGTGGTTGCACCAGTCTGCCTCCCACCAATGAAGAAGGGTACCTATTTCCCACAACCGAGCTAACATTTGTTATTTGTTGATTTCTTGATAGCAGCCACTCTTTCTGGGGTGAGATGGAATTTCAGTGTTTTCATCTGCATCTCTTGGATGACCAATGATGTTGAACATTTGTTTCATATGTTTATTTGCTGCTTTTACTTCATCAGAAATGCCTGTTCATTTCATATGCCCACTTTTGAATTGGGTCTTTGTATTGGGGGGGGTGTCTGATTTTGTTGAATTCTTTATATAGTCTAGATAGTAGACCTTTGTCCGAGGAACAGCTGGTAGAATTTTTTTCCCACATTGTGGGTTGTCTCCTAGCTCTGCTTGTGATTTCTCTGGCAGTGCAGAAACCTTTTAAAAAGATGAGATCCCAATTGTTGATTCTTTGTGCTAGTTCCTGTGCTACTGAGGATTTGTTCATAAAGTCTTTTCCTATGCTGCTATCTTCAAGAGTTCTATCTAACTTATCTTCTAGCAAGATTAGTATTTCTGTTTTAATATTTGTATCTTTAATCCACTTGGCTTTTAGTTTAGTGCATGGTGAAAGATATGGGTCTAGTTTTAATCTTCAACAAGTTGAAATCCAGTTTTTCTAACACCAGTTTTTAAAGAGGCTATCTTTCCTCCAGTAAGGATGGTTGGCTCCTTGGTCAAAGATGAGGTAGTTGAGTATGTCAGGAGTTGTTTCTGTTTCTAATCCACTCCACTGATCCTCGGGTCTGTTTCTTAGCCAGTACCATGCTGTTTTTAGCACAGTGGTTTTGTAGTATAGTTTCAAATTGGGGATTGTGATACCTCCTGCCATGTCTCTGTTGCCTTGAAATGCTTTTGCTATTTTAGGTCTCTTCTGATTCCAAATGCATTTTGGGATTGTTTTCTCTAGTTCTGTGAAATATACTGTTGGGATTCAATTGAGATTGCACTGAATCTGTATAGCACATTTGGAAATATGCCCATTTTCACTATATTATTTCTTCCTACCAAGGAATAAGGGATGTCTTTCCGTTTTTTTATATGCTCTTCAATCTCTTTTTTTTTTCCCAGAGTGTTATAGTTCTCCTTTGTTAGATTCCTAGATATTTCTTTTTTTTTTTGGATGCTACTGTGAAAGGAATTGTTTCCCTAATTTCACTCTTAGTGAATCTGTTATTTTTGTACAGGCTATTGATTTTTGAGTGTTTACCTTGTATCCAAAGGTTATGCTACTGAATCTGCCAAATAAATCTAGAAATCTTTTGGCAGTGTTTTTTGAGTCTTCTGTGTAGAGCATCATATTGTCAGCAAATAATGACAGTTTAACTTTTTCCTTTCCTATCTTTACTTGATCTTAGCCAAAAGGCCAAGACGTGATTCCTTTCTTATCTCTATTGCTTTTATTTCTATCTCTTGTCTAATTGCTGTGGCTAATGTTTCCAAAACTATATTGAACAGGAGTGGTGATAGTGGATATCTTTGTCTTGTTCCTGATTTTAGCATGAAGAGTTTCAATTTTTGACCATTTAATATGATGTTGGCTGTTGGTTTTTCAGATAGCCTTTATCAAGGTGAGATAAAGACCATCTATTCCAATTTTCTGCAGTGTGTTTATCATGAATTGGTGTTAAACTTTGTCAAATGCTTTTTCTGCATCTATTGAGGTGATCATATAGTTTGTCCTTGACTCTGTTAATACAGTGTATTACATTTTTTGATTTACATACATTGAACCATCTTTGGGTCCCTGAGATAAATCCAATTTGGCCAGGGTGTACTATCTTCTTGATGACCCTCTGTATTCTGTTTGCCAGTATCTTAATGAGGATTTTTGCATCTATGTTCATTAGGGAGATTGGCCTGTGGTTTTCTTTTTTGGTTGGATCTTTCCCTGGTTTTAGAATCAAAGTAACACTTGTCTCCAGGAATGAATTTGGGACTATTGCTTCCCTTGCAATTTCATTGAAAAATTTAAATAGTGGCAATAGTTCTTCTCTAAATGTCTTATAGAATTCAGCAGTGAAGCCATTAGGACTGGGCTTTTCTCTGTTGGTAAATTTTAAATTACATTTTCTTTCTTTTAAATTGAGTTTATTGGTACATTTTAGGTTTACAGTACAATTACATTCATTATTGGGATCTTGTACCTTTACATGACAGATCTTGGTTCTCATTTTTCCCCTTTGTCCCTGCCCTCCCTTCACCCTCTCCTCCCCTCTCCATTTACAAACACTTTATTTCCATTTTCTCATATCTTTTCTTTTCCCTTATTACCTTTCCCCTACCCTACCCACTTTCCCTACACCTTTAGCCCTTTTCTTCCTATTTCACATGGTCAATTACCTCATTAGGATCTTATGTACTGTTACAGTTTTTCACACCAGAAAAACTATTTGGCAGTTACACGTGTGACTTATTTATTTCACTTAGGAGTAGATCCTCAATATGTATCCATTTTCCTATGAATGAATCTAATTTCTCATTCTTTATGGCTGAGTAGCATTCCATTTTGTAGAAAGACCACATCTTCTTTATCCAACTGATGGGCAAATGGGCTCTTTCCAAGTTTTAGCTATTACAAACTGTGCTGCTATAAACATAGGTGCACATATATCATTGTGGTATGATTCTTTTAATTCTTTTGGAAAGATATCCAGCAAAGGGATGGCTGGGTCAAATGGAACCTTTACTCCCAGCTCTGTGAGGTATCTCCATGTTGATTTCCATAGTGGTTTCACCAGTCTGCCCTCCCAACAACGGAGAAGGGTTCCTTTCTCCCCACAACCCTGCCAACATTTGTTATTGGTTGATTTCTTGATAGCAGCCATTCTTTGTGGGGTGAGGTGGAATCTCAGTGTTATTTTCATCTGCATCTCTCGAATGACCAGTGATGTAGAACATTTTTTTCATATATCTACTTGCTGCTTTTACTTCTTTGTCTGAGAAATGTCTGTTCATTTCAGATGCCCATTTTTGAATTGGGTCTTTATATTTGGGGGAGGGCTGATTGTTTTGAGTTCTTTATATACTCAAGATAATAGTCCTTTGTCTGAGGAGCAGCTGGTAAAAATTTTTTCCCACATTGTAGGTTGGTAGAACATTTTTTTCATATATCTACTTGCTGCTTTTACTTCTTTGTCTGAGAAATGTCTGTTCATTTCAGATGCCCATTTTTGAATTGGGTCTTTATATTTGGGGGAGGGCTGATTGTTTTGAGTTCTTTATATACTCAAGATAATAGTCCTTTGTCTGAGGAGCAGCTGGTAAAAATTTTTTCCCACATTGTAGGTTGTCTCTCTGTTCTATTGATGTTTTCTTTTGCAGTGCAGAAGCTTTTTAATAAGATGAGATCCCAGTTGTTGATTCTTTCTGCTAGTTCCCATGCTGAGGATTTGTTCTTAAGTCTTTTCCTATGCCAATGTCTTCAAGAGTTCTGCCTAACTTATCTTCCAGCAAGTTTAGTGTTTCTATTTTAATATTTAGATCTTTAATCCACTTGGATTTTAATTTAGTGCATGGTGAAAGATAAGGGTCTAGTTTTAATCCTTGGCAGGTTGAGATCCAGTTTTTCCAACACCATTGATTAAAGAGGCTATCTTTCCTCCAGTGGGGATGGTCAGCTCCTTTGTCAAAGATGAGGTAGCTGAGTACATCTGGAGTTGTTTTTGTGTCTTCCAATCTGTTCCACTGTTAAATTATATTTTCAATTTCACTGATTATAATGTTCTGGATTTACCACCACAGGTGTTCCGTCTGTGGTTATATCTTCTCACATAAAAAAGCACCCTTGTAGGGGTGGGACAAGGATGTCCAGGTAACCTGCATCCTTAGAGAAGCTCCAATCCATAGGCTTCTCGAATTGTCAGGGAGATAGCTAGTCAGGTATAAGTTAGTTGGATCAAGAAGACTTGGGAATGGGTGTTCCTGAGAGCTGAACCCAGAATGTTCCAGGCTGAGGACTTCTCTTCTGTCTATTCACTCCTTACACCCCTCAAAGATGCGAGTCCAGCCCTGGTGGCACTGGAAGGAAAGTCTTGTCTGGTAGGTGGCGAGGCCCCTCTCCAGCCACTTTGCAGCTCCAGAAAGAGGCTCAGATGAGGAGGGGTATCCCAGGTCAGATATCTACACCTGCCATTCAGGGCCACTGCTCAGGGCCCATGGGGCATGGTAGCAGGAACTGTTGCCTTTATTCCAGAAAAGGCTTTTCCCAAGAAATGTGGCACAAAATGGTGGCAGAGAAGGCTACTTCAGAATGCCCATGTTCTAGATATGGTATTAACACTAAAAAGGTATGTTTTAGGAGCAGCTTATTTGTACAGAGGTGGACTTCTCACCTGTGCATTCACACAGTGGAAGCTGGGTTTCAACACATGTGAAAGGGCCTCTTCCTAGTCTCTGGGCCACTCTAGGTTGCTGTCTCTGCAGGGCCTACTCCAATCTTCAACACTGTCTCTCATTTAAGGAGACCACAGCAGGTCAAACTCAATCATGCCCACCTACTTCTGGGTGGTGGTGTTGGCAAGAAGCCCCTGGAAGGGTTTGGGTGAGCTGGGCTTTGTCAGGGGTGATTAGGAGATTTATGGATGTGCAGGTTCATCAGAAGTTACTGCTTGGTCACTCGGGTGACCCTTGGAGAAAGGGACCCGTTTTCCATTTCTGGTGCCTTTCATCTCAGGCAAACTCTCTGCTGAGTGCTGATGATCAAGGTACCAGGGGATGCCACCATGGTGTGTGATCCAGCAACCACACCCTTGCAGGAAAGGAAAGATCTGAGTACTCTCAGCAATTTGGTAAGTGTGAAGAGGGAAAGGGGGATCAGAGCTTGCTTTTTAATGGGTAGGTGACATTTACATGGTCTTTTAAAAAAACATTGTAGTAGGCTGGGGATTTACCTTAGTGGCACATCACCTGCCTTGCAAGCACAATGACTCGAGTTTATCCCTAGTACTAAGAAAAAAAAAAAAAAGCCACTGTAGTTTGTTTGACATGGTGGCACTGCCTGCAATTCCAGTTACTCAGGAGGCCAAGGCAGGAGGATTGAAGTTTGAGGCCAGCCTGGGCAGTTTAGTGAGATCCTATCTCAAAATAAAAAATCTAATAGAAGGGCTGTGTATCTAGCTCAGTGGTTGAACAGTTGGCTAGCATGCAACTCAAGGCCATGGGTTCCATCTCCAATACTGAAAGAAAAAAGTCCTATGTGCTGCAGGGAAAGCTGAGTCCTGCACCTTCCCTAAACACACAGAAGCATCTCCACACTTATATCAGTTACTTAAACCTTGATTCATGTAGCAAATGTTCCTCCACTACAGAGAAAACTTCTCAGGAGATGGGAAGGTGGCAATGCCATAATAGACTTGAGAAGTTCTCAAGATGTACAGAAAAAATTTCCCTAGCAGGGTCCCAGCGCTAAAGCCAGTGCAATGATGAACAAGGTGAGGCCTGAGGCTGATAATGCTCTTATTCTCTCCCAATTATCAGGAGCATTTTAGATCCCCCTCTTTGAGGACCAGAATAGTGAGTAAAAGCACTGGCAGGGGAACTACCTTGTGCCCATCCCAGTAGTGATGGAGGGATAAGCACTTAGTCTGGTAGGCCTCAGTAAGCCTGTGGCTCCTGGGTAAGGAGCGTCTGGTTCAGTAATGGGATTATACACTTACATGTTGGTTTCTATTCGGAAGGCTCACAAGCTTTCCCAAACCTTAAATCTGTGGGATCGCTTAACCCCTGAAGAAATACCCATGAAGGGTGATCAGTGTGAGGCGCTTCATTTAGTGACAAGCCCCCATCTGCTTGATGTACACTCCCAGAGAGCCCTTCTTAAATGGGGGACAGGTTGGAGTAGGAACACGCCGTGTCTATTAGGAAGTGGGCCATGCAGGGACAAAAATATCCCATTTCCTCTGAAGCCCATCTCCGAGGTAGGGTGGGCCACACATTCTCAGAGAGGGCAGGGAAGTCCTCACTGTGGATAACGGTCTGCCCAGACTGAATTTGGAGCCACAGACCTGCTTACACATGGCCTGCTAGAAGTCTCACATGTGCATTTACTTCTTGTAGCTATGGTGATTAAAACTTGCAAAAGCAACACTTTTTGCACAATATTACATGTTACTTAATGTTTGGATACTGATATTTTCTCCAGTTGGATTTTCCTTAATTTAAGTCTACACATCAATCTGGAGAAACACATATTGCTTGTTTAGGATGCAAACTGAAATGATCTATAATGGGAAGACTTGGGGTATGCAAGGTGTTGTGTGTGCACTGGGAAATGACTCTAGTCCCACATAGACTCCAGGAGAGAAGCAGCAAAGCTCCCCAGGCCATCTGCTCCTTTCAGGGCACCCAGCGCGATGGTGAGAAGTGAGCAGCACACGTACTACACAGATCTGCTGCAGATGCTCACAAGCACTGCATGGAACTAATTCAGAGATGGCAAAACAATTCCAGCCTCTCTTTAGATGCTATTCTGCTCCTTCTCCACCCCACTGCATCAGAGACTCTGACAATGAAAGGCTGGAAGTTCCATCTGCACCCTCTGGTCACAGTCAAAACAGGTTTCCTGTGAAATCCAGAATCTGAAGGCTATAAAATGTGCCTCACTTACCACATCCCCACATGGTAGGGACCTCCGGTAATCCTGAAAATGGCAGCCTGAAAATGAGTATTTAATAGGAAGGCCTTTCTAAATTTTTCTTTAAGGCTCCCAACAACATTGATACCATACTGTACAGGATCAATCTTAATTACCATCCATGTGGAATTTTTTCTTGTGGCTTTTTGTAATGAAAAAAACATTAATGAGAAACTTTAAAGGCTTGTTAACAGTCTCCTTTCATCAATCAGAGGTGCTGTCAGGCCAGGCTCTGCTGTCAATTTGCACCTCACTGTCCAGCATCCACTTCCTACTTTCTCATCCACGCAGGGCCCCACCCCCACTACAGATCCTTGTCGGAGCTGCCCTTGGTGATGGAGGCCAGACGTTCTCCATCTGTCAGCAGCTGGAGCCACAGGGTCCTGAGGACTCTGGATGGCCGCCCTCGGTCACCTGCAGACAAGTCGGGACCTGCAGTTTCTCTAGGTTGGGGGCCCTGGCTTTTGAGTAATACCTTCCCCTTGTTTCAAGTACAGACAGACAGACAGACAGGCAGGCGCTGCTTGGCAGAGGCCTTCTGCAGAGTCCTATTTATATCTGTGTCTTTCAGACTGATAAACAAAGTGGATATGAACTTTAGCTTCTCTAATTCAAACTTCTAAACAAGAACCCATGAACCCAGATGGTTGGAAGGAGGCTAAATTTAACCTGCCACTTGAGGGCCACCAAGTGCCCTCTGCCCCACTGCCACACATCAGCAAGAAAACCCAAACAAGATAGGTGGAAATGCAAATTTGTCCCACAATAGGAAACTCAAAGGGTTTAGTTTCCCAACTTGACTTCTGGAAAATCTTCAGAGTAAAAGAAACTCTGTTCCCCACATTAGGCCAATTTGGCTATCATTCCAGAGTCCTCCTACATGCTATTTGAAACCCAAATAGCACTAGCAGAGGGAAATGAACAATTTTCATATGGAATGAGCTCTGATTTCCTGCCTATCCTGATAGTGGCGAGATCCAAGCTAACAACATTTGTCCATAGTTGTAGCTATGGATACTCACAAAGTGGGCAAGAAGGGAGACAGATCTGGGGTTACAACAGAACCTGTGAGAACTTTTACCTGGCTGTAGAAATCTCCCTGCCCCTTGAGACTGTTCCTAATCCCTCAGGGCTCCCACCAGTCACATACCATGGAGAGTTCTAAGCAATCTGCATGCAGGTTTTTCTCAGTCTGCACTTTTATAGGAAATACATTCTGGATAGCACTGGTATTCACGAGTGACCTAAGAAACAAAGGCAGATGGTGTCCATATGAACATACCTAGGTTTAACGTGCTTTGGCTCCTTGAGATGGGATTTGGGATGACCAGGCAGTGGTAGAGAGCCATGGAATAAAGATTTATACTAGAAGAAACTTGACTCAGTCAGATGATTTGGATCTGCAGCACATGATAGAACCAGTGAGGGTTGTTTAGGAAGTTGTCAGCTGTGCAGGAAGTGTCAGGATCTAAAATCCCAATTAAGTTACCTAGAAGGTGAGCCACTGCTTCCTTTGAAAAGCCTACTGCCTACAACTGTTGATTCTGGATTTGCAAAAATCAACTACCTCTGTAGTTCTGCAAACCCTCTCATAAAAGCCCTTCAGAGTTCCTGATTGGGCATCGGCCAATACCATTACAGCCACACTTGCACAGTTATAGTTTTTCTTCTTTGGGTGTAAAGACTTAAGCTCTCTCATTTCATCACCGCATGCCACAGAACACAGTGAAGTGGGTGAAGTTTAGTACCTCGTGTCCTCAGTGGGCAGACAGTGTGGGAGAAAAACACCCCTCCCTCGCAAAACTCGGCCTCCTGCCTGGCCAAAGGCATTTATTCCATTATAATAAGTGTGGTTCCCAAGAAAAATTATTGTCTCTGAGTCTTGCATTACCTTGGCCTCTGGAAGTGGCGGGAGCAGCGTGGCTGGTAGGAGCAGCAGTGGCTGTCACGCCGCACTGGTCTCCACGTCAGCATTCAAAGCACCACAGTGCTGGGCAGGGAGACCCGGAGGGTGAGGGGCACCTTGGGTCAAGGCCAAAGAACACAGCTTTCTTGTTCCAACATTTCTTTTATTTGGAAAATATTTTCTGTATTTCTTTATGCCTTTCCTTTTCCTCTTTACTTGCACAAGCTGCACTGCAACCTCAAGCCAAAGCAGCTCTAGGCGACCTGTGCTGTTGTTTCATGTTGGCCTCTGCAGAGCTTGTCCTCGGAGCAGTACACAGCCACGAAGGTGCGAGGCCTGCTACCACTGTCAATGGCTACCTCAGGGCATCTGTCGAACCTGTTATGACAGTGCCGAGGAATCCTTCAGAGATGAGAACAGAAGTGGCTTTTGTGCTGCTCAAAGGGCACAGCCCTAACAACCCCACATGCACTTCTGGGCTGCGTGAAGTTGCCAGTTCCCCTTGGTGAGTTTGGTGAGGCGGTGCTCAGGCCACTTGTGGCTGACCCAGGCCAGGACTCGGCCCTCAATGACTGCAGAGCCCCAGGTCTCCTCCAGAGACTGGCCTTGCCTGGAAACTTGGAGATCACACAGGAGACTCCTGTTGTGCAGGGCACCCAGGTGCTCCCAGCCCAGCAAGGCAGCCTGTGGACAATGCACGCACCATTGTGTGGGAGGCAGCCTGCAGGACTGTCTCGGAGTGGGTTGGGTTCCACCCTGCTGCCCGCGTTCAAACTCATCCTAAAGTAGAGCGAGGCTGGGTTCTCCCACAGCACACTGCAGTCACAGTGCCCTCTATTGGAAGGTGTGCACATAGAACACACACGCAGGCAGCTGCAGGGCCTGGAGTTGTGCCTTTGAGAACTAGAACACTCTTCTGTTGAGGAAGAAGAAAAAGGCAGCAGGCAGTGACTCCTGGTGACTCTGGGGTGCCAGGTAGACATGCGCATAGCATAACCCTTCAACAGCCCCTGACGCAGGGGCATCCTGGCCCTCCTCATGCATCTTCCTGGCATATCATACAGAGATGGCCCCTCTGCTCTAATAGTAAGATTTAAGAAAATCAGCTAAAACACTCCACTGAGGCCAATGGGAGTGTGTTAGTGGTCACAAACCATGGTGTGGCAGCCAGGTCACTGTTCTGAGAAACCTGATGTCTCTATGACCCGTCATCTGTGTGAAACTCACCTTGCCTCATAACAATTGAGAATGACCAAGTGCAGAAGACAAGTGGGTACTGGTCCCATCATTTTATGCTCAAGGAAACACTTCCAGAAGTAGTGTGTAAGACAAGGAAACAGTGAAGTGTAAACTGGGGAGAAAGGCCTGCAGCTTGTTTTCTAAGGATAGCACTCCATACCAGGCACATCCAAACCACGAGGATGTATTTCCATCCAGTGACCTGTGACCTGTGCAAACCATGTGAGCTTCCCTGGTGTGATTCACACAGGCACAGAGAAGCTGTAGAAGCTACAGCTTTCTGTAGCACAGTTGGGTGCAGTTTATTTTCTCCATAAATCATGTGCTCTCTTTTATTCATCTCTACTCAAAGCTGTAAGTTTTTCCTCCATTTTTTGGACATAGTTAACTTTAAAGCTAAATGGCCAGCATAGTCATAAAGTGTTGGATTGCATCACATGGCAGAATTGTAAACAGGCTTCAGTGCTGTTGGAGGCATGAGCTGACCTACTACTCTGTGATCTTGCTCTTCCCGGCCAGCTCTAGGGTCTGAATGGGTCCCTGTTCCTCACGAGTGGCTTGTCTTCCCTGCTTCTCAGAGCATCCTAAGCCAAAGACAACGAGAGGCTAGGATCTGGGGTGAGAGCTAAGTACCTAGAAAGGTGACAATTCAGCCAAACCCATGTCTCAAGAGCTGTCTTTCCAAATCTTTCTGGAAATGGTTATTTTCTATCTAGTTGATCTGATTGTATGGGGATACATTTGCCTCAGCTGTTCTAGCAGCTAGTACAGAGTACCTGGCTTGTCCACTTTCCTTCAGTTAGATTTGAGCATGGAGTATTCAGGCTGAGTGTGAGTCGTCATTCAGCAGGACAAATAGCCAGGAAGGAAGGAAGGAAGGAAGGGCCACTTGGGGACCCTGCTGGGGTGGGGTCAACTGTTCAGTGTGGACAGTCTAGGGTAGCCAGCTGGGTGCCAGGTGCTTCCCCCTTTCCAGGCAGGGCCCCTAAGGTTTTCCAGGCTTTCCCCACTCTCCCCATTTTAATGGACATTAAAAATGGAACAATAACCATTTTAGAGAAGGGAACCAATGACACACACAATGGCTGGTCATCTGAATGCATTCTGCTGTAAAATGTAGAAACAAGAAAGGGCAGCCATGCTATGTCCCTCAGGACACATCTGGCTCTTTTAATATAGTGGTGCCACCACACATCCTGCCTCCAATGTGGCATTACATTTATGTGTCACTCAAACGTTTACTTCGAATACAAATACTCAATTTTAGACAATAAGCTGAGAGCTAGTGGTTCCGGCCAGACCTTACTCCCGGCAGGCTGGCTTCCCTACTTGATTGCCTTCGTGGGCCAGAAGCCACTCCTTCACACCCTTTCCTCCAGAGTAGTTGCCCATGGCTCCGTCACTGCAGATCACTCTGTGGCAGGGGATGAGGATGGGAACCTGAAAAACAAGGGCCACCACTGTCAATCTGGCTATGGGCTGGCAAGGTCTTTGGGAATCAAGAGCAAGGCCCCAAGTAAAACTGGTCTAGCACTTCTCAGGCAGGGCTCATGACAGACAGGCTGCTGGCACTGGGCATTGGTGCCAGAGGTATCAACATCCCCATCAGTACCCCCACAGAAGCCTTGAGCTGGGAGTCCTAAATAGGATGTAGGGCACACGCCCTGTGGTGTGGGAGGTGGGGGCCTCTTTCAGAAAATCCTTTTATACCAACTTTTGGGAGTGGACAACTTACCTTCATCTGATGAGTAATTTATTATACATATCATCAGAAGTTAAAATTAAATTTCTGAGATCAGGGTGGGATGTGACCTTTTCAGACAGTCCTTGGCTGTGACAGGAGGCCTTAGGGATGATGGTGCTTGGTTAGCCAAGTGCAGCTACATGCCTAATGCCATCTATACTCTGGTGTTACAGTTTTGCTGGAACACAGCCATGTTCTTGGTACATAATTTATATGGCTGCTTTGTCAAACCTCGAAACACTTACCCCCAGTCCATCACAGGAACAGCTGGCCAAAGCCTGCCTACTTGGCACTGGTACTGGGATATCTTCCTTTTCCCTCATCTTTGGGAAATTTTAGAGGAGTTTTGCACGTTTCCAGCTTCCATCCTTCCCCTCAGTCTCCCACAGCCAGTCCATACTGGGTCAGGGCTGGTCAGCTTGGATCAACCAATCCCAGAATCACCCCCAGACCAAGGCCCTCACCCAGAGTGCTGTGGATTCCCCACTCAGATAGTCTGGGGCTCTCTCCTCCAAAAAGCTGCCCTCTAGCTTTTAATCTTGAGAGAGAGAGAGAGAGAGAGACAGACAGACAGACAGACAGAATAAATGAATGTCCATAGTCTGTGAAGGCTGGGAGCAGTGGCTCTGGCCCTTCTTCTGTTTCCATGTGGAGGGACCCTGCTGGCTTCAACTGCTATCACTCACAGCGGAAGAGGGATGAGAACTCAGGAAGCGCAGCGCCTCATGGGTTCTGAGATGACCTGCTTGCCTGCTGGAACAAGGTATTCTGATTACTCCTGAGAGGGCTGGTGCATTTCTTGGGTGGGAGGTCTGAGCCCAGGCAGCAAGGCTAGCGGAAGTCTGATTCCCATGGGAATTACTGGAAGACACCATAGCCATGCCATTGTTCCAGTTTTATATTTATCCTAATAAAGTGAACATCTAGGCATCCCCTATGCATTTCTTGATTGGCTTAGGGCACAGGTAGAAAAAAGCAGGGATGGGATTAATGTTCCCCTGAAGGCCACAGTGAGTGGTGTCACCTCTGGTTGTCCACTTGTCTTCCAAGGTGGCACTGGAAACAGTTCAGAGCATGCTCAGCATGCCAGGGATGGCCACACTTGGATCACCAAGGGTAACATCCCATGTACACACTGCAAGCTCAGCAGCCATTTTTGCCTAAGGATCCCAACAAGTAGTTCCTAAGAAGAGTGGTTCTGGATGCATCCCCCAGGACAGCCATGTGGTGGGAGCTCAGCAAGGCTCTGCATCCCTAAGGAAAAGATTTGCCTGAGAGTCCCTGGGGAAGTAGACTTCAGCCGTATATCACTCAGTGACTGGGAAGAAGGAACCCAGGTCCTCAGCCACCAAAGCCCTGGGACATATGCGGTGCCATGTCTCAGCATTGAGAAAAGTGTAATGCTAGCTGCTCCATGAAGAAGGTAAACTGCCACCGAGTGCAACTATAGCAATGGGTGCCAGGTCCAGAGAGGTGAGGAGGATTCAGGCTCACTGCCATAGGCAAGGCAGGCACACAGCAAGTGCCCAGGCCCAGCCTATTCACTCACACGGCTACCCTGTTCCAGATGCCTGCCTGACAAGAAACATAGACATTCCCACTGGACTCCAAGGGTGAAGATCCCCCGGATTGTTGCTGGATACTATCCTGACTCCCAGCTTTCTTTCTCCCTCTCACTTGGCAGTTCAGAGAGATCTCTGCCTCCTATGCACTCTCTGTCTTTATCCATCCCTCAAGGAAGCAAACTGAACTCAGTGACCAGTTACTAGTCAGCTAAGTTTCTAAGGGATGCTGCATCTGAAATTGCTGAGCTCTGTATCTGGGAACCCTCTGCTTCCCAGGGTGTTGCTTCCTACCTTACATGACCGAAGCCCTCACTGTAGGCATCCTTGTGGTCATCACTGTGCCCTCACCAATCAGACTGCACCAGCCAAGCATTCCCCTTTGTAAGGCTCAGCTATATATGTCCCAGGGGAGGAGGGTCATCCCAGCCACCCAAGGTCACATGATATTTTGACAGCAGCTGAATCCATCCACTGCCTTCTTGACAGCTCAATGTGTGCACTGCCTTTTTTTTGAAGTGAGTCTGATGTGGTGGTGGTGGGACTTTGTGGGCTGGTGACCCATGTTGGCAGGTAACAGGACTTGGGTGGTAGGGATCTGGCTTCTCTCACCCTACAAAGCTCATCCTGGTTTCACTACAAGTTTGGTGATTACTATGGTGACGTGCACAGATGTAGTCTAAGAGTGTCCCAGGGACCAATCAGCACGTTATTGGGGAGGGAAAGGAGACTGACTGTTTATGTGAAGCTGAACAGGTTAAAAAGTGGACAGCATGCTATGGAACTCAGCATCTATCCCAAACTCCCAATCTCCCAAGGAGAAATAGAAAACATTAAGAATGGAGTATTTTCTCCGGTGGGTGGCATTTTGTTCTTGTTACTGCAGACTGAACTCGGAGTCTTTGTGTTAAACTGTGACCGCAGTCCTTTTCTTTTCAGACAGGGCTGTGCTAAGTCACTAAGTTGCCCAAATTCGTTGGGCTTGAACTTGTGCTTCTCTTGCCTCCGTTTTCCAGAGTGCTGAGATTATATGTCTGACTGGTGGCTTTTGTTAAACCCAACAGTCATGTTAGCAATTTCTGTTGAGGACAGTATTAGACAGTACCTAATTTTCAGTTTTGATTAAGAGGTAGTCATTTAACCTAATCTAGCTTACAAACACTTAGGCACAATTTCTATTTTCTAGCAGAGTTCACAACCGAGCTTTGATTTTTCTGCCTTCCCTCTTAACACTATGAAATTATAAAAAGGAGTAATAAAAACCTCTCTCTGTCTCTCCCTTCTTTCTGTATATCAATTACAGAGATTGGACTGATGGCAAATAATGACAGTGACTGTGACAGCTTTGGCCAGTCTTCATCTCATGTCTGCAGAGATGGGAACAGGTCACTTACTAATATAGTTTTACCATGAAACAGGACCCACTGCTTCTGCTTCAGTTTTGGTGGTAGGTTTCTGACTATTAGAACAATGAAACCCCTAAAATTTATTGGGGCCCTAAGGACATTTTCAAAGGATCCTTACCCTCTACGCCCTCTTCTTTAAAGCCTGTGCTGCATAAAATGTAATTTTTATCAATAACCAAGATGCTCATAATATCACAGCTGCATTGAAATCTTCATGCTGTGGAAATCTAATTCATCCAATACACGAATCCATCACTTACGCAGACCCTCTCTCAAATGCTATAAAACTTCCAAACCCATAGATTTGTCTCCAACAAAAATAACATGAAGGGGCCTTTCAATCAATAATGGAATCCCTCTGATTCTGGAACTGGCTGAATATTTTTTCCAACTTCGCCTTTGTTCTTCTGGGTAGAGCCCACAAGGGAAAAAGCTTGTTTTCACTTGCAACCTCATCAATACCTAAATCCTGGTGAACAAGTGACACCGAGAAGTTGTAATCAATAGCTCCCTGTGCGTTTTTTTTCTTCTGGTCAAATGGTTCAGCTCCACTGACAACCCTGACACTTAGAACATGATGCTAAATCTTTATCAACAGCCATCTGGGTGACTGGCAGAACAAGACTGGGGGGGTCATCAACGCTCAGGGCAATCTGAGAATAAACTAACTCCTCAGGAATGTGTTTGTTTAGAAAAAGGTGGGAAACTCTCCATGCATGCATTGATTGACTCTGAAATGCATTTAGCAAAGTCTGTCTGAGGATGAAGGAGAAAGGAGCTTTGTGGGGTAGGGGTTTTGAGGAGTCTTCAACTCGATACACTAGAACACTGACCATCCTTTCCTTCTGGGTAGGGCACAACCTTCCAGAAGGCTGCTTGATCGCCTGATGGGGCTGGTGAGTGCTGCTTAGAAAACTTGGAAGAATACAATTTCTAGGATGTAGAGACTCCCACACCACAAAACCCATTCCGTACTCTGGGAAAGAGGGGGGCAAAAATATACTCACAACCAGTGCTATGACGGGAACAGCATATGGTCATATTCTTGTGGCACCTAAGGAGCTAGTGCAGCATGGTGTTTATGGTATTTCTAGCATTCTGAACCCATTTTTTTCACCCTTGCTCTCTTAAATGCACAACTGTTCTGCTCAGCCTGAATGTAAGAGGTGTTTTCTGCTAGCCCCTCTCAACTTGCCACCACTGGAGCTGGGTGATGCTTACAGTTCTCCAGCTGGGTGGAGACACCCACCAAAGGCAGGGATACCAGGCGCAGTCCATTGTGAGTCAGGACCCTTTTCTTCCTCAAGCCCTTGGGTCGGTCACCTTCTGACTCTCCTAGCCCAAAGTTGGGGATCCTGGTGGGGGACTCATCATCCTGAGCTACTGTATAATGTGCAGCAGCAAGTTATTTAGGGAATATTTGGGCACGTCTTGTGCGCATATATAGCAGCTCTGGGTACCACAACAACCTTCTGCTCAAGCTCATGGTCCCTGCATGAGTCAAAGTCTACAGAAAGGCCACAGAAGAAACATAGCAGCACCCAGGTAAGGATGCTGAGAGGGAGACAGCTTGCCTGTGGAACCTTCCTTCCAATTCTGTGGTCACCTCTATTCTGGGATGTCCATAGGTACATATTAGGCATTATGAGTTTTAAATTCTGTAATTCTTTTTTCCAAATTTAGATGACTGAGGCTGTATCTGAACAGAGACATTCATAGAGATTAACAGCAGAAGAAAGAATCACCTTGGTGTGCAGAACAATACATTTTCCTCAATATTGCCATGAGTAGGTCACTAACTAGTGATGGCATTTCCACAGCAGAGCAAGTAGAAACTTCTGGTATTGCAAAAGGCAGGTGGAGGTGTTTACCAACTTGTGCATGTCAGTCATCTGAGCATGTTCTACCGCTGAAGTAGCAAGCTGCACATATGGAGGAAGCAAGTGGTACTGGTGCCCATGAATGGGGGCAGCTCCCATCTCCACGTGCACAAACAGGGAGTCATGGACAAAGTAAAACGGCTCCATTCCCATTTTAATTGCCTGACCATATAAAATTGTGTATGTGCTCTGCAGCCTGCTGCAGGAATGACCAGAGGAACATATGACCACCTTCTCTGCCTTTACCTCTGGAGACTCCAACCTCAGTGAAGAGAAAGACCAACTCCACCCTAGGGGCATGAAGAGGAGAAGCACTGCCTGAAACAGTAGCTGCGATGATATAGAAGGAGGGTACACAGAATGTTGGCTGCCAATGTTCTTGTGGGGCATTAAACAGAGCCGCAGCATGATGACATTTGGGCTGCCTCTTCATCTATAACAAAGCCAAATGCGACAAAGTTGAACAGGGACCTGGAAGAGGATGGTGGCTTCCCAAAGGGAAGACAGAGATCAAACTTTGGTGGGAGACATCAAAAACCATCTTCAGAAATTGGATATGGAAACATTCCACAGGCACTGTAAAAATTCATCGAAAGCATCTTTGTGAACACCCTGCAATTAATATACAACAGGTGCAAAAGGAAACACTGAGCGCCCCTGGATACCGTCACCCAAACCCAGGACAAGAGCTAGGAGTGAGTAGAGTGTGTGGGCCATGCTGCATCTGGCTGCAGACAATCTGGTGTATTTCAACAAGGCAGACAACCTCCCCCTGAGGAGGGTGTACAGTGAGACAATACGATCCACCACAAACCCACAGGAGTTGCTTCTTCAAGAATAACAATGCAGTCTTGTGCAAAAGGCTACGTAATTGCCATCTCCTAGAAACCAGAGGGCTCTGCCCTCGGGCTGCTGCAGTGCGTGGCAGGAGCAGCCGGCTGTGGTGAGAAAACGCCTCTCCCTTGTGAGCAGGGATGAAAATAGTTTTAAAAATATACAGCAAAGCCACAGCAATTTTTTAAAAAAGTGGGCTCTATCTGATTTAGTAATTTCCCATCCCATGATACAATGATCACATTTGCTCTCCCTGATAAGATGGCATTCTTCTATCATATTACAGACTCGCATAGCTTTAGGGAGAAACCATTACTAACTTGATAGCACACCCTCACCAGGCATGGTGGGGCTGATGAGCAGGAGCATTCTCAGGGTGGTGCAGGATGTCCCTGTGGGTTGTGTGGCTGCCGTGCCTGCTCACCTACAGCATCCATAGCCACATGCTGCAGGTGACATCCTGCTCACACGTGATGGTGTGGGCCACAACTGAAGAGCCAAGGTACCTACTATGCTCGTGCCACTGCTGGCCACACAGCCCCTAATCCCCCTGTGGCTTGCCCTATCCCATAACCATAGTCAGGCCTTTCTGTGCATGTTCAGTAAGATCTGATTACAGACTCTTGGAGGGACAAAGATGCCTAAGAGGGGTTATCCTGGTGAGATGAACCACGGATAGAGCATGTTGTCCATGTCGCAGGGTCTTGAACCTCCTGTGCTCATGGCCTTGACACCCAGGAAACCCACGGCCTCAAAGACAATGCAGCCCCCAGAGAGACGAGGTTGCACCATTTTAGGTACAGCCTCCTAGAAGGAGGTAGGTGGGCTCTTAATCTGTTGTGACCTCTACTGTACTCATGGCATTGGGAAGTGCTGCCCACACAAAAGGCACCCAACATTCTTGACTGTGAAGTGAGTGACTGAATGAGTGGACAAATGAATGGGACCTCCTTCCTGTCTACTTCTCTGGGCTCCACCCTTTTTCACGCTCCTTGCCATGATCAGGGGTCAAGTAGCTGGGAAACAATGGGCTCTATCCCAGCTGTCTCCTTCCTCTCCACCCCCAGAAGCACCGGTTTTCTCTGAAACATATTTAATCAAATGACAATTCACCCCCAAGTGCCCACTTGACCTTGGCCAGCCTGACACCCATGTCTCTGGAACTTACAGGATTGCTTCTCATAGCTCCTCCCACTGCGCGAGCTGCTTTGGGGTTGCCTGCCAGGGCTGCTAATTGCTGGTAAGAAATTGTTTCTCCGAATTTCACAACATTCAGCAGCTTCCATAACACCTGTCTGGTGAATGAATCTGAAAGGAAGAATACAGAATGATGTTATTTGGACAAATGGCTCCAACAGCTCTGATATAAATAGCTGCCAGTCCCAGAGCAGAAAATGCAACGACACAAATAGAGGTGTTACATTCAATTAAAACACAGCCTCCACACAGTGCCCTGCCGCTGTGTCACAAGCAAGGAGAAGTAGGTGGGAGGCAGGCACAAAGCAGCCAGGCCCCTCAGAAGTCTTGCACGTCTCTGCTTTCTTATCTGTAAATTCTTTCCCATCTTTCCATATTCCATGTGATGCTTTTCTGGAAGGTGGGTACATATGTATTCATGAACAGCTCAGTTAATAAGCAGAGAGGTTCCTGCCTGCTCACCTATTTGGAAGCTTTTTGGACTGCTGGTTAATTTCCATCTTCAGCTGGGACGCAGATGGCAAAAGTAGCCAGGGACAGCATTGAAGTATTATGCTAGCCACACACATCTAGCAGTGGGCAGGAGAGCTCTCAGCTACTGTTCTGAATGCCAGACACCCTGGTATGTGGGCGGGTGATGACCTTGGTTACTTGGTTACAGTTAACGAATAGGGCTACGCAAAGAAAATAACTGTTTCCCATTTTAATTGGTCGCATCAAATCGCACGCGCTCTGCTTCCTGCTACCAGAATGACCAGGGGACCATGTGGCCAGTCCCTCCCTCTTCCTCTGGGGTTTAGAAATGTTTCCTGGGTGTGAAGCTTGCAGGGCAGAAACCCAGGCACACGAAGGAGGCCAGTCTGAATCCGATACCTTTTGTCTTTCCAGAGGAGACACATCCTCCATCCCAGTGGCTCAAAACACTACGGGGACCAGAGTTTCTCAATGGTGACAGCAAAGGGGAGGACTCTGTGGACAGGAATGATGTTTGGGAGTGTGTCCGGGAGAGCACTCATTACACTCGGTGCCAAGCTGGCAAAGTGTGATTTTGTTCTTGAGGGGAACACACCCTTACATGCATGTTAAATAATAAAAATCACTTCTTAACTGAAGGGTACGATAATCACTTCACTGGGAAAAAAATCTGTTTAGTCTTTATTATAACATTAAGCAAATTAAACATCAGCATAATCCAGGTGATACTAGAAAAGGGTCATCAAAGAAATTAACTTTGTTGTTCATTAATTTACATGGATTAGTAGAGGGCAAAAAGATAGCAAATGTGCTCTAGTTTTTTGTGATATAATTTCAAACTGTACACCATTTGTGGCAGGAGGGTGACTTTGGGGTTAATCAGACTGATTTGTCCTTTTAATTGCTTTCTATTCAAAGAAAATTCATTAGATAATGTTCTCTTCAAAATTCATGAATCAATTTAACTGAAGAAACCGCATTAACAGCTTTGGGTTCATTAGCACATGCAGTTGTGAGAGGCTGATTGCTGGGAGGGTTTCCTTAGGCAAACAGACTCTGTTTACTGTCTTTCTTCGGAAAGGGGCTTGAAATCACACTGTTAAACATTATTATTGTTACTGTTGTCGTTATGCCTAACTTAAAAAAAGAAAAGGGAAGGCGGAGAGAAAGGTAACCTGGTGTCACTTATGGAAAGGGATTTGGGGGACACTGCGTTGGGAAAAAAACAGTAGAAGCAGCCCTAGATCTTGCAAGAAGTGAAGGCCGATCCCTGCCCTGCTGGGAGAGCACAGCGTGGTAGCCTCTCTTCTGTTCTTTGAACCAGGGAGAGATGTGGCCACAGTGTTCTAGGAGAACCACCTGGAACTTCAGTAAATCCGTTGGAATAAAACAAGGTGGATAACCCAGCTGGAACAGAGAGTGGTTTGGAGAGATAGCGGCACTACCTTCCAGTGCCATTCACCATGTGTCGTGTTGGCCTTGAGCGCTGCTCTGACGGATGACTGCCAAGTTAGGGAGCACCTTTGTCTTCAGTTGCAAGTATTACATAGTGGAAGATTATATGTCTGTATATGAACCAGAGTTTTCCAAACATGTTCAGCTTCACTCTTTTGTCACAGAAAACTTTCTTAAATGGTATGCACCAAGCAATATATCGGGTGGTACAGCTCAAAAGATGTGATATTTCATAATCAAGCACATTATTTTTATAAATACACGCAAAAACTCCATTTCATCCTGTAGGAAACAAATGCTTTAGTTAAAGTAGTGCTCAAAGATGGTGCCTTTGACCCCAATCTGTCCACAATCAGATGGCTGTACTGTCCCTATTTGCCGCAATTTCTAGTAAATGTCTTTCTAAAATGTAGGAAAATTTGCCAGTAAAAACCAAAACATGTTAATGTGGAAAATACAATTTCTGGAGGTTGAAATCATCACTTAAATCCACAGTGGCCAGCTCAGTACTTTGGGTGGTCCAAAGGGAAACTATTAACACACTGTCCTTGTCTAGCATGGGTGTCCCTAAGAGTGGGCCCACAACCCTGTGCTGTGGGAGAGGCCTCTGCACTCCTCATTCTGGTACTCCTTTCCTTCATGGCTTTTCTCCTAGTTTCTTCCTAGAGATACCCTTTCTCAAGTCTGTTCGAGGGGCCCCAGTACCCTGACTGCTGGCGTGGCTGGGGTCAAAATAAGCTCTGTTGGAGGCTGATCTGTGTCTCAGAGTTTACTTGTCTGAAGGCTGTGGCTGTTTTTAATTTTAGCTTGGCCAGCTACTTTAACACATGCACTATAACCACCTAACTGAAAAAGACTTCTAAATCCTCTCTCTACCTAGATGGTATGTCATCCGTCAGGAGGCAGGATGCCGTGTCCTAACACAGGCCTGAGGGTAAGCTGTGCTGAGTAATGGACAGCAGGTTCTCATGCATGTGACAGGAGGAGGTGAGCAGGGACCTGAGGAGGCAGGTGATCTTCACTTGTGTACCTGGATGACCCAGACTGGCTCTGAAAAGGCAGATGGCACATGTTAGGGGCACCGCAGGAGGAATCAGTCAGGGAGCAGCCTCACTCTGTCCTGCTGATCTCAGGTGCGTCGCTTGCTTGTCCTGGCTGCTAGGAACATCATCACAAGAGCTCCCTCGGCAACATGTCCTGTGTCCCCAGTGCACATGGACAGTCATGGAGCATAATGTCAGGGGCAGGGCTGGACTGGAAGCCAGCTCCCTCTCACACCAGCGCTCAGACTCAGTCACAGCACATGCATTTCCAAGCGCTGTCAAAGAGTCTTCTTTCTTTCAACCACCACAGTCCCCTTGGAGAGGGGTGCAGCTTCCCAAGGAGGGGCTAGCCTTCAGCAGTCCGATCCCAGGGCTCTGCCTTGGCCAAGGTGCAGCGAGCGGGACACACTCAGGCCAATAGCCCAGTGGCTGTGGACTTGGTTGGCCATAGAGTGCAATGCTTCCATTCCTGCAGACTCTCCCCATGATACCTACAGGGGTCTGGTAGGGGCTCTCCTGGACCTGTTAACGATGGCACAAGTCACAACTATTTGACTTCATGCTGCTTAACCATCAAGAGCAGCCAGAATCAACTTTCAAGAAAAAGCCGAAACAGTGTGATGGAGGTAAGCAGAGGTTCTGGTTGAGGTCAGTGGATGCTATACTTGGTCCCTTCTACAGAACCTCTTCACAAAGTCTGGCAGAATGTAGACAGCAGTTCTTGTGAGAGCTGTGAAAAGTTAACAAGTGGGCAGACTGGGGAAAAGGATACTGGAATGAAACACCACCAAAATGACGAAATGGTTTACTGCTTTTCCTGCTATCCCCAGCATGGATTTATCGTAGGCTGAGCCCTGGCAGGCCTCTAACATTTGGTGGAAGAAAGGATACCTCTGGTGTTCAGAGAGCATAGGAAACACTCATTCTGTGTGTGCCTCTCTGGTATCTGGGACCACTTCAGCAATCCTGTAGTGCTGGTGGAGGAATGTGGTGGCTGTAGGTGCCTACACCCCAGCAGAAGAGATGGGCCTTTTCTGATGGGAGCAGGTGGGGTCCCAGAAGCGTTTTTCTGCTCTTCAGGCCCTGGTTCTGAGCTCAGTTCCGGATCTGAGCTTAGTTGCTGGAAGTGAGCATTAGAGTTCTAGTTTTGTATTTAGGAGATTGAAAAGGGAGTCCTAAGAACTGGAAAGTACCAGGTAGATGGCAAAGAAAGAACAGTTTTTTTCCACACCAAAAAGTTATTTATACATTCCTAGATTCATCTGTCCAGGTGAGCCGTCCGCCTACCTAGCTGTACATATGTGGTCCTGACCCTAAATCAAAGACTTTGAGAACTGATTTAAGGGTTAAGCACTGCCAAATTCATACTGGGTACTGAATGGTACATGAGGGACAGATTAGAAAGAGACTCCAAACAGAATGGATACGGAACCATAATTCAACGAAGGCCATTGGGAACTTATAGAATTAAATCTAACCAGGTTGACTGCCTCCTAAAATAAAAATACCAGTATTACCTGCAGTAAGATCCAAAGTTTCATAAGGTGGTTGGGCTATGATCCAAAATTACTAAGTATGTAAATAATTAGAAAACTCTCAACTTGCTTCGAAAAGGATGATCAATACATGCCAAGCCTGCACGGGAAGCTGGACGCATCTGACACAAACTTTAAAGGATGTGTTATAAAAATGCAGGAAGAAGGAGTTAGGTACAGTGGTGAATGCCTATAATCCCAACTACTCAGGAAGCTGAGGAGTGAGTTTGAGGCCAATCTGAGGAACTTCGTGAGACCCTGTACAAAAAAAATGCTTCCAGAAAGGAGAAAGCTTTTGCAACAAATAAAAAGACACAAAGTATCAGTAAAAAAATAGGAGGTTTAATGAATAATCAAGTGGAAAATTTTGTACTGAAAAATAAACCAAATTCCAAATTGCTCTTCATGGGATCAATACCAAAATGGAGACGCCAGGGAGAATAGTTAATGAGCTGCAGACAAGCCAAGAGAAACTATCAAATCTGAACAAAGAAAAAAATATATTTAAAACAAACAAAAGACCAAGAAGAATCTTGGTACATGTGGAACAGAGTTAAAAGATCTAATATTTATATCACTGGATTTCTTTCTTTCTTTTTCTTTTTGGTACTGGGGATCTAACTCGGGGCCTTGTACTTGAGAGGCAGGCACCAGAACCTCTGAGATAAATGCCCAGCCCTGTGTCACTGGATTTCTAGTACGAGAAGAAAAAGTGTAGCAGAGAAAGTATTAAAAAAAAAAGTTAAAATTTCCCCAAATTGGCAAACAAGACCTACCCAAAAAAGTCCAGACCCAAAACAATATGATCAAACTGCTGAATGGTAAAGACTGAAAAAATTCTTAAAAGGCACCAGAGAAAAACCCCTCAGAAAGGGTCTCCACCCAGCCTAGCAGTTGGGGAAGCATCCCGGGGAAGTGATGGAAATGAAGAAATGAAACTATCAAAATGAAATGTACAGACTGAAATCAATAATCTGAATAGTCCTACAATAGTTAGAGAAGCTGACTTCATAGCTTAACATCTTCTGAAAAAGAAACCTCTAAGACCAAGATGATTGCACCAGTGAATTCTAGCAAATACTCCAATAAGAAATACCAATTCAACATCATCCTTTCAAGAAAATGGAAAAAGAGGGAAACATTTACAAGGCACATTATGGGATCCAAACCAGAAAGTACAGATAATGAGCTGTATCATTGTCTCTCTCATAACATGGAAATAAAATCTTCAAAAAATATTGGCAAATCAAGTCTAGCAATATATAAAACCAATAAGACATTAAAATTAAGTAGAGTTGTCACAGGAAAGCAAGGCTAATTCAACATTTAAAAATGAATCTGTATGCAAAGCTACGGTAATCAAGATAAGAGTTATATAGGTGAATGACACAGGTAAATGGAACAGATATACATAAATATGATCTCTGACAAAGATATTTGATGAAGGAGCAAAGGCGATTAATGAAAAAAGTAGTCTTTTCAGCAACAAACAGTAACCATATACAAAACAAGCCTACACACCAAACCCCCACAAAACTAAAAACTAGGCACAGGCTTTATACTTTTTACAAAAATAAACACAAAATGTGTCATAGACCTAATTCTAAAGGATAAATCATAAAACTTTCAGAAGGTAACAGAGAAGGAAATCTAGATGATCTGGGCTTTAGAGAAAAGATTCTGGATATATGATCCATGAATGAAAAAATTCAGTAACATAGACTATTAAAATGAAAAACTATGAAAAACATGTTAAGACTGGAAAAAGAAAAAACACAGGCTTGGAGAAAATACTTATAAAATGCACACCTGAAAAAGTTGTATCCAAAATATTCAAAGAACTCTTAAAAGTCAGCAATTAGAAATCAAACAACCCAATTCAAAAAGGATTAATCTGGGAGGGCAGAGGTATGGGGAAAAAATGAGAACCAAGACCTGTCATGTAAAGGTACAAGATCCCAATGATGAATGTAACTGTACTGTGTACCTAAAATGTACCAATAAACTCAGTGAGAAAAAAAGAATTAATCTGAACAATACCTTACCAAAGAAAATATACAAATGACAAGCATAGGGAAAGATGTTTATAATAAGTTTTAGGGAATTTCTATTAGAGCAATGTCACAGCACTGCAAACCTGAGAAAGACTAAAATCCCAAAAATAACACATCCACTGCTGGCAAGGATGTAAAGCAACAGGAATGCTACTTCATTGTTGGTACACACTGAGCTACACCCTCAGCCTTTTTATATTTTATTTTGAGACAGGGTTTCATTAAGTCACTAAACTGACCAGACTGGGTTTGAACTTGCAACTTTCCTATCTCAGCTCCCAGAGTGAGTGCTGGCCTACAGGCACGAGTCGTCATCCCTGGCTATTTTTATATTTTAATTTATTAAATTACTTTATGAAAGAACAAAAAAGTCAAAGCATTATAATTAAGAAACAAAACTTGCATATCTGCTTAATAACAATAAAACCCTGCCTTCACAGGCACACACAAAGGGAGGCAGGTTGAAATACTATTATTGGTAATCACTGCATTTTAGTTGTCAAGCCATGAAAGCACATGTAACACCTGATACATGGAGGTTTCCATTCGAATGACTGTGTGTAGCAGGCTTGGGGTGTGGAGTTAACACTGCACTGTGCAACTCTTACACAGCAATCTGTTGTTGCCTATACAGTCTGTGCCCCAGTACCACAGAGACTTGAAATGTCCTCACTGCAGTAGGCGAAGGTACTGACTTTTCCAAGAGCAACTTTGGAAATGAGTGGAGTTCATAAGGCTAAGGGTAAAAGGAACTGTACATAAGCACTGTATTCCAGCTGATAAAGTTGTTTTTCATGAGCATATGTGTTAAAAACTCTGATACAATCATATATGCATATTGGACTTGAACAATTAATTGCAGTGGTGAACTGTAAGTTCATGAACTTAATTTTCAAGTTTTGTGAGCAGAATTATGGAAAGAATTAAATTAGTGAACTGGGGTACCACTGTAAATGAATGGTGAAAAGTGGAAGCCAGATTCTGAAAGTGAGTGGAAGTTTACAGCTAAGCATGTGGTAATGGGTTATAGATGTCAGTATGAACTAATGTTCTGCTCCATATCAACACAGATGGTGGCATAAAGAAATACACATAATACATGTAACACATCAGCTAGTGCACACTCATTTATTTCTGTGACAAAACAGCTACAAAAACTCAGGAGCAACCACAACCAGTAGCAATAAGCACACCGAGTGCCCAGATACTATCTTTTAGTATAATGAACAGAAACTAGCCTTTTATCCTAAGACCCAGCATAAGAGATAATCAAAATGAGCCTGGAGTAAATGTATTATGGTATCGGGAAATAAGGATATGCTCAAAACCAAAATGAAACAAAACAACAAAAACCAAAACACCCAAACAAATATTAAGGATGGGAGTAGGTTAGGGAGTTAACTGAAAGAACTCTCAATGGTCAAAGCTGGAACAATCTGTGAAACAAAATGTAGTATTACACATAACCCAACAAAATAAATACTTATGATATAAAGGTAAAAGTAAATGATTTAATTAATAAATAAGTATAGGTAAATGATTTAATAAGTAAAGGTTATAAGAAGTATAATTCCCCATTCTATAAGTATGATAAGCACAGTGACTTCCTCGGAAAGAGCACAGTACATAGCACCGTATGTCATAAGAAATAAAAATGGCATAAACTGTAAATGTGTAAAATGGGTGTGGAATATCAAGGAACTGAATCTTTGTACTAACTTTGCAATAAATCTAAAACCGTTTTAAAGTAGTATATTAAAACAAATAGTATTTCTCAAGTTAACATCCTACTGGAGAATACACAATAATATCAACTGAGACAGAAAAAGTTACGTATTTATTTAACATTTTTTTCCATTTATTTATTTACTTATTTTTCATTTTTTTCTTGGTAAGGGGGCTCGAACTCAGGACCTCGTGCTTGTGAGGCAGGCATGGCACCACTGAGCTAAATCCCTGGCCCTCAAAAAAAGTTATTTAACAAAATTTAACATAAATAGGAACAGAATGTAACTTCCTTAACCTGATTAAGATAGCTACAAAAAACTTACACTTAATATATTTAACTGTGAAAAACTATGCTTTTCTCTCAAGACTGAGAACAAGGTCAGGATATCTACTCTTACCCTTCCAATTCAGCATCTCAGTGGAAGTCTTAGCCCCTGCAAAAAAGTAAGGAAAAAGATAAAAGCCATTCGTTTTAGAAAGAAGAAATAAAACTGTTCTTGATTACTTATGGACAATTCTCAGGAACGTACTCCCTCCAGGTTTTGGATCTGATAAGTGAGTTTAACAGGGCCATTTCAAACAAGGTCACAAAAATAATTACATTACTATCCTTATGTAACACTGATAATATCTCCAATCAAAATTAAATATTTAAATGTAAATCTAATGAATTGTATAAAAGATCTGTGGGTGATTATAAAATGTTGATAAGAGAAACAGTGAAATAATTGAGGAGACATGCCATGTTCATGAACTGCAAGTCTCAACATTTAAAGATTTTAATTTTTCACGAATTGATCTAAAGATTTATTGCTGTTTCCATAAAAATTCCAGAAGGCTTTGCAGTACATGCAGATGAATTAATTCTAAAATTTATATGGAAAGTCAAAGAATCTAGACTAGCCAAGTTGTTTTACTAAATACAAAATACAAAAAGGCTGAAGAAATCATAACAGTTCTTAAGACTTACTAGGTTATAGTAACCAAGTATTTTCTAGGAATATATATCCAGATTGATAGAATATAATAGAGATTTGAGACTCATCCAAAAGATGTGAATGAACACTTCCTTGGATATATACATGGGGCAGGGAGCACACAAAACATTCTATATAACTAGTTTTTAGGAAACTGGGTAAAGGGCTTCCTCTGCATGCTGATTATGGTGGTGGTGACAGAAATCTATGCCTGTACTGAAATTCACAGGACTGCACACCACAAAAAGTCAGTTTCATTCTGTTAAAAAAAAATGTTTAAAGGAAAAGATAAAGAGAAACATATTTTCTAGTTGCCTTTCTCCCCAACGTTTAAGACACTAGAGAACATTACTTTCCATTTAAAATGGAATCTAGGCTACATTTTCTGCAAAATCATCTCTTCAAGGTCCCTCACACCCACCCTAATACCCTCACTGATTTTATCACCATGGAGGTCTCTTCTAGTAGACCCAGCTAACTGAGGACAAAACACCCACCTTATGGGTCTCTATCCCAACATTTAGCACTGTGCATAACCAGAGCAGGCACTGACTGAATGAAAAAAAGGTTAGGTGCCAGAAGGCATGTGGTGGATAGCCCCACCTTCTGAAAGAGTGATCTGGGCCTGGAACTGACCACCTGGGCATCTGCTTCAGCCTGGCCAGAAGAAGTTGATAAATCTCCTTTACACAGCTGGAGACTTGCTGGCCAGAGTTTCTGTCAAGGTGTAGAGCCTCCACAAGAAATACCAGGGTAAGGGTGCGTGCAGGCTACAGACATGGGTCTGTATGCTAGGGCTCTGCTGACCACCTTTGCCAGGACTGTGAGGGGTCCAACCACACAGGGCCTCTGCCAGCCATATACGCACATGACACAATGTGACACATTATGTTGGTTACCTAGGGGTGGGAAACTTCTGAATCCAGGAGGTAAGGCTCATCCCTTTAATCCCTTCCAGGCCCACTGCTTAGGAGACCAAGATATGGAGTCTCCTGCACTTGTAAGGAGTAAGACAAACCCTAACACTGGTTGTCCCCGGAGGCCAGGCTTTCTAAGCCCAGAGCTGGACCTCAATAGATTCAGAAAACAAAATCTGCAGGTAGACCGAATACAGCAGCCTCTCTGATTTCTGGAACACCTTTGGGACAACCTTTCAAATACACTTGAGGACAAACACGTATAGGTTCCTCCTACCCAGCCAGATGGGAATTTACTCCTATGGCAAGGTATCCCCTTTAATGAGCCCTCCTCTGGGATGGGACATGCTGCTGCTGCCTGAGTTCCCAGCAGGACCACACCTCCTGTGCCTCCCAGGAGCTCCTGCAGCACAAGCAGAACACTGAGACAGGCGTTTGTCTTAAAACCTGGGCAGTCCTGGAAGAGTGGGGAAGTGGGCTTGACTCAGCTCCAGGAGGCAGCACTCCAGCAGGGCTGGCTAGTGCCTCTTGATCCGACAGAGCAGGTAACATGGTACAGACACACATCACATGCTTTTCTATAGGCACAGAACACAGTGGTTATGAGATGAAATGTTGGTTAAATGAAAATAATTCAACTTATTTTGGCACTTTAACCACGACTTCCAGAACCCCATAACAAAAGGGAAAATGCTAAGAAAGAAGAGTTTATATAGGGCACTTCAAAGGTTCAGGGATCAGCACATACTTGGGACATGCACTACAAAGTTAAATTAAATGCATTAAATTACAACTACTTGAGGTTAGATTGAGGTACATATGAGGTGTGAGCTTCCAGAAAGTGGGACAGGACAGGCTGAGATGTGGTGAAATTCCTAAATCTCCCTCAGAGTCCTGAATCCTGATCTAGACCAGAGAGATCATAATGCCACCAACACACCAGCACAAGTCTGCGCTGTGATGTCCACAGCATCCAGCTGGGCCAGAACCACAGAGAGCTTAGTATAGAGAGCAGCAAGGGATGTTTCTTAACTCATGAAGTCACACATAGTGTCACATGTATGTGAGCAGTCCCAACTCAACATCTGTTTCTAACATACTGTGAGATATGCTACAAAAATTGTGTGGCATTGGTTGGCCTATAATAATATTATCCCCTTGGAGTGGAGAAGACAGGGTAAAGGTTGGAGTGGTTGTGCCCCTCAGTCATGACGTGCACTCTGTAAGCTGGGACTGCTGTTCTCACCCAACAAATCAGGAAACCAGGTCCAGAGCCACAGCCTGCTCGAATGGCTGCCCAGATGGCTCAGAGACTCTGACCCACATCTGATGCTTTCAGGCTTGGAGGGCGGGCCCAAGGCCCTGACAGCTGATGTGGGTTTTGTTCCACAAGCTAGTCCCATTTAGAGTTCTTCTCTGTGACATTCTGGTCTGGGTGACTCCGTATACTCTAACCTGAGTCTGATTACTAGCTGCTTCCAAGTATGAGTGACAGCGACAAAAGGCCTTCTCTGTGGTGTGATGGCAGGCGACAATTCGCCCACAGAACAGATTCCCATAGGTGAAAGCATGTTGTCTTTCAACATGGCCTCTTAGGAAGAGCTGCATTTTTCAGAAAATAGGCCCTTCTTTCAGGTCACCCACTGGGCCAATAGATACTCCTTCAAATGAGGATGGCCTAATATTTTGTGGTCTTAACTTACCTGGGTTCCATATGATTTCTGATGCCTCAACAACTAGGAAGGTGAGCAGACTGAATTTTAGGCCTCTTCCCAAAAGTCAAATTCTTGCTGGGGTAAAAAAGTTTGCCAACATGTAATATCCAAAAGCACCCACATAGTTTTTTGTACCACAAGTTCCTCACACATTCTGAGCACTGCCAGGGAGATAGGGGAATAGGGGCATTTTCAATCTAACATTTGTTTAAAAATTTTAGAAAATTTTCTTAAAAAGCAGTGGTCCCAGTACTAGTAGGTACAAACATTTATTTGGTACAACATGCCCTCTCCTGTGTAGTCCTCAAGAGGACCCTTGACTCTGTGCCACCATTATCCTTGCTTTAGGTGCAAATGCTCCAGGCCCAGAGATGGAATGGCCTGTCTCCAGTCATACTCGTCAGGCAGGGCATCTGGGCCTGAGCTGGCAGGCAGGGCCCTCTGCAGGCGTCTCTATGTGCTGTTGCCCTCAGAGCTCAGCAGGCCAGCTCCATAGCTGGGCTGTTTTCTGGACCACTGTTCTCATCTCCTCCTGGCAAAGCGAGGCTTGAGAAATGGTATAGCCTTCTGAGGGTTACCGAGCTATCCGTACGACAGTGCTTCATGAGGGGAAGGGCCGTGCAGGTTTCAATGACTGATTTTCCACCTTCTCTAGAAAGACCCATTTGGTGAGGTCACTGCTTCCTAGGATAGGCAGGCAGAGCCTGTGGTGCACTCTGGGAAGGGCACAGTGGCTGATGGCACCAGTATCAGCAGAAGTGAATCCTCAAGTGTGTGATACACATTAGCTTCAGGACAAGGACCCTCTTGGGGCTGGGGACCTCTGCTCCTAATTCTAAAGTTTTCTGCAGGCTGAATCCTATTCTGCTAAGAAGAAATACAATGTTTAAAATGTTGTCAAATTTCCCTTTAATGACTGGTACTTAAAAGTAGGCTGGGGAGTGAAGGCCTGTGAGACAGTGTTGATCCTGGTGGGGAGAGCCATGTAGGTTTTGCTTTTCTAATCCTTCCACCTTGGGGACATGGCGGGGTCTCTGGCTTGGTTTTGAGCTGATGCTGGAGCACAGTCTGGGTGTGGGGAGCAGTTTAGCACATGCGTGAGGTGGGTGTGGAAGACAAGCACCACATCCGCAGTGTCCCCAGCTATACATCGAGACTGAATTCCACCGTCACTTGAAAGAGTAAAATAATGAAAAAATCAGGAACTGACAACATTCATACTTTTCAGGAGTAAGAGTACTTTCACTTTTTTTTAGAATAGTGGTTCTCAAAGTGTGGTGTGGGACTCCTTGACAGGTTTTGGAAGTCAAAATTCTTTTCACAGTAATGCTGATATTTTAAATTTTCATCCTCTCCCACTGAACAGAAAAGATTTTGGGGGCTCAGGACCATGTCACCAATGCAGGTTAAATGAAGGAGCTGGCTGAGATTCTAGCCATTTTCCATGCAGGAGGCTTTAAAGAGATTTACAAAAATTGAAAAGACCACCACTTTTCTCACAGAAAGTGTTTTTCTCTTTTGCCTTGGAAAATAGATATTGTCATGTGATAACATAGTGGGTATATTACTATGTTCGATAACCTGTAGTGGATTTTTATTATTACTTTTAAATAAGTTAATACTGTACATGGAAAAAGTTCTCTAGTTTTCAATAAGGTTAACTGCACAGAGGTAAAATCCTCCCATCACAAAGCTCTTTGGGGTCCTCAATGATTTTAAAGAGGGCAGCGGAGTTCAGAGGAACTGATGGCTGAAAGGGTTAACCTTCTATCCCTGGAAGGCATGTGATGCCTCGGTTTATGAATAGAAATGCAGCTGGCTCTGTCAGTCCTGGTGCACCAGAACAAAAATCTCTGAGCTCATCTTGTGGATGGGGCCATCAGCCCTCAGAAATGAATCTTCTGCCTCACCATGCAACGAGGAGCCAGACTCTGACCTAGGAGATGCAGGCAAGCATGGGTAAGACAGCCTCTGCCTGGGCCTATTACCATTCACTTTCCTAATACTTAGAGTCTCCTAAATTTATTTAACAAAAGAATTATGCCTAATACTTTAAGCACAAACTTAAGGAAGTCTACAGAGAAATGATTAAACTGTGAGTGTCCTGGTACAAATGTGAATAATTATATGTTAACACCCTTCACCATTCAAATAATTGTCATTCAGCTCAAACTGAGCGACTGACTTGAACAGGGGTTAATAGTTTTGGAACAATAGCAGAAACACACTGCGTAAAAAGAAATCTGAGGTGGGAGGGGGAGAACAAGGAGTAGAGCAAGTGCTCGAGAGGGTAAGAAGCTGGACCCCCGTGTCGTTCCTGTATTACTGAGGTTACAAAGAAGAGAAACCAGACCAAGTCTGGGGTTTCTGGTGCTAATTCCATGTGATATCCTTGCCCCCTGCATGCCTATCTGCCCCACATAGGTTCTGCTCCATGGCATGTGGCTCCTTTCCCTTCCTGTAGAAACACGCAAGCTCAGAAGATAGGTTATGCTCTGAGCCCTGAACTGGCTGCACCCAGGAAGGAACAAATCCCCCTTCAAAAGCTCCCGACTTTCTGAGATAGTGTACCTAACCATGTCACCAAAACAACACAGAAGTAGAATATCTGACCGCAAATGACAATAACAACATGTGCAAAAAACATTTCCCTCCACTAGCAAGCTTCACTCTGCCCAGAGCCAGTGACACGAAGCCTCGTCAATGCACCCAGAACAGGCACCAGCAGTGACCAAATTTCCAACCTGTGTCATTTCACAATGAATTCACCGATGGTGCTAAGAACACATCAGTGTACCCAAAGAACCTACATATGTGACCCTGCCTGAGTTCCACACACTCCATAGAAATCTGGAATCCTCCCTCAGCCTCCCTTTTCCTTCACCCAGGAGCGGGAAGGCCTTGCCAGCTTCATGAACAGACACTTTAACTATAGCTGCAAATCTAAAAATAGGCTCCTTCCCAAACTGGGACAGTGCCCAAGCCACCCTCCTGCCCCGCGTGCAGACACCTCATAGTCAGCATCATCTGACTTAATTTCAGGGAACACTGACAAACCTAGAGGGGGTGGATTGCCTAGCTGGTCCCCACCCAGGCAGCTTCTTGAGCTTGTCTGAAACAGCCCTGAGGTGTGCTGAATAATTTTTCATTGATAATCATGCTGCCATCGCCATTAGCTAACTTTTGAAGACCAACCCAATGGAAAGGAGCTGGGCCCTTAATTTCTTAATGAATTATTCTTTACCATAGGATGGGGATTACGCTATGGAGAAGGCATATCATTACTGACAGAGCTGTCAGAAGGACAGGCAAAAGGAAAACTGGCAAGCTTTAATTTCTCTGCAGAGAAATGAGGGGCTCTTTGGGGATTAATCTCAGTATCAACATTGAGCCTTTGCCTCAGGGCAGCTGAGGAATTCAAAAGAAGTTGTGACTGAATTTTGAGTGATGGAATCTAGCTCAAATTGTGCAGCTGACTTTGGTTTCTCACCTATTTAAATGAGGACGAGGCTGTGCAGGTGGGGAGTATGGCAGGGCAGGTATCCAGCATGGCTGGCAGGGGACAGGGCAACAGACAGGCAGGCAGGGGCGGCCCAACACGTATGTGAGCCTATACTGAGAAAGTCCTGAGCATTAGGGGAGCTGGGCAGGTACACACTGTGATCTGCTACACAGCCAGGGGGCTTAGGTCCCTTCTGTTTGCAAGGACTGAGGCTGGGACACAGAGAAGTCTGTATAGGCAGATGGTACCTCTAGTCCCTTAGCGTTTATACCAGGTAGCAAATCCATTCCCTGCAGTCGGTCCTCATCCCACTGCAGAGGGTGAGCTGAGGGGCTCTTCCCCTCTCTCCAGCAAGGGTCTTGAAGGCCGTAATTCACTCCGCTTGCTGGAGTCATGAGGCTGCCGTGACCAGCCCATTGCTGCTGCTGGGGAAAAAGGGGCAGAGTCTGGTCTTCCCTCTCCATACCAGTAACAACGGGGGGATCATGAGCAGGGTGCCCTTGGCAGGGCTGTCCTCCTTTGACAAGGGGCGGAAAGACCCAGTGTGGGCATGTTCAGATTTATTGATTAGCTTATTAATTTGTTTCTCATTTATTCAACAAATTTCAAAAAGCAGCTATTGAATGCCAACCTCGGTAGCAGGTACTGTTGGGGGATCACTGACATTTGTCGAGGTAGGAGTGCCACGGGGTGTTTATGCTCAATACTCTAACACCAGGAAAGCAGGATACAGTATGATGTGGACCATGGTTACTGAGGACTTCTGAGCAGGTGGTGTTGGAACTGAGACTTGCAGGTGGGCAGGGAGGGAGAGGAAGAAGGGGCTTCTTAAGAGGCAAAGGAACCAGGTGGAGGGGTGCAGGTGGGATCAGGAGAGAAGCGACCCTGTCTTATCCTGACACTGCCAGGAGAAAACACAGTCTGAAGGGGGCAGTGATGTAATCAGGTTGTATTCTGAGGCTGAACCTAGGCGACAAGGAAGAAAGACATTTTAGTACAAAATCCTGTGAACTCCCTGAAGATGACCGCCATCATCTGGGAAGACTTCTTGCTAGCCCAGTGTTGTGGCGGGATCCCTTAACCTGTGTCCCCTGGCCATACGACAGTGGCACTGGCCACAAGCCTTACCTGCTCCCTAGGACTCCCCAAGGCCATCTCTGGATGCGCTACTCTGGCCAGGAAAGTCAGTGTCTCATAAAGCCTTCAGTTAGCCTTTTTTCTCACTCATTTTTATGGGTCTTTCAATCTCTTCCATGCCATTGAACCCACAGTCTCTGCTTCTAATCCCAACCTTCTCATCTGTCTTTATCTTCAAGTGACCACACTGGAATTCCCAACTGCTGTTTGGATCTGAAGTGCCTCCAAAGTCTCATGTATTAAAGCCTTGGTCCCCAGCCTGTGACCTGCTGGGAGGCTGCTGAACCTTTAGGAAGCAGGGCCTCATGGGAGATGTTAGGTAGACATGTCCCTGAAGCAGATACTGGAACCCTGACCCCTTTCTTCCCTCTCTCTCTCTCCCTCTTGCTTTCTCTCTCATTGCTTCCCAGCTGTCATGAGGTGAGCAGCCTCTTCTCCTCAGTGCTCTTGCCAGATACACTGTGCTATCACAGGCCCAAATGACCATGGATTAAGCTTCTTAAAATGTGAACTAAAATGTACCTTTTCTCCTTCTAAGTGATATTGTCAAAGTGACGGAAAGCTGATTAACACACCACCTCTATGGGACACATGATGCATGTCTTCACAGACTGGTTGTGTGCAAGGAAGTAAATTTCAATATAAGACCTGGTATCGGTGGGAAGATGAGGTAGTGTTTCAGCTACAAAGAAACTGTGACCAGAAGCTACAATAAACTACAGTTAAGTCACAGTGACAAGGAAGGCTGAATCCTGCATCCTGTGGTCCTGGCAATGTATTTTACTTAAGGACTACAGGGTATGTTCATTTGCCCACAAAGCTTTTAGTGCTGAGGGAAAAGTAGAACTATGTACATAGATCCACTGTGCTCTGCCCTGTGAGTGTGAGGTGCCACCTAGTCTGATGGCAGCACTGGGCCAGGAGCAGGCAGCCCAGGGTACATGCAGATCTACAGGGCAGTGGGGCAAGTGCTCAGCCACGTGGCAATGTTTCCGCAGGGCCTGTGGCTGTGCTGGGACAGCAGGCACATCTGTGCTCACATTCCAAACAACAACTACCAAGAACAGTGGATAGGACACCTTTCTATGTCCGGGAATACTGCTGACTTGACGTTTCGGTTAAGGAATTTATGAATTCCATAAGAGGCTGAGGAAATAGCAAATACAGCACTATCAGACTCTGTGAGGCTGAGGTAGGAGGATCACAAGTTCAAGCCCAGTCTGGGCAACTTATTGACTTAGCAAGATCATGTCTCAAAACAAATAAAGGCCTGGGAAGGTCCTGGCTCCAACTTCTGGTACTGCAAAATAAAAACCAAACAAAACAATCTAAAACACTATCATTAGATGACTGCCTTAGTTACTCAACCCACAGCTACTGACAAGGAACCTGGCTCAGGGTACCAGGCAGAGGAGTCTGAGGATGTATCCTCCATGGGTTCTCTGGCAGGGGAAACAGCTGTGGTAGAGGCTACCAGGATGACAGTGCTAAGATGAGACAGGGACGTCCCCCATACCCCTCACTCAGCTCACAGGCAGAGAAGGCCATGGAGTGCAAAGGTCTGGCCCCAAGGGGCCATTTTCCTTACCCATAAGGCCAGTGTCAGGCAGCACCACAGTGCAGAACCAGATGCAATCCAATGTGCACTGGTGTGCAGTTCGGGCACCTGTCCTTACCCTGACACCCATAGGACTCTCACCTGACCCCCACCGGCTCCTCCTCAAATCTCCATCCATGCAGCAGAGGCATGACGGCCTGCTGCCTGGGCAGGAGACCCAGGACTCGCCTGGAGTCTTACTCCACCTGTGTCTAGCACGCCCCGCCAAGTCCTCTGGGTTCCACCCACCACCACTGGCCATGATGGCCTGCTCTGCTCCCTCCCATGACAGCCTTCCTAGTATTCTTGCTTCCTCACCTGCTATCCAGCCAGTAACACCTGCAAAGAGCGCCCCCCCCCGTAGCAATCTCACCTAGCTATGTGCCACACTGTCCCCTGCCCAGCAGAACCTGTCTCTTACACTTGGGATAGCCCTCACCAGGGCCTTCTCAATTTGTTCCCTTCTCCTGCTTTACTCTAACCATCCTGGTTTTGTGCTGTTTCTAGAATGCATCATATTTTCCTGGATGGCTCAGCAAATTTCTAAGTGTTTGGCTCTCTCCCAGTGTGTTAGTCAGCTTTCCTATTGCAGAGTAGTGGACTAGCACTATAGAGAAAGTGGCTAGGGACCAGATGTAGTACCCAAGTTCATGCCTCCACAACCCACCAGACACACCCAGAAGTGTACTTTATTAGGGCTTCCAAGCCAATCGAGCTGACAATTCCCTGGCAATTTTCCTCCTAGATTTTCATGTGGCTTGTATTCTTCATTCTGGTCTTGGCCTAAATGATTTCCTTGAGGCCTCCCCTGACCATCTGAAACAGGTGGGCCATTCCATAGTCCCTTATTTCCTTTGCTTCAGGGCCCTTCACACTGATGCATTACCCGTTCAAGTATTATTTGTCACCTTCAGAGGCACTCAAGTGCCACCTTGCACTCCTTTTTCCTTTTACCTATGTTTTAGTTACTTTCTTATCACTGAGATACAATACTTGACATCCACACATTAAAGGAGGAAAGGTTCATTCTGGCTCACAGTTTGTAGAGTTTTCAGTCTATACCTGGCTGTCTCTAAGGTGGGGCAGCATGGTAGATAGGCACAGCAGAGGAGAAACAGCTCATGGTAAGGCAGGGGGAAACAGAGAGCACAATAAAGAAAGAAGCAGGGAAGAGACAGACCCTGGTGGCGCCCACAGTGACACACCTCTTCCGGTCAGTTCTCGCCTAATAACAAATTAGCTATAAGCCCCCATAATCCATCCAATCACCTCCTTGAAGCCCTACCCAGAGCATGAGGCTCTGGGGAACAATTTATAAATAAACCATAACAACCTATAACAGGGTTAGCAACAGTGGATCCCTGTTACACACCTATTGTGCAAATATGAACACAGAGTGTATGATTCAGTTGTCAATCTCCTTCTCACCAAGTGTATCTTCAGGAAAGCAACTGACAGGAGCTCACAAGGGATTATTATGCACAGAGAGCCACAGAGAAGCTGTATCTTTAGCTGGCCATATTTTCAGTGTCTTCTGCTAAAATTTGTTTCCCAATAATAAAAGCCCATTATATTAACTTTTTTCCTTCAACACTGTACTACCAAAACTCCAAAAATACAGATGACTTTAAAACATTTTACAATGAATACCCATATATTTACCATCCAGATTATACAAATATTTTGTTTTACCTCTATCTGTCCCCCACCTCTGTTTCTACCTTAATTTTTTTTGCTGTATTTCAAAATAAGCTACAGATACCAGTGTACACTCCCCAGGTACATGTGTTCATATACCACCAATTAAGAGTTCAATGTCAATTTACAGTTCTTTCTACTTTTGATGTAGAAGTTATGCACAATGAAATGTACAATCTTCAGTGCACTATTTGATGAGTTTTGACAAATATAGAACACCTTTGTAACCCAAAATGTTAAGATTCATGCCAGAACATTCCCCTGTGCCTCCTTCCCCGCTAGTTGCTGCCTGCACAACCCCAGAAGCAGTTATGCTTCTTAATTTTTTTCCATCACAGATCCGTTTTGCCAATTGTGAAGCTTCAGGAAATAATGCTTCAGGAAATAAGTGCTTTCTGTGCCTGGCTCCTCTGCTCACTATAGCTGAGACTCATCCCTGTGTCTGTGTGTGTCTTCAATCTACTCTTTCTTACTGTGAGGCATACAGACAGGGACACAGCTCCACAGGGAGATGCCTCCATTAACATATCCGTTCTTCTGCAGGCCCACATCTGGGCAATCCAAATTGCTGGCATCTACAAAGAAAGTACTGTGATCACTCTTGCATGTTTCTGTGGATATAGGCTCTGCTTTCTTCTGGGTAAATACCTAAGAGTAGAGGTGGTAGATAAGAGGGTATGGGTACATTGCTTTATAAGAACCTGCAAGACCTTTTATCAAAGCAGCTATACAATTTTACAAACTACTAACACATGTGAGAGGTCAGGATGCTCTACATTCTCACTGACATTTGTACCGTTAGCCTTTCTAACCGCTGTCAACCTTTGGTATACGAATGTGTCTTTCATTGTGGTTTTAATTTGCATTTCCCTAAATACAGATGATGTGCAACTCTTTTTTATTAGTGTATAGGTAATTCATACATGTATCTATGTGAAAAGAATGTCTTTTGGCTAGGTATTTATTGGGTTGTCTGTCATTTTTATTATGGACTTTTAGGACTTTAAATATGCCCTACTTACAAGTCCTTTGTTAGAGATATATTTTGCATGTATCTCTCTCTGTGGCTTGCCTGTTCATTTCCTTACTGATATCTTTTACTTGTAGTGATACTGAAAATTTATCTTTCAGGGTTACAAGAAATGTCTGCCTACCCAAATCATGAAAATATTCTTCATGTTGTCTTCTAAAAGCCTTAAAGCTTCAGATTTATGTTTCACTATATGCTGTGGTTCAAATTAATTTTTGTGTAAGGTGCAAGGCAGAGGTTGTTTTTTCAAGGTGGGCATCCAATTGCTTAACGATTATTTGTTGAAAGGACTTTACTTTCCTCACTGATCTACCTCGCATCTTTCTCAAAGGTAAAGTGACTGTAAGTATATGGTTCTCAATTTTAAGTTTTGATTTATTTATTACAGTGTCTTTTTTTTTTTTACAGTGTCTTGATTACCATACATTTGTAGGAAGTTTTGAAATCAGGTAATGTAAGTCCTACAACTTCATTCTTCTTTTTCAAGATTGTTTTATTCTAGGCCCTTTGCATTTCTGTCTAATTTTAAAATCAGTTGGGAATTTAAGAGCCTGATTGAACCAAAAACAAAGAGTAGAGAACTGACCTCTTCACAATATTGGCTCTTCCAGTGACAAAGGTACATTCTCTTTGCCCTGTTTTATACTGTTCAGTAGAGTTGTATATATTTTTTAGTGTCAACATTAAATACTCTATATTTGACATGATCAGAGGCATTATTTTTAAACTACTTTTTAATTTCATTATATAAAATAGAATTTATTTTTAAATATTAAAATTGTATTCTCAACCTTGTTAATCCATTTACTAGTTTAAATAATTATTTTCAAAAATTTTAAGATTTATATACAAATAATAATGTAACTCAAAAAGAGGCAGTTGTACTTATATCCTTTTGATATGTATTCTTTTAATTTCTTTTTCTTTACATTTTATATAGCATTTTTTCTTTTAAAATTTCTGTGACTTACAGAAAGCATATAGGAGGATCTGTTTTTTTTTTTGTACTGGGGATTGAACTTGGAATGTTGCATTGTGGGTCAGGCAATGGAACCACTGAGCTAAGTCCCCAGGCCTGGTTCTGGCTTTTTGAACTAGTCTATCCATAAGGAAGGGTGAAGGGGGTGAAGGGAGGGCAGGGGTATGGGGAAAAATAAGAACCAAGATATGTCATGTAAAGGTAAAGAGGGTGAAGGGTGAAGGGAGGGCAGGGGTATGGGGAAAAATAAGAACCAAGATATGTCATGTAAAGGTACAAGATCTCAATGATAAATGTAACTGTATCGTTTGCTTTAAATGCACCAATAAACTTAATGGTTAAAAAAAATAAAACTAGCCTATCCCTGTTTTTTTTTATTTGAATTTTAAGGACATTTACATTTAATGTAATTATCAATATGGCTGAAATTAGATCTACCAACTTGCTGTATGTCTCATCTATCCTTTGTTCTCTCTTTGTTCTTGATTTGTTTTAAAAGTTAGCATTCTGTTTGTTTAATCTCTTTTATTGGTCCAAGAGCTACATTTTGGTTTTTTAATGGTATTCCAGGATTTTTAATTCTTGATTTATCAAAGTCGACCCTCAAATAATATTCTCCTTGCTCATAATAATGTAAGAAACTTATCCCATATAATTTTTCCAGTTCAATCTTTCATGCTGCTATTACATATTTTATCATATATTATAAAATTCAGAATACATTCTTATTAATTTTGCTGTAAACAGTTCATCATCTTTTAAAGAAAATAACACTGAAAAAATATTTGTCACCCTTGTCCACATATTTTCTGGGTTTAGTGATGTTCACTCCTCTGGGAAGTGCTCAATGCACATCTCCAATCATTCCTTAGTCTCATGTGGCTTCCATGCACACATATGACTTAGTATTCTGCAACAGGCTCAAGGGAACATCAACCAGATTTCTGAAATTCCTTCTCTGTACAACTTTCTCTTCTGCAGTACTCTGCCCAGATTCCAGGCAGTTGGAACACTAGGACACACCACTAAAATATTTTCAGCATCATTAGTTTTAAAGGTAATAATTGAGAAGAACCAAAGTGTCTATTAACAGAAGGACAAGAAAAAATCATCACGCACTCATGCTATGAGATTTTGTACAGTAGTTATTATTAGTGAACCATTCTACAAGATTCAAAATACCTAGTCTTATAAGCATACTGATTGAAAGAAGCAAGCCCCAGGGATGTATGGGTATTAGGCTGACTTAAAATACAGGGCAGATGCCGGGGCAGGACTTCACAGTCCTGGCTCTGTTTTACTTCCTGAACTAGCTGGTGCATCTATGACCTGTCCATCATTATTTTTACCTAACACAACCATTGTGATTATTCTTCTGTTTGAATATTTCATAGTAAGAATAATGAAATCAACTTGCCATCAGGTGCTCAGCAATTATTCTTAGTGAAGTTCTTAAAACTACTACAGTACTCTTGTCTTCTGATAAAACAACATTGTGGTAGGTATCTGTTTAGAAGACTTTCTCCCTTCTACCTGATGTACAGAACAGTGGTTTCAGGAAAGGGGACACCCATGCACCTGGAGTCCCTGCTGAGGGATATGTGGGCAGGTGGCCTGGCTTGCACCCTCCCTCTAGAGGATGTAGGCTCTGGAACCTTGCACAATATCCTGAAAGAGGCCTGGTACTGTGTTTATTCTTACTGTGGTCATATTCATAGGCACCTGCTATAAACCAGGCACTGGCTAGGTGCTTGGACAGAGAAGGAAGCCCTCCTGTCTGAGTTTCAGGGGTGCACCCTTGCTCATAGTATTCCCAGTGCCACCCTGGTTCAGATTAGATGACCTTCAGTTAAATACTGTCTGTCCCTCCCTTGCTGCCCCTGGTAGAACCCACTTTGTCCACTGCAGCACACTGAAGGATGCCCCTAGGTGCTCAGGAAACCCTTATGAAGGAATGAATAAAAGTGCCAAGATCCAGGTGCTTTGGAAGCAGAGGTGAGAGCCATCTTGAGCCAGGAGGGATGAGCCCCACCCAGCCATGCTCACCCACTTGTGGCCTGCTAGTATGGGCTCATGTGAGTCCAGAAGTACCTTCAATCAGTTATTAGAACTTAGCAATGAGTAGTTAGGAGAAATGACAGGTTAATAAATGTTCTTTCTCTAATTAAAATACTAACTAGCTCCATTAGTTTCAGGTGAGAAATACTACAAAGCAAAGATTCTCTCTGGACAGTGGAGAGTTTGTGGCAGCCACACTGGCTGCAATCTGTGATGTAGAGAAGACACAAGAAGGACCTCAGGGATATGTTCTTCATAAGCTCACTGAATGAAGAGGACAGCACTTCAGAACAACAGACTGAGTCTCCTCGGAGTTCACAGATGGGGCAGAGTCAATTGCTGAGAGTCACTAATTCCTGCTGGGATTTTGGAGAAAATAAGTCTCCATGAAATAAGCAAGTCCTTCTTGTGCCAAGCCATTGGTAGCCTAATTTTATCCTCATGATAATTTTATTCATCATTACTATTGTCCCCTTTTGGGAAATCAGAGATGAAAAGGGAGCTAAGGGCCAAATTGTTTCACCAAAATTCACAAATGTGTAAGTCCTAACCCCTAGTCCCTCACAATGTGACTGCATTGGGAGAGAGAGAGCTTTTAGATAGGACACACACACACACACACACACACACACACACACACACACACGGGAATTGAGAGGCCCCAGGATGAGAAAAGATGATGTGAGGCCACAGTAAGAAGGCATTCATCTGCAAGCCAAGGGCAGATGCCTTGGAGGAAACCAACCCTGCCAACATCTTGACCTTAAATTTCAGACTCCAGAGCCATGAGAAAGAAGTATCTATCGTGTAAGCCCCCCAGTCTGTGACACTTTATTATGACAGCCGAAACAGACAGTAAAAAGGGTGAGAATGCTTCCCCAAGTCACTCAGGCACTTGTGCACAGTGCCATCACCTACATCACA
>NW_022900920.1:9237363-9291521 GCF_012274545.1 Fukomys damarensis
TAATATTTGGGGCGTTAGAAAAACCTGATCTGAGCTTAACTAAATGAAGTATTTAAGAGTACTTAAAAGGGATGTCCTTTTACTTTTAACTCATATTCCAATTTTCTCCTTCAGAGGTAGTTTACCCTGTGCATAAAAATACGACACAGGGCTGGACACATCCCTGCTGAGCCTCCAGAGGTTCTCTGTCCTGGAGAATCTCCCACCTTCATTTCTACTCAGCCTGTCAGCCACACTGGTAGCCACAGGCCTCTGAAGGAGATGATTTTCTTTTATGTAAATATTTGAGTTTTCATTCCACCACACAAAGCATAACCTTTAGGACTGAAACTTATAAATCTTTCATTTCAAATCAGTGTGAACATTAGAGTTGTAGTTAAAAAATCATGTGTAAAAGCATTTAAATTAACTAATAGTTTTTACACTTTCGGCTCCTATGGTCAATAATTATCTGGTAATACTGCCATTAATTTGATGTCAATATTTAACATATTAATAACTTATAACCTAATTCTATGCATTTTATAATATAATTTATCCATAAATATCTGCAGTAGGGATAATTCTACTATAGCTAGCATGATTTTAAAATGCACTAACATCTGTAAAATGTGACATACAATATTTTATGATAAAATAAAATACATTAATGTAAACATTCTCTTTGAAAATACCACACATTTATGAATGAATAAAGTGGGAATAAAAATTTAAAAACCACATTTAAGTGAAAAGTCTGTTTTTTAAAATATAGACTAGATAGAAAACTCCTGTTTTTCACACCCCATCTCAAATTTGAAATCACTGAAGAGGGTGGTGATGCAAATTACATCTCCTTGTTGAGATACCTGATAACCTCCTGCTGTGTGAGAAGTCTGTTCCATGTCCTGTATTGGGAACCTGCAGATGACTCTTTTAAAATATGGTGCCATTATTAAGTGTGATTTATTTTAATATAAAACTTTACAGATTTACTGTTTAATTACCAAGCTAGAAGTAAGTTACATTTTCGTGTATTTTCCCATAAAAGCAACATTCATAATAAATTTTGCAATAGAGGCCCTACTTATCTCCAACAAGGTTTGCATGCAGCCAACTTTCACACTGTCCTGGTGGCTTACTGTCAAGTGGAGGTAGATTGGACTGTGCAACTCCAGAAGCCTGGAGGGAAGGCATTCTCCAGCTCACTTTCCCTGAATTCATGGAAACCTCAGGGAAGCAAGGCTCTGACTGCCTCTTAGACTCAGGATGAAACTGTGAGATAACTAAGCTTTCTGGTGCCTTGGTAACTGCTGATGAGTCAGAGATTTCTCTGCTTAGGGATACCATGAATTTCTTGGGGTCTGGCAGGCCATGGTTCTGCTCTAGCCATTACCAGAAGACCCTGAACAGCGACTCCCACAGAAGGGAGGTGGACATTTCACTAAATTTTCTCCCAGGCAAATGTAAGGTATGAGTATTCAAACTATGAGTCATCTCAGGACTGGGTCTACCTTAGACAGGATTAGTCCACATTTAGTACTAGACACGTCCCTTCTACTGGTTGCTTCCACACAGTTCTTCGGAAGAATTGATTATGTCACTTTTCTGGCTGTTTTAATGAAGAGACACAATTTGACTAAAAGTGTCCAGAGAACCCTGAAGGTTCTGGTTGGTTTTGCTGACGTTCTCCTGGAGTTTCCTGGCCAGGATGTTTAGACACCCTGGGGCATCTTCCCAAGTGTTTCAACAACTTCGTAGTGGAGTTGTTCACACACAGCAGGACTGGCTCAGCCTTCCCAAGTCAAGAAGATGAATTGTACATATGCTCCCCAACCCTTTGGCTTGGCTATGTACAAATTCTTAGATCAGATACATATGCAGACATAACCCAGAATTTAAGCTGTCAACAACAAAATAGCAAAACACTTGTTAAATGTGCAGTTACATATTTCAAAACAAAACTAATTATTAGGAATGATAAACTCAGCAAAAGCACTCAACTGGATCCTTTCTTTCTTTCTTTTTTATTTTTTATGATGCTGGGGATCAAATCCAGGGCCTGTGGATATTAGGCAGGCACTCTGCCACTGAGCTACATCCTAGCCCTGGGTCTATTTTAATAAGGTGCTTTCCAGCAATTCTCGAAATAGGATATGCGTGTTTGTCTAGACTAAGACTTTGGTATGTCTTGGGGAAAGGTGAGGGTGAGAAATATGGAAATTGGTAGGCATTATATTCTGGACAAGATTTCTAGAGGATTCTAATGTATAACCACCACCCCACAAACGGACTGATACACAAGAGCAATAAAGCTATTTTCTTAAGTGAATCAGAGTTGAATCTTTAGAAACATTCTCGTAGTCCAAGATGTCACATAGTACAAAGAAAAGAAAAAATGCTCATGGCATTTGCCAGGTAGCAGCCACCTTAGAAGCTAAGAAATGATAAACAAAGACATGATCTGAGTCTCAGGCTCTTTGGCTCATGAAATTCACCAATGTGCCAAGATGTAGCTGCTCAGTCAAGCTGAAAGGGAGTGGCGGGGGCGCCGGTGCAGGTGGAGGCTGGGTGTTCCCGGGGGCTGGCTCTATGTGGACAGGGTCACAGCAAACTGGGAGAGCTGCTACCCCTTAGGGGCTCTGTAAGGATCCTGCAGGGACCCACTGGGGATCCCCACAATCCCTCTGAGATGATGCCTCATTCTCAGTCTGCAAGCCCCAACCTGGAGAATTCCTTCACCAGAGGCCCAGCCATTGGGAACATCTACCATCTTGCTCTGCCAAAGGGCTGGAAATAATATGAACACTCTAGTGTGAACTGTACAGTTGGCAGGAGAGGGGACAGGAGCCATGTGGGGAGCTTCTGCCACTGGGAAGGGAAGTGCCCCAGGGCTGGTTCTCATGAACTAGGGCCTGTGCACTGAAAGGGCCTCCCTGAGGAAGTGGCTGCTCTTTCACACAGTTCATGTTTTGTTTTGTTTTCATATTGGGCATCGAATCCATACATGATGGGCAAATTCCTACCACCACTGAACTACATCACTAGCTTCACTCTTGCTCTAAAGCACAGAAATATACTCAGTTTTACTCTCCATGAGGATAAGAACAGTGTTCCTGCTGTGGTCTCCACTACTAATTTAAGATATCTTAAAATTGTCCCAGCTACCTTCAAGTTCATGGGCCTGTTATGCGTCCAACCCCTCCCAGTTTTATCCTTGCTGGCCTCAGACTCAGGTTTCTACATTTGCTGTGCTGGAAAAGACTCAGCAGCTCGGAGGTTGACTGAATTGCATTTCTACTAGCTGTTTCCTTCCCACTTAAATTCAATGTTGTTAGCTTGTTTTAATCAATAAATGGGCACTGGAAAGAGTCTCATGAATCTTCCATCCCCACCAGGTAATATCTCAGCAAAGTCAACAAGTTTTATAAGCCCTTGTTTAAAATAAGGGAGAACAGTGCTGAGGAGATCCTGTAAATGTACCTTCTATCTTAGCCATTATGCTCTCTTCACATTGATCATTTTGTTTTGAAGTTCAGGGAAAAGTAGCAGAGCAACGTGTCTGCAAGTGTAAAGGCTGCACCCTACTGAGGAACGATAAGGAGGCTCAAGAGAAAATGTCCCTCTTAGCAGCAGTGACTTCTCTGTAGACAAACTCAGGCTGGACACATGACTTTCATGGAACATCTGAGAAAGCTGATGGCCCTGAACATTCAGGTAGAGGCTTGAGTGCCCCTTTTCCATGAATTGGATTCCACCTGGCTCAGGGAAGATGCAGGTTGCCAAGGTATCAGAGCCAAAGCTGGGCCATTCAGCACAGCAGGATGGTGGGTTCAAAAATCAACCCCTGCTTGGCTCCCAAAGGTGTATTTTTGTTTTGTTTTGTTTTTTTGAGACAGGGTCTCACTATGTAGTTGAGACTGATCTGGAACTCACTATGTAGCCCAGGCTGGTCTTGAACTCACAGCAATCCTCCTGCCTCAGCCTCCCGAGTGCTGGGATTACAGGCGGCGCTACCACACCTGGCTTTCAAAGGCGTATTTTTAAAGGGCCCACTCCTCTAGGGACCAGGGAGATGTCCCCCAACTCATCTGCCCCTTCCTTGGTCATCATCTGCCTTCCAGAACTCTCAAGGCCCCCACTGGAGGTACAGTGAGATAATCTTGAGGGACATACTGGGAAATTAATTCACTCCCAAAAGAGCCTTTCCCATAGCTCTCTGGCAGGCTTTTGTGAGAGGCCCTTTAGAAATGAGGGGCTCCATGGAGACACAAATATAAGAACATGAATTCTTTCCAAGGCTCTGCAACAGGAATCACAACACTCACTTGTAGCCAAAGGCGTAGAAATCCAGATTTTATTGCTGCCACGCAACTGGATTTCATAGCTAAGCTAATAGCTGTGACGAAGGAATTATTAAAGTATTAAATATTTCATTTAAAAGGGAACATTACAGTTACTTTAAAAGAAAAACTCATCAGTCATCTGTTGAGAGCCATCCTCTATGATATGGCCCGGGAAGAACGAGCAGTGGGTGGTCAGCACCCTGCCCTGCCCTGGAGGCAAACTGATGCCTGGTAATGGCAGAGAGGGCCTCATACTGAGGCCCAAATTCAAAGGCCTGGGGTCAACAGCCCCACTCTATGTCCCCTGGGTACTGTACCATCCAGCCACACCTGCTGGGAGGATCTCAAAGCCAAAGGGCTCAGAGATGAGACAGTGCAGAGCCTGCCCACCTTCACCCTGCATCTCAGAGTCCACTCTGATCCATAGGTCTGTGCTTTCAGGGCTCACTGAGAAAGGGCTCTGGGTAAGGGCTACTTTTCCTGTTCTTGCTACTCTGACTGTAAGATGCAGCTTATACAAAGCAATGGACATTTTTAATACATGAAATATAAAGACAACAGGGAGTGTTAAGAAAAAAGTTTAAGTAGTATTTCATGATGAAAGAAACATTAGGTAAAGAGGAAGTTCAAGAATAATGGTTTCATTAGATAAGCATATGTTGGGGGAAAATGAACACAGAGCTGACCTTCGCAAGAAATTTATAGGAGAAAGTGGCCTCCTTAAAACAATTCATTGTGCAATAAGACTGCTAGGTCTAAAGTAGTCAGAAAAGTGAGAATGATTTTCAGCAGAATACTGAAACCTTTGGTACAGAAGTATAGCCAAAAAACCCCCCCAAAACAAACAAACAACAAAAAAAACCCACAAAAAACAAAAAAACACAAACAACAACAACAAAAAACCCAAAAACAAAACCAAAAAAAAAAACGTTGACTAATATTATTGTAGGAAATGACCTGACTACTACTGAGACAGAAAGTAGCGCACACTGTGTCCAACAGTTAGGTTTTGTTCTGATTTCTTCAATGGGAAGACAAGCCTTCACTTAGGGACTTCTCCTTCCCTCTCTAGGGACAACTGCACCTGCTACAGCCCCGGAACAAGACAGCTACACAGACTTAGCACTCCAGATGAGGAAGGGTAGCCTATTTCTTTACAAATGCCCAGGTAACTGATCTATCACTCATCAATCTTTGGAAATTATCTCTACCTGGTAATATTATTTTAACTCACAAAAACAGCAATTCCAAAGGGTTCACCTTAATACATATTTTTTTTGCCTGGCCTTGAAAAAATGAATAAATCAGAGCCAGGCATAATGGTGCATCCCAGCAATGTACAGCCCTCTGGAAGGATGAAGTAGGAGGATCAAAAGTTTGGGCACAGCCTGGGAAACTTAATGGTTTAGTGAGACCCCATCTCAAAAAAGGGGGGCTAGGGATGTAGCTCAGTGCAGAGGCCCTGAGTTCAGTTCCCAGTACCACAACACACACACACACACACACACACACACACACACACACACACACCTACACACACACACACATACACACACACACACACAAGGAATAGCATATTCATCTCATGGAAGGACCCTAAAAAGGAAAAGTAGACTGGTAAACAGGAAGGGAGGCCCTGAGCAGAACTGGCCATGCTGGGCATGAGGAAGGATGAGCGCCTAGCACCAACAGCTCGTAAGTGTTGCAAGCCAGCCTTTACGAAAAAAAGGTCAATGTGCCGAAACTCAAGGATCAAGTCAATTATATTTATCATTTGTAAATAGGTTGAAATGGATAGAGCTGGTCTAGATCTGAGAAGAATATGATGAAAAATGATACACAAAAGTACCTTAAACACATCTAAAAATGAAAATGCACAGAAAATGGAACTGGTTGAGAAAACATTTATTTCAAATGGGCCCATTCTTCTCTATCTGCACAGAAGATTGATTCCTATGAACCCACAGCTCGCAGAGGGTGTTGAGATACTGGAAGACTTTCCTTCTGTGGGATTCTTCCTTCACTGTTGATGTCACTGGTGTTACAAAATGAAAACTGGACAAAGAAGAACCCCAACAAGTGCCAGAAAGACAGGGGGATTTACACATCTGGAGGGGGTATCAGTTAACTCTATGCTAACACCAGCCACTACCTCCCTTCCTGAAACTGTAAAAGCCACACACCTCGTCTCTGCTCAGGAGTAAATGATTGTGCTAAATTTAAAAACCAGGCTTGCACATGCCTGGGTATGAGAAATCCCATCCCAGCAGCATCCAGAGGTGGGCCTGGCCCAAGGGACTGCAGGCTGCAGGAGAAAGTCCTAGAAATAAATACTCTGGGCTGCACCTGCCTTGGATTCCACAGGGTTCCAGGAGAAAGAAAGGTTCTAGAGTCTGAGCTCTGCCCACCCCCAAGTCTGAGCCAGAGTCAACCCTTTTCTAGTTAGAAGTGTCTCCCTGCACTGCAGGGCAGGAGCAGCTGGACGGCTTTATCCTATCCTGATGGAGTGTAGGTCTTCCTGGTCACTAAGACCCATCATGACCTGATAGCATGGAGACAGACTGTGTGGATCGGTGTAGACTTCCAAGCTGGGGATGAAGGGCTAAAAGTGGTTTCACGAAGGGCTGGGAATGTGCCTGAGGAGTAGCAGGGGCCAGTTCCCATATCAGGGGCCAGCAAACACTGCTGTAAGGCAGCAATGAGGACACAAAACCTCAGTGCTGGTTTGTCATTGTCCTGGACTGAGAGTAGCTGCAGAGTCTCCTTCTCCGGGGCTGGCTGGCCTTAGGGCACATGACTCTGGACTCACGCAGGCCATCACTCCATGACCGGCACCACTGTCTGACTTGTTACAACCCTAGTGATTTCCTTGCAATGTTGGAATCTACATTTTTCATTAAGTTGCAGAACACATCTTAAATTTACGATTTCACAGGCTCATATCCTCCACACCATCCCACATGTGATTACACAGATACTTCCTGCCCTGTTTTATAGATATTATTCTCTGTACTAAGTTCCTAGGTCTCAGCTAATTTACTAGGCAGATTTAAAAAGGAGCCTTCTGAGCAGCCCCACTGTGCTGCTGGTTGGGCAGTAACCCCAAAGGCAGATAATGGATAGAGGAATCAGCTGCTCTCAGGTTCCCAAGACCTACTCAAAAAACCAAACCCATCTCACTTCTTTGGACTGCTGCTGTGTGGGGCAGATCAGATGTGCTCAACCAGTGGACTCCAACTCTTGGGGATGGACATATGGTGGAGGTGCAGCAGGTAGGATGATACAGTGGGCAGGGACATGGCAGTGCCCTTGGTCTCTATGCCACATGGGTGATGGAGGTTCTTCGGATATGTGCAGTGTGCTGGCAACACTCGCTTACTCCAGGCACCCCCACTTAGAATTGTCTTTTGAGACAATTCTGCTTGATACAGGGGAGAATAAGGTGCCTGGTTCACTAAAGCGGCATGGTTTCAGTGCATTTTGTACACACACAAAAATGTTCCTGGTTTTATGTATTCACTTTTCTGACCTGGTTAGTAAACTCAGGTATTAGAGCAACCTCATGGGCTTCACAGAAAATGCCATTTGTTTTTGCTGAAAATCTTAGCAGCATTTAGAATACCTTTAATTGTACTCAATAAGCACTATTTTGAAATTCAAGATTGCTTTAAATTTACCATATCTAAAATCTCAGGGTAATTTTTTTCCTTAAGGATATGTATATATCTACAAATATACATATGAATATGAATATATATTCATTTACATTAAAATAATTATAAAACTCACTATTCAAAATACATTTCTGGTATGCATCTAAAATGATCTTAGCTGTTATAATTAACTTCTGTGTTGAGCAGATCCAAACAAAAGCTTTAAAAGAATACTAGGAAAATATTTTAAGGTTATCAGAGACTTTAAATGCTGTTGGCAATCTAGATTTAAGCAATATTAATTCATCTCTTAAGAATATATTTAACTACAGTAAGTCTATAAGCTTAAAATGTACCTTATCAGATATGAAGTTGCTGCCTGTGATGTAGCTGTCACCAAGTGAGTTTATGGAAGTGGCTAATTGTCCATGTACAAGTCTCATTTTCTGTGCTGTTGGCAGGCAGATAGTTTAAGTTAACAATAAGCTTATTGAAAAATTTACTGCTATTCAGATGTGTTCCTATTTAAACCTTTCAGCCAGCGAGAGTCAAGAGTCGATCTGCATGCATCATTTTTACTGCCTTTGCCAAGAATTATGTGACCATATGCCAAAACTAACACAACCACTTGGAATGGGAGGAGATCACGAGCTCTTGTCCTTCAGTTTGGCCACAAGCTGCCTGTGTTTAGATGATGTGAAAATAGCAAGTTGGTGCAGTCAATAAATGAGCTATGATGTCAGTGATAGTTAATAAGTGAGGCTCCCAAAAGGCTGCATGTAAAAAGCATAGTTACCAACCTTGCTGGAACACAGGGTGGTGGAAAGCAGGCAAGGGGAGTCCTTTGATGGCCGCAGGCTTGTGGAAATAGGCATCCAGCCAGGCTGTGCACTGCATCAGGGGCTCTGTCATTCCTTCTGGACTGCTGAGAGCCTCAGGAATTGCTGGGGCCTCTACAGGGCTGCAAAAGTGATAACAGGGCTTAGTAAACCTCTGGACCCTGGTCCCCACATGAAAAGCTAATGCCTATTGCATTTAGCTGGGGAACCCTGCCAGCTACTCCCTGGGTGTGTGTGTCCACCAGCTGTACAGCAGGCCTGAGAGCAGAAAGACAGACTGAAGCAGGTCCAGGAAGGAGGATGCTTTTACTTCATCTACTCTTCCCTCTTCTGGCTTACAAACCACAGGAAAGGCCCAGAATGTGGGCTCTGCAAGGGATATGAACAAGAACAAGAGAGAGGTACACACCAAGGACCATGTGAGTGTGTCCCCTTTTAAGGTTTATGGATGGCATTCCTGTACCTAAAATCAAGTATTCCTCATGGAAAATTTCTCCAGAAATATTACCAAAGTTCCAGACTGTACTATACATATCCCACCACCTAGCCTGAATCCCAACAGTGAAGGGCACATCCCATGGTCTCGGTGGCTTTGTGCAGCATTTGGGGGGAATTTCTCAGAGCATGTCCTTCTGTGTGGCTGTCCAGGCCTAGGGGACACAGATTTTCTAGTCTCCTTTGACAGCTTCTGAGGCTCTTGTGGGAAGGTGGAAAAACTTTTGCGAGGCAGATGCAAGATGGTCCTCGAGCCTGTCAGCCTGGCCTTCCTGGTTCCCCTGGACAACACCTTTCCAAGCATCCTTTAAGGGACAGTGTGTAGGCTTCCACCGATAGACAGTATGTCTTTACACATGACCCTTGTGAGCACCCCAGTGAAGAGAGGTCTTTGTTCACCTGGAAATGTGACCCAGCACAGGTATGACAGGTAGTGCTGAAGTACCCTGGAGCACACGGAGTACTTTGTTTGTATGAGACAGGGCAGCAAATAAGAGTAGAGCTAGTGTCCAGGATCAAACTGTGGGCTGTAGGAGACCAGTGGTTCACCTCAGCATAGCCAGTATCAGAGGCTGGCTTGGAGAAGATGAAGTTAATATTGTATCTTAAGACTAGGGGCTTGGGTAGTATGCAGAGTGGTGAGTCCTTTCTTGTGAAGAGGAAACCAAGTTTGCACAAATCTGGACAGTCAGAGGCACACAATGAAACTATGCACCTTCCTTCTAGTTACAAAAGTACACTCTCATGGTAAAAGAAGAAATTCAGAGAGGTAACAGTAGCTCACATATTCAGCAACACACATTCTAAGGGTGTTAAAGGAGGCACGGGTTACACAAGCTCTAATACTCTGGGCAGACCCATGTCAGCACTTTCTATCTCAGAATGGCAAGTCCGTGTCCACCCGAATGAAATTCTGCATTCCATCTGAGGGACAAGGAAGTGAGTCAGAGAAGGCCATCTTTGCATGAAAACACTGATGGCCCTCAGAAAGGAACCAGGGAACAAATGGAGAGGGGAGCCGTGAACTCACCAGGCAGGGACAGACCACTGAGATGAGAAGTCAGGCCTGATACTCAAATCCCCATAGGCCAGCTGACCCCGTCAACATTATGGCTAAACAGAACAGCTCTAGGTTTTTTTCCAAGCTGTGACAAGGCTAGATAGGGCTCTCGTTTAGCCCAGTACCCTGAACAGACAGGTTGTTGTCTCAGCTTGAGCTGCTGCCTGGTAATCCTTGCTGGGCCCAGACACGAAGAGCACCCATAGAGATGCCAGGTTCACTCCTCAGGCAGAATGGGGCCTCTCTCCTAGAGAGCTTCCCAGGTGAAATAGAAACATCTTCATATTGCCTAATATCTTTCATTTTTAGCAATGTCTGATCATGGTAAGAAGAATTTCTGCCATATTCTTGGCTTAATTATTATTCAATTTTAGAGACACGTTCTCATTCTAATCCTGCTCTGCTCCTCACTAACCAAATACAATGGTGTCTAAAAGGAAAGTTATAATATGCTTTTCCATTCTGATCTCCAAGGACAGCAGGAGAACAGAGGGAGCAGACATGGTGTCCACCTGAGGGTAAGTGAGAGCTCCCTCAGAGCACAGCAGGTAGCAGGCAGCCAGCAGCAGCCTCAGGGTTGACTCTGCTCAGACAGGAAGCTAACAGACTTGACATCCATCACAGTGACCCTCAACTGACAACACCGGGGGACTGGACCACCTCCAAACCCTGTGCCAAATCACCTTGGCCTGGGACTTTCCACAAGAGGAACCCAAGTGGTGGGCTGGGGTATAGGCCAAGTAGGTAGCAAAGGCCAGGGCCTCAAGGTCAAAGTCAGGGTTAGTTTTTAAGACTTTTGAGGCCTGGCTGGCCACCATAACACCACAAACAGTTTCCTCGGAGAATTCAGCATTCACTATGGGAGATGGGCATTTTAAAGCTAGAGGTAGGAGCTTCTACACCCACAAGTGACTATCAAGCCTCCAGAACAAATGACCCTTATGCAGAGGTGCCCTGAGTGTGTGGGCACATTTGGTGCTCCCAGGCCATGCCTGTGCTGGTGGTCTTCCTTCTACCTTGCTAGGGATCTGATATGTGAGCTCTGTTTCCTAGCATTTCCCACTCTTAAAAGGATATGTGAAGAATTTTTATAGTAGTAAAATTCATCTTAAATTGATTTTTTATGCTTGTGCTAAAGATCTCACCTCTGATTTACTCTGTAGTTCTCCTTTTTAACTCTTTCTCTATTGGCATTAGATAACTAGTCATGGGTGAAATGTAATTAAACAGCTTTGATTCCGAAGCAAGGATTTATGAGACTACATTTAAAATGAATGGCATTAAACACACACATAAAACCAGATTTTTAAAGTCATGACACAAATTTCTATTTCTACAATAAAATGAAATTTATTCTCCTGCCCTGCCCTCTCCTCCAAACTCGCCTGGCTCATCCCAGGAAGAGCTCTGGTGTGACAGCACTGCTAACAGCTGCTGTTATGATGGAGGAGTTTCTCCAGGATTTCCCACTGACAACCCCGGAAACTCCAATTATTATCGGCTCCATGGCCCACGCTCAAATGCAAACCCCTGTGGCCAACTGATGTCTCCAGGAAAGCACGACAGCATGTGAACCCAAATAGTGTGCTGCTAGGCATCGTCATGGAGTCTGGGCCAGGATACCAGCCAGGAAGTCGGTGCTGCAGGGGAGAAGACTCTTGACTCAACATCAGTGGGGACTGAAGGGGGCACGTCAGTGTCACATCTCCCTAGTCTCTTCCAGGATGCCACTTGACACCCACAGAATAATCCTGAGGTGAAGCCTTTGATTACGGGACTTTTTTATTCTCTTTAACCCAATACTGCAGTACTTTGGTTCAGGGATTTAATTCTTTCCATGATTCTGGTCACAAACCGAATTGGATGAGAATCGAATCAAATTTCCCTGTAAGGTCAACATTGAACCTAAGCATTGAATTTGATTCAGTGCTCATCCAATTCAGTTTGCAAACAAAATGATAGGAAAAAAGAAGTTTGTGAACTGAGGTACCACTGTATAGGAGAATGGCAGGTGGCTGAACAGGGACTTGGCTTCTTTGAGCTCTGTCCACAGGAGAGCAGGGATATCTTAATGCAGTCACACATGGACTGTGCCAAAGATTGCTTGAAGAAATTACCAACTGTTGGCTATCTCAGGATTCGTTAAAAAAAAAAGTAGGACAACAGTTCCTTTCCTTCAGTAGAAGTTTCTGGAATACTAGTGCATGGAACGCTCTGTGTTAAGTTCTTGTGGTGCTGTTACCTGAGAGCAGTGTGCTGACCCATTATACTTGCTGGACTTGGAGAAAGAATGTTCTGGGGAGGCTAATACTTGTGATTTATTTTGATAAAAACCTCTCTTTCCCGGGGCCAGGGATTTAGCTCAGCAGCACAGTACCTGCCTGGCAAGTGCAAGGTCCTGAGTTCGATCCCTGGTACAAAACACAAACAAACAAACAAACAAGAACCCAACAATAAACCTCCCTTTCCTTGAACCTAACCAGGACAGAGACAAGTGACTAAAATTGCTATAGCACCAACTCCCGACACATAAGTAAGCACAGTAGTCACTCCAAGGGAGTTGACCTTCTGCCTTGCATTTCATGGGTCATGTCAGGAACACAAAGGAAGAAGGGCAGCATTATGACCCGGGAAGTGGGAGACTGGAAAGTGACTTGACCAAGCTGAAATGAGATGGTCCTGGTAGACAGGGGCATCCATTTGCCACAGGAAGTTCTGCCTTGCTCTAGCCAGTCTTGTCTTCAGAATTTGATCAAGTTAGTGAAATACCAGGCAGAGCCAGAGGGAACAAGGCTCTTCACTGCAGATATAACCAGGGACTCACTCATGAGACAAGACACTGTGCCAGGCCAGCTAGACCCATGGTGGAAGCTTTGCTTTGGGTCTAATGCTTTACCATGCATTGCCATGTGCCTGGTGTAATGTGAGAAGGGCAGAAAGAGGGCTTCTGCCACCATGTCTTCAAGTTCTTCCCACTTACAGATGCACTTAGTACTTACAATATGACTGGCTCAGTGTGCACCTTGGGTATTCAGCTTCTAGGTGCTTCAAGACTCCAATGGCAGTAAAGAACTACTAAAGGCCAACTTCTCAGTGAACTCTACTCCTCCAAGACATTAAAATATAATATGCTTGGCTTAAGTCCAACTTCAGGTAAGAAAACTGGCTGCAAGTTCTTTATAAGTTAATCACATCTGATTAGCACCATTGGTCACACCCAGCAGGTAGACTATGGTACATTCAAGATGGTGCTATGTGCTCACAATTATCTCTTCTATAATTGGTACATTTTTGATCTCTTCTTTCACAGAATGACATTTTGTTTTATGTTTTGAGAATGTTAACTGTGACTTTGGACTATAACCCAAGAAAAGAGTTCCATAGACCTCAATCTGGCAAGGAGCTGACATATGCATTGTCCCTCAACAAGAAGTAAAGGCAGCTACATGGACACTTGTGGAGATTCTGGCAAAGTTCTCAGCAGGAGGAAGAGCTCAGAACTGTGGCCACACACAGCACATTGGACACCTTTAGATAAGAAATATTTCCCACACCAAGCTCCTGGAGCAAACTTTGTTTTTTCTGGCTTCCAGAGTTCAGCGTGGAGGACAGAGTACCAGACTTCACAGGCTCACAGAGGCACATAACTTCAGTTGCAGCAACCTGATGGACATTGGGCAGGGATTCTTGCTCAGTCTCCCTGACAAGTGCAAAATTATGTCCAATTCAGGAGATCCCTGGTGGAGTTGCTTGTGTCTGATGGAGGTATCCTGCATCTCATTACACCTTCTCTCTAAAGCTCAGGTGTTCTTCTGGGGTAGGACTGAAGACAAGAAACAAACTATACTACCTGCTATCAATAAAGACCACTTTTTTGTTTTTGAAAAGAGGAGGCTGAACAAAGCTTTTCAACTTTTCATCATAATCCAATGCAGGTGTAATTCCACTTGTGCACCATGTACACAGCCTTTTGGTGTAAATACTGGTTTGGGATGTCATTCCTTGGCATCTACAGCCAACTGTGCAGATAAAGAAGATGATGAAACCCACAAGCCAATATCAGCAACTCTCCCTTTTAGCCTTTGAAATGACCCCATGTTTGAAAGGGGCTGACTGAGGACTCCCCTTTGCCTGATCAGGACTTTCTCATGGGAGCTGTTGAGTGTATGGTGCACGTGAGTATTCTGTGGCAGAGCCTGGTGTCCAGCTGCTGTTTGGGCAATATCACCAGGTAGGCCTGACAGTCTGTGCAATCACTTGCATATTCTAGAGTTATTTTTAGGAAACCAAATAGAAAAGGGAAAATGAAAGTGCTGATGCTTAGTTACAGGACACACTTTTAACAATGCAACTGAGAGAAAGATGAAAACTAAAGGCCCAGCAAAATAGGGTTAATCTACAGGTACAATGGGACCTCACGGTCATTAGCAACTTGCTAATGACAGCAGTGATGATGGCACTGATTGTGTGTCATATTCTGTGTCACTGATTCATGTGCTAGCTGATTTCACTGATTCTCACCACTCTCTAAGAAGAGTACTTTCAATAGTGAAAGAGGAAAAAAAATGAATAGGCATATACGAAATGGCAATACACTTAAGTTTATATAGAAATAATAGGTACAATAATTGAAAAAATGCTCTCTGGGACAAGAATGTCCATTACTCACAACAGGTAGGTTTACTGATTAATTTTCATAAGGCTGGTTTTAGCACCTGTAATTTTGGATCTGAAATATTCTTAAAAGGCCTGCGTGTTAACAACTTGGTGGTCAGCCTGTGGCACTATTGTAAGCTGGGAGGTGGTGGAAGCTGTAGGAGGTGGGATCTCATTGGAGGAACTGAGGTCACAAGGGAGTGCCTTTGAAGAGGATATTGTGATGCTGGGCCCTTCTTTCTCTCTGATTCCCAGCTGACATGGTAAAGAGGGTCTTCTTCCACATGTTTCTATTTCACCACAGCTCCAAAGTGACAGAGTTAAGCAATCATGAATGGAAATCTCTAAACCTATTCACCAAAATAAATCTCCCTTCTCTTAAAAAAAAATTAAAAAAAAAATCTCAGGTATTCTGTCACAGCAACGCAAAGTAAACAGTACCTATTTTCAAAGGCGTAATTTGTACAAAAGGAAGATTTTCTAAAATATCAGACAGGGAGATAAACAATGAACCAGAAGGCTCCCTGGGGAAGGTGGTATTTCAACCTTTGTCTGTAGCAGGGCTAGCCAAGACTTCTGGCCATACAGTCAGCAAAGCCCCTGTGGGCTTTCCTGTGCAGTTCATGATAATGATGAACACACATACACCCCTTGTCTTTTCCTTCCACCCCACTCCAACATGAATTCTATATTCAACATAGACTACCAAACGGTTCATCCCAAAGTCAACAACGGGGGAGGGCAGTATAAAATTTAGTTAGGTTCCCATTTACTAACTTTCTGGGTGATCACAGATAATATACACAAAACTAGCATCAATTTTTAATGAGTGTCCAGAACTCTCCAAATTTGGATCTCAAATTAATGTTTGAATGTAAACAAGACCACAAAAGAATTTACTATAGTATTTTAAAACACCCACCCCAAATTCAGAGGAATTCCTATGTAAATTTCCAACTCCTCTCCATAATTTTGTTTTTTCTATTAAAAATAATTGAGTTTTAAAAATATATCAGCAATAATAAAACATTTTAAAATGCAATTTAAATAGTATATCAGTTCTTCCCCATATGAACGAACTATATTTTTTTTTATTTTAAAAATAATTGGTTTAAAATTGTATCAGAAATAAAACATTTTTATTTTTTTCATAAAACATTTTAAAAGATAATTTTAATAGTATACTTGGCAGTCTAGAATGCCTTAAAAATCCTATTTATTTTTATACTTACACATAAATCATTAAAGGAAAAATTGTACTTAAGCAACACTTTAACATATCATTAAAAGTCTCTGTTATTTGACAGATGAAGATAAAAACACCCCAAAACTATAGATGAATGATCAGGTCCCTAATGATTCCAAAACAATTATAGGATGCAGAGCAATCTAGTTAAATTTTATTCAAAAGCTGACTACACTTGTGTTCTTTTATTTTTCTATCAAGAAACCCATGAGGCTTAAGCACAATTCATTATGTATGAGACCCCACTTGCGGTGCTCGACTGTTGATTAATAGCAAAGTTTGCTGTATGTACATTTGCAACATTAGATGCATACAATATGCTAACTTATTCTTTCACTGAAACTAATTATTTACAAAAATGACTACTTGAGACTACAATTTATTAAATGCATGCATCCAGTCTCAATTTGGCCCCCAAAGACAGCCTGGAATGAAGATCTTTTACTTGATGTGACAACTTCTAGAAACGCTGTTATTAATATTGTAAATGTGGCAAATAAAGAGTTCAAATAGCCTTATGTCTATGTTGCCTTTGCTTCCCACCACTGAGCAGTGAACAATGAGGCTTTTTAACGTTTCCTGCACATATGAAAGGTACATTCCTCTCTCCCTGTTTAATTTAGCTCCTGATAAATAAAATGTTCATACATCTGTAAAAATGTAACACTTTTAAAGAGTCATTCTACTACTCTTATCAAATGTTGGGGGCTTTCAAAAGGATACTTATTTCCCAAAAGATCTTTTGGGAGAGATCTAGGTAACTTTGCATTATTCAGCAATTTTTCTTCCCAACCCTAGAAAAGAAGGAACATCAATCTGAGGACTTAGCTATGGGCAGGGAGTATCAATGCCTCATATCTGGATGTGGATTTTAGATGAGGCATCTGGTCAATTGTTTGTGGCTTTGGTCATCACTCCGTATATAACAACCTGTTCTGAGAATCCTCTGCATACTCTGCAGTTTTCCCTTCTGGTACCCTCAAACTCTCTGCCATGCTGAGGGTATGTACTACAGCAGGCTCACCAGAGAGACAAATCAGATGGCTTTCTCCACCTGCTGAACTAAGGAAAATCAGGGTCTGTGCCCCAAAGACAGGATGATAGTGCAGAAGGTCAGGACATGCTACCAACTGCTCTGTATCTTTAAATTTTGCAAGACACCTACGAAAAAGCTAAGTTTCAAACAGTGGCCTGTTTGCTCTGAGATATAAGATTTTAGGGACAAGGGAACAACAGTGAGAAGGCTTTTGCTCTCTAACAATAAACAAGTGTTTGAGAAAAAGTAAACAACCCAAGAATGGGGGAAATCTCAGGACACCTGGTCAAGGTTCATACAAGATGACTGGCTTAGTATCATGCAATTTAATACCATGACTCTCTCAGCAACACAGTCCAGGTCAGCCATAGAAAAGGCATCTTGGGAGAGAACATTTCATCTCCCTCCTCCATGAGACCACATGGCACTTCTGAAAGGTAGGGACCACTGAGGAAAGTGGAGGATGAACTAAGCATATGAAAACATCTCAGGGCACACGCTCATATAAAATTTCACTGCTAGTTATTGAGACCTAACATATGCCAGGCATGTAATCAAGAAACCACCCAGTTTATTCCTCCCAATAATGCTTCAGGGAGGCATTATTATATCTATATTCTAGAAGAAGAAACTGACGTTTAAAGGTTGTATAATAATATATTCACAGCCACAAGATATGGAACAAGAAGTTGAATTAAAGTCTGATTCCAAAAACCTAAGTCTGAACCATTTCAATGAAACTGAATATTCTGGCTCATCTCTGAAACAGAAACAAATGAGAAGTTCAGGTTAACAGGCTCTATTCTTTGTGTTTGTTTTACAAGATTGATTTGTTAACTATGATATATTTCACATAAGATCATTTCAGTTTTTTTATACCATTCTCACTGAGACAAGTATAATACTTCGTAGTGAACACATGATTTAAAAAAACAAAATCAAACAAGAACACCTTCTTTAGAGATGCTTCAGTATTCCTGAGGCCTGACCATGCACTAATCAGGTTGGAGCCTCAAAAACCCATGACACATTAAAGGTTCTATTATTCTTGATAGCAAATATCCTACATAGCAACTGGGCCTTTTCTCTTTTACTTTTAGGTAATGTGTAAACTTTTCCCAAATCCATAGTACTACAATCTAGGCCCACTAATCTCCTGTTCAAAAACAACGGGAGTCTGAGTATTTAGTTTAGTTTTGTTATACCCTAGACATCTTCAGAAAGAGAGATTAGGTGCCCATACCACAGAGTTGCAGGTCCCCAAGAAGCTGCCACTTGCCCTGGAAGGAAGGTTATATTTATGTTTAAAGACCTCAGGAACTGTCCACATTCCTTGGCACAGATAAGAGGCCTGCACCCGGAATGCCCCATCACTGCCGCCATTTTCCACCCTCCAGAAGTGACACCTAGAGTGACTAAGGCCATAATGCCCTTCCACGTGGCCTAGTAAGCCAGGAGGTGGGCTGTGCTAAGATAGGAGATGAGCTGCATAAAGACACTTAGTGATGGCCTCTCCTCAGAGATGGCTCCTGCCAAGGTATCTGAACCAGTCACTGCACCTGAGCCCTGGGGTCTTATCTGCCATGTTCTTGGTGCCAGCCACCTGCCCACTGAATGAATGAGTAACTGAGATGCAAAGATGTTAAGGCAGTCACCATGGCATGAGCGCTGAGAAACACCTGAATTTCAGATTTCATTTTTCAATGAATAATTTGTTGAGAACCATTCCCTAGGGAGAATAACCCGGAAAGATTTCCTGAACAGCAAAAGCTACATTTCTTTGCCTTTCCAGACTTTGTAGCAGACTGCAGAATAACAAAGTTTGCTAACTCCCAGGGACCTGCCATCACTTCTAATTTCACTTACTTTGATAGACTCTACAGTTAAAGCCCAGAAGTAGTGCAGAGTTGAGGACACAAAACGAAGGAGGCGATCCTTAGTGTTCATTCATTTTCTGCTCTTGATATATGGCAACCAATCCCATAATGAGAAGAAACCACAGAAAGGTCAACCAAGAGTGAAACCTTGAGCCCCATCTATCTTGTGTAATTTCAGATAGTCTGTTGAATTCTAGTAATCACACATATACATCCTATATTAAAGCCACTGTGCTGCGCCCTCATATCTCCTTTAGGGTTCTCAGCCTTTCAAGAGGACGCCACATCGAGTTATCAATAGAAGAGGAGTGAGTAGGCCCTAATGGGAAGAATCCTGACCATAATCACCAACATCTACCTTTTATCTACGAGGGGAGAACAGCAGGACCATAAAAACGAAACCCATTCCTGGGAAGTGGGAATATCAAGTCCCCACCTATAGGGAGCGGGAGTTTGTGGCTGTGTGGTGAGCACCAAACAGGGAGTGCCAGACACACAGGACTCGATGGGGACAGGGGTGGGAAGGACTCCCCAGAGCTCAGAAAGCCAGAGCCTACTTGTCTCTGAGCCTCTCTCCAGCATATTCCTCTTATCTCCCAAGCAGGTAAAACTTTCTGTTTTGCTGTCTCAAGAAACACACATAGTAAGAATTAACATTTTTGGAACGGACAGGCTAAAAGATACCCACCCAAAAGTGTTTACAAAAACGGATCTCCATAGAGCTTGCAGACTAACTTTGCCATCCTGTGATCCAGAGGGAAGAAAACCCCACATTTTTCATCTTAGCAAAAGAACATATAATTTGAATTTTAAAATAATAACTAAATGGTCTAATGACACTGCCTTGTTTCTTTCCAAAAGGCGTGGGGAATAGATGAGGATTGACCTCCACGGGGTTTAGTCCCATTAACTGGTGTACTGGGTTCATTAATAAGTAATCGTGCCACTAAATTACCTGTCTTATAAATTGGTTTGTACAGTTCTAAATAAATAATAGATAGTTCCCTATTATCAAACACAGTGGAGTTTTTAAAGAAAAGCATAGCTTATGATAGAGGATAGCACTGCAATTTTCTCTGGAACAACTTTCTATTGCTCACTTCTGAGAAAGCCCTGGTTTCTCCTGGGAACTGCTGCATCTGGGACACGTTAGCTGGTCAGCATAGTCAAAAACACTGCGTTTCATATCAGACAAGTGTACTGACTATACATTAGTGGCCAAAAAGTCTTAAGTAACTATTAAATGGACAGTTAATGTAATTGTATTTTAAAACACTGAGGTCATATTTAATTTTGAACTGAAACTCTTAAAATGCATTTTCTGGCAAGAATATGGAGTAATAAAACAAAATTAACTACAGAAAAAAATCTAAAAACTCACATTATTAAAATAAATCTTTTTTCCAGAGTACTAATATTTGCAAGAAGTAGATTACAAGAAGCAGAAAACATTTGCACTTTTTCAACAAGTTATTGTCCCTGGCACTGAAAAATCAGGATTTTCAACTTGAAGGATGTTATCACTCTGAAAACAGAGCTCAGCTGCTATGCCCACCCTCCCTTTGGTCTTGATGCTTGCTGGCTGCTCTCCCAGGACCTCTGTCTTCTTTCCAGAGTGTTCAAACTCAGATCAGCTACACTCTCAGCTCTCCAAGTCCATACTCCACTGGGAAAGTCATGTTCCAGAGTAGGAAGCAAGAATAAACAGGGTGGGGTGGGAGAAGTCTACAAAGAACGAACGAATGGGCTGAAGAGCCAGGAGGAAGGAAGTCCAGAAAACATCCCAGCTGCCAAGGTCCATTTAGAAAGCACCAAATGCTACTCCACGCTGGTTGGAAAGTCCAATTTTATACGCCTTCCTTTTTTTCCTCTTCAGAAATCAACTCAGCCCTCTGGGAGGTTATCATATCTTAGGCAGGCGGGTCAGGTCTGGGGACTACAAGCCTGTTCCCGGCCCTCCCAGGGGAAGGGGGGAGGTCACAGAGTTTTCTAGCAAAAACAACCCAGCACTTATTTACAGGTGTTCTGACAGCCAGACAAGCAAAGGGCCCTGCATGCCAGGTGCCAGGGGTCCTGTCTTTCAGCTCTGTTTTGGTTTGACCCTGAAACTCTGCACCTGGTATAGAAAAGAACAGAGCGGAAAGATACCACTGAGGGCTGGTTCCAGAAACTCTAAGACACCACATCAGTTTTATTTCCCTGGACCCTGACACTCTAGCTTTTCCCCTGCGTTTTTCCCCTCTGCTGGCATAGCCTGTCTTCTCTCAGCTGCCCCCACATGGAGTCACCCAGGCCCTGTGGGTAGACTATGGGCCTTTGGCTGCATCACTGGGCTGAACCATGTTGCGTAAGTCTCCTTTCTGAAAGGAAAAGGACTCACAGATGCTCAAGCAGATTCTAGTTTACAGACTAGAAAGTGAGAAAAGTGAATTTTTTCCAACAAATAAAGTGTTTAATGAAAATCTGCAGCATAAAAAGGACTGATCTCTAGAAAAAAGTCTGAATTACAAGCTGAGTGACCAAGGAAAAGGGAATTCTTATATGAAAATCTCTACATTTCTGTCTCTGTTCCCGGGATCCTAAGTGTGTTAACACCAACTTAGTAAACCATCAGATGTGTGGGCGCAAGAATAACCAGGCATTAAAATACTCCAGACAACTTCTCTTTTTGTTGTTCTGTGAACACAACCCTGTAAGAACATTTGCTTTTGTGTAGCAGAGTAGGTGAATTTCACTGTCTGCCACGCTAAGCTTTACTAGAGAGCTGTGCTCACCTCAACAACCTACTGGGGTGCTGCAGGGCTGCCATAGTAAGAACAGTGGATGGAGAGCAAGGACGAAACGGGGGCACTGCCCAGAGAGCTGAAGCCCTACCGGCATGGGCTCGTGTTGCTCCAGAGACTGCTTTCCATTTACAAGGGTCAAGTGACTGTGGGGTTTGTCATGCGCAGGTCTTTTTTTTTTTTTTTTTAATCTAGAATGTGCACCCAGAGCTTCTTCTTCCTTCCTCTTCCTGCAGCCTCAAGCTAACCTTTAACCCCAGGACCATGTGGGGCCAATTATAGTAGCTGCCACTCCCATACCTACCACTCAAGTATAGAATTGTCATCAGGCTTTCATTTGTTCTCATGTAGGATTTCTAAGGCCTCCATGGGCCAAATCCTACCAACCACCTGTTTTTAAATAAAGTTTTATTCACACTCACACACATTCGTTTTTGTGTGTCGCTGCAGGGCTGAGTAGATATCTGCCATACAATGCCTGAGATTTTTCTTTCTTTTCTGTTCCTGCATAGGAGGAGGTTGTGAGTCCCTGCTCTAGACTCAGAAAGACCTTAACTCCTCTCTGCCTGGAAGCTCCCACCACCAGGCTCTCCAAGTTGTTCCCATCATTCGCGAGTTCCTGTTGCTGTATGCTGGTTCTCATATTTAATGTCCTCAGGTCCACAACCTTTCTCAAATCCTAATTCAACGTCTCTCCTAATTCTACATCCAGCCACACTGGCCCTGGTGCACTTGGGTGGCACTGAAGAATCAAGTCATTTCAGTAAGGATGGGTGGCTGATTACTCCCCTGATACCAGGCACCCTGCATGCTACTGTCTGAATCCCCACAACAAGACAGCAGGTGAATCTGATGAGGAAACCACACTGAGCCCAGCTAGTAACTGTGTGGGGCTAGATGGCCATGGAGCGGTGAACAGGGATTAAAATCCACAGCATCACCTTTCTCTTACCCTTCCCACTTTCCCTACACCTTTAGCCCTTTTCTTCCTATTTCACATTGTCAATTCTATCATTAGGATCTTACGTACTATTACAGTTTATTCACACCAGAGAAACTATTCAGTATTTACACATGTGTGACTTATTTATTTCACTTAGGAGTATATCCTCCATATGTATCCATTTTCCTATGAATGAATCTAATTTGTCATTCTTTATGGCTAAGTAATATTCCATTTTATAGAAAAACCACATTTTCTTTATCCAGTTTCCAACTGATGGGCAAATGGGCTGTTTCCAACTTTTAGCTATTACAAACTGTGCCGCTATAAACATAGGTGTGCACATATCTCTGTGATATGAAAAAAATAGGAGAAAATGAAAAAATGGAAATAAAGTGTTTATAAATGCAGAGGGGAGGAGGGGGTGAAGGGAGGGCAGGGACAGGGGGAAATAATGAGAACCAAGACCTGTCATGTAAAGGTACAAGATCCCAATAATGAATGTAACTGTACTGTATACCTAAAATGTACCAATAAACTCAAGGAGGAAAAAAAAAACTGAAGATGGATAAAAACAAAGAGGACAATCAAAGATTCTCTGTCACAGAAAACAAGGATCATGGAAGCCAAGAAGTTATTCTAAAAGTAGCATAGAAGGTAACAAGCCCAAAACTCCCTTTATTCTTATCCCTCTCCTTACATCCTCCTCCTCCTCTCTCTGTCCGTCCCATTCTTCTCCTTCCTGCTCCTCCTCCTCCTCCTCCTCCTCATACAATTGCTAAGTTTTAAGTGTGCAATTCAGTGGCATTAAGTGTACTTTGCTGTCCAATCAGCACCATTGATGACCACAACTTTTTCATTGCCTTGACTGAGGCTCTATCCATTAAAAAATAATTACTTATTGTCCCCCTCCATTCAGCCCTTGCTAACCACTATTGTACTTTCTGCTTCTATGAATTTGCTTTTTCTGCCTTTCTCTTGTGAGAGGAATCAGAAAATACTTTCCCCTTTATGTTTGGTTTATTTCATTTAGTATGATTTTTTCAAGGTTCATTCGTGTTTTCTAGCAAATATCTAAATTTCTTTCTTAAGACTGAATAATATTTCATCATATACATATTCTACATTTTGCTTATACATTTATCTATGGGTGTATATTTGGGTGATTTTTACCTTTTAGCAATTGTGAATAATGCTGCTGTGAACACTGGTGTACAAATATCTGTTTGAGTTTTGCCTTTGATCCTTCTTGAGTTTATTTCCCAAAGTGGAATTACTGGAGCATAAGGTAATTCTGTGTAATGTTTTTCATATTTTTGAGAGCACTCTTATCAAGCAATGCCTTTTTCTTTGTAAAACAGGAAACATGGTAATAAGGAATAAAGTTCTCATAGGACTGTGGCTCCAAAAAAAAAAAAAAAAATCCACAGCATTGCCTTCAGCACCTGAGTGGTGGCCTCCCAAACTTGGGTCTCTAACACCTATAATTCTGAGAGCACATTAACATGGCACATTCCCCAGACCAAATCTCCATGAACTGCAAGTCAGGCACTGCAGAAGGCATCTTCAGTCACACTCATGCTCCATTTCTCATTGTACCTGCGCTGCCTTTGCACTGCAACGTCCCTGTGGCAAGTACTCACCTAGGTCCTCTCCTTCATGGAAACTACCTGTGCTTCTGCAGCCTGCTGGGCTCTGGTTCTTGGTGTCTCCCCTCTTTCCTTTCAAGTTTCTGTGTCTCTCCCCCATGATGTCATCTGAAACTTGCCGTTCCAAGGACATGGTCCTCTCCAAGGCTCTCCCTGTGCAGATGTCCTTTTCTCACCCCCAGGCACCACTCCGACTTAGTCCTTAGCACACTGCCCTCTCCATTCCCACCGTGTCTTGTTTTTGTTCACCTCATTCTGACTACAGATCAAGCCCTTGAAGGAATCTCTAGCCTCCTGTGTCACTCACTACGAGAGAACCTGCTAGGAACAGATGTGAGTGTTCAGCCCTGCATAATTCTTTTCTGAAGGCCACCTGGAGGATGGGCATCCTTTCCAATTCAAGATATAATATCAATTCTTCTGTCTCCATCAGCCAGGACCATCTTCTAGGTTCCTAACCGCTGTTACTAATGGTCCTAAAATTCTCATCCCACACCTGCTATTTCTGTACTATATATCTTTTCTTTATTAGCCACTAAGAACAGTTCTAAGTTTCAGCATGGGCAGCTACCATAGCCTTGAAACCAGCCATCCAGGTAAAAGGCAACCACCTTGCCAAGTCCTGCCAACCAGCCAGAGCACGATTTTAAGTTAGGCCAGGAATCTTCTCAACTGCTCAACATAAGTGGCTTCTGCCTTGAAACAGCCACACTGAGAGAACCTGCCCAGGCCAGACACACTGTCCTAAGATCCTGCCTGGATGACATCACTATCCTGCTTACTATTTCTCCCCAAATCCTCATTATGTGCAGAGTCAGACTTAAACTCTATCTTACCATTAAAGCCCTCAGTGTCTGACACTGGACTCAGGCTCTGCCTTAGAACGACCCTAGGCTCCATCCAATCTGGCCAACTAGCCCTTCCCTACCCTGCACTGTCCCTGCATTGGGTCCACTGCACCCTAACCTCCACCAAGTAGAGAGCCTGCTGGCTGGGACCCCTCCTAGCTCTTCTGCATTAGGGGTTTACTCAGGATCCTGAAAAGGCAGCTGAATCCGCCCCTCAGGTGCACTCCCTTAAGGCTTAACACTCAGACCTCATGCTCCTCCTCTACTTGCTGTCCTGTGGCTTCCACTGTGCAGCCCACACCTTCAGAGAGCTCTGAATCGCTCATAGCAACTGACGCTTCAGTGCCTTTTGTGGTGTGCTCAAAATTTTTGATGATCACTGAGAGCATAAGTGAAAACTTCAAAATGAGGGAAGGTGGAGGCAAAGAGATGTTAATAAGTAATTCAAAAATAATGGAGGATTAATTTTTTTAAAATTAAGGGTAAATATATTTTGTGGCCTTAATGCACTCCTGCTAAGATTTTTAGTGTTTTAATCAACTTCTTCATGCACTAATTAAAAGGCATGATAACTGAATGTAACTCAAACTGGTTGGCTACATGTACATAAATATGTAGTATAAACTATGAAAGCTTTAGATTGTGCTTCTACTGTACGTCTCTAATCAAAATTTGAAAACAGCTAAGAACTGGCTGGGTGACCCACATCCAAGAGACAGAAGGGACATTTTACACTTTTCCGCTTTCATTCTCACAAACATTAATGGACAGAAGACTGCGCCGAATGAGTAAAAAAGACTTAAATTTAATATCTGTCTCTATGCTACATGGTCAGCCAATAATAATTTCAGATTGGCCATAGCTTCTCACTTTTCCTCTCCTGGCATTGTTTTAGGACCTGTCTCAGAAATCACCTGGAGTCCAAGGGTTTAAAATCACATGCAACAGTAGGAGGCAACCACAAGCAAATGTGCCAAGTCCTGCCAACCACTCAGTCTGATCACGAGTTAAGCCAAGAATCTTTCAACTGCTCGATATAAGTGGCTTCTACCTTGAAACACAAGAGTGTCAGAAGATTAACATAGTAACCCAAGAAAGCAAACCTAAAGCCAGAGGAGAGGGGTGTGTGCTTGTGCCAGCCCACCTGTAAGCACCTCCGTCATCACACCAGTCTTCTTAGAAACAGTTAAGAATTAAAAACTATCAGGAACAAATACTGACAACTCTCCAGCCCCTGTTCTCTTTTGGTCTTCCAGTTCTCCTCTTTCTTAGTTTAAGACTGAACATCTTCCTAAATATATATGTGACAAAATGCCAACTCTAGTTTTTCCAAGAAGCAAACCAGATACGGGGGCACAGTTGAGTCTAAAGCTACACTACTAAGCTTGGAAAACTGCAAAGTTCCCTGCTCGCCACTTTCATTAAATATTTCACAGGAAAAAGTGAAAAAAATGCATCAACAAATGGGATCATATCAAATTAAAGAGATTCTGCACAGTAAAAGGAGCAACCAGCAGAATAAAGAGATAGCCTAAAGAATGGAAAAAAAGTTTTTCAGTTATTCCTCCAACAGAGTATTAATATTTAGAATATATAAAAACTAAAAAAAAATTAGACCCCCTCAAATAAAAGACCCAATGAGAAATGGGCAATTGAAATGAGTAAACACTACTCAAAAGTACAAATGTCCAATAAATGTATTAGAAGCAGCCTCTATATCTATCAACAGATTATATTTTCTTTAAAGTATGGTATTTATACACAGCAGAGTACTACTGTGCCCCAAAGATAAACTCAAGTCATTTGTAGGAAAATAGATATACTTTGAGAATATAACGTTAAATGAATCAGACACATTATCACTTGGTTTCTTATATGAGAAACCTAAAATATAAATGAAGAGCAAAATAAAAGACAGATAATAGGAAATAGGGAGAAAGATCTTTTGCAAAAGGGGATGAGACCAGGAGATGGAGTGAGGGGGAAGGGAATGATAAAAGAATTCAGATGCATTATGTACATACACCAACTTCTCACGAGGAATTTAATTATTATATACTGCAAACGTGTACTAATAAAAAATAAAAATTGAAAAAGTACATAAAAAAGAGATGAGTGATTCTGTTGAGCATTAAGAAGCAAAGGACAAAAAAGAAACAGATGTTTTTTTTTTAAATTTATTAATTTTATTGAGTTTATTGGTACATTTTAGGGATACAGTACAGTTACATTCATTGTTTGGATCATGTACCTCTACATGACAAGTCTTGATTCTCATTTTTTCCCCTTACCTCTGCCCTCCCCTCACCCCCTCCTCCCCTCCCCATCTACAAACACTTTATTTTCATCTTTTCATTCTCTCACATTTTTTTCTTTTCCCTTTTTGTTCTTCAACTACCCATCACACCTTCCCTGCACCTTTAGCTCCTTTCTTCCCATTTCTAAAGTCTAATGTAATCTTATTAGAATCTTATGCATTGTTGCAGATTATTCATACTAGGGAAACTATTTGGTATTTACACATGTGTGACTTATTTATAAGAAACAGATGTTTTTAAAAAACTACATAAAGTGTTGTGCGTTCCTTTTTTTCCCTAGTACTAGGGATGGAACTCAGGACCTTGCACTTGCCAGGCAGGCACAGTACCACTGAGCTACATCCCTGGCCCTAATTTTGTAAGTTTCTGAGCTACAAGGAAAAGAGGCACATCACACACTTGAAGCAAACATGCTTTCTTCAGAACTTTTTTTGTGCCTTTGCTAACTGCGGACAATGGTGTTGCATCTGGAAGTCAGGCTCAACACCAGATTGCAGTGCTCCCATTTCAAGACAGACCCAAATAACAGTCCCCTTGCTCTGCCGAGATTAGCTGCACGGTGGAAGCTGGCACCAGATCTCACTGATATCAGCCATGTAGAAAATGTCAGCCAGGACAAGCAGTCTCCTTAAATCGAAAATTCCCCAATAATAGCAACAGGGCCTCCTATCTTCTTTTTTACTCACATAGCATTCTCCTGCTCATCCACCTTGACAGCACCTTGGAAGCCAATGTATACTTAGTGATTCCTGTTTTTTTATATTCCTGATTCAACTTACTAACAAAAGAAAATGATTTTTTATATTTTTTAGAAAACACGTTTCTGTCTACTTCAACTGGTCTGCACTGCCAAATATCTGCTTTTAAGCCTGAAAAGTTGCCAATTCTCTCAGAAGCGATTTAAATAAACTTCTGAAGCCAGAGGAATAATTTTCTTTATAGTTGACATTAAACAGTAGCACAAACTAGATGAAGGATGGTGGTGAAGCACATCGGCCACTGTGCATTGTTTTAAACTTAATAACCAAAGGCAAGGAGGAAGATAAAGTTTATGGGACAATTCTCAAAACTGGGAATTAATAAAACATAGATGCATATATAAGAATATAAATAGAAACACTACTTATTCAATCATTTAGAAACAGAAAGTCCAAGAAAGACATGTGCCTGCAAACAATTCATATAGCAAAAACTTCACCTTTTGTGAGGTGTCCCTGCTCAAGGGCCACAGAAAGTTTTCTCCATGAGCCCTCCAACAATGATTAGGTCTTATGGATGTGACTTTCCTTGAAGAACCTCAAAGCACAGCCAAGAATTTAAAATTCACTTGTCTGAAAACACCCAGTATGAACTCTTGCACTTCTTGCCAAAGCTATTTAATGAATTCCTAGTATGTATCATTGGGTTGCAGAAAACAAATCTGGCCCAATAGGGGAAAAGCAGGCTGAGCAGAAAGGGCCCTGGGGGAGGAGCTGGCATGGACGTCAGGACTCCCACTTCCACTAGGGAAGGGGTAGTGGGAGCCATGGGGAATAAAGTTTGCCTCCTCACACACTTCAATTCTTCTCCTAGGATGAAGGCATGAAGAGAGGGCTGGAGGGAACCTGAAAGGCTACCCCTCAAGTCCTGTCAGGAAGCTCAGCATCTGTATTTGACCATGGGTAACCAAGGCGATGGCAGTAACCAAAACCATGGCAGTGCCCAAGACCAAGGGAAGTCTCAGTCAACTCATTACATGCTCCTATTAAAGCTGCTAACCTGTTCTTGCTACTCATCACAATATAAATTTCATATACATGGCATATTTGAAAGTCAGCAAACTGACTGTTTCTATGACTTTCAATCAATCACCTCCTTCCACTTTTGCAAACCAAATACATTGGTTAGATCTTCCAGACAATTCTGGGAACTGTTATGTGATGTTAGTCTTACAGATTTACCAGGACAGGCATGCTAAAGCTTTCCCTACATATAATTTCATCAGCTACTTAAGCCTATCACAGAACTCTAGCATCACTTCCAGGATAAAACTGCTCAGAAAGAATTCAGTTAATCCAGCAACTTTTAAAAGCCCAACGTTTGGATTTCCCAACTGGCTCTCATTGTGAATTGTAATTTTTTATAAATCTAAGCAAGAAACCTAAGAACTCCTCACATCTACATAGTATTGTGCGTCTCTTCCTGGCTGGTTGTGCTGAACTGTGATAAGTTTCCTGTGGCAAAGAGCTGCCCCAGTCCAGGGGGAATTTACTTGCCTGTGGATAGATACAGTGGTGCTTTATTTCAATTGCAAGGCTCCATCTGGATTTTTGGTTTTGCTTTTTATGCTTTTTCTTTTCCTTTTCTCTTTGAATCTTGAAGTGGGAGTAATTATTATGTATATAATCACCTGCTTGGATTTACAAATTTAATGAGATGCTTCTTTTAAGAAATTATAAGGTTAGGGCCAGGGATTTAGCTCAGTGGTTCCTCCACCTGCTTCGCGAGCACAAGGACACAAATTCAATCCCTGCTGCAAAAACAAAAAGCAAAAAAAACAAAAAAAAAACCAACAACAAAAAAATAAATTATAAGGTTTGCCGGGTGTGGTGGGAGGCCGAGGCAGCAGAGTTGCCAACAGTTTGAGGCCAGCCTTAACTGCACAGCATGACTCTGGTCTCAAAAAAAAAAAAAAAGTATAAGGTTTGACTACAAAACAAAACAAGACGTCCTTTGAGAAACACCAAATCAGGTAAGGATTTATGTTTGTAGAAAAAGAAAGTTTGCCCACATTAAAAGCTCTAACATCTTTTCCTGGCCTGAGACCACTATGTGCTAGGAAGTCTCTGCTCTAACTCCATCCCAAATGAAAGTGGAGAGTGGTGCTGGATTCATATTTCAAATCGCCCCCTCAGCCAGCCTAAGACATGACTCTCTAGCAGCTTACATTTTCTTACAATGCCTGATTTATGCATCAAAACCCTCCAACCCACCAGTACAATAAAAATGCAGGCAAGTGGTGTAAACTGGCAAGAACACTTTCTCATTCCATGCTAGGTGAAGTGGTTCAGATAGCTGTCACTAACACCAAGGGGTTTATTAATAGGCAAAAATTAATTGTATGTAGACTGAATTAATGAGATGGAAAAACATGCATATTTCAGCTAATACGGAGGGGACTGGCCTCTGCCGAGCGCTGGTAATGAAGTGCCTAAGCCATGGGATGCAGTGGGGAGAAGCTACTAGCAAGCTGGGGTCCTTTTGTGATCATGGGGGCTGGAGGTACCTTTAAAAAAATACACTGTGAAATGTAAACATCAGGCAACTGTTTTGAGCACAAAGTTGACCCCCGATGCGTCTTCTGCAGACTGCCATCTACAGATTTATAAATAAATGATTAGATGTAAAATCTCCAGAGGATCTTCCTTTTCCACAGCAATTACAGGAGCAGATTATTACCATTCAAGTGAGGTTCCAGTGAAAGTTCTTGACTGGCAGGAATCACTCACTGCTGTCCTCCTGCCGTAAGTCACCATGACAGGAAATCCAATGTTCACATGTACCGTGAACATTTTAACAAGCAGAGTCGATATGCACTGAACGAACACATTCTTGAGTTAAAATATATTACTGTCAATAACAGACTGAATTAAGAAAGCAGAAGTTTCAAATGTGATCAATGTCAGGAAGAAGTTTTCCATATTTCATATCTGCACATTGTTAAAAGTTGCCATGTGCATGGAAGTCTAATATTCACTTAGACATTTTCTCTTTGGCTGCTGTTGCCCAAATTTTTAAGTCATTTAAACACAAGGTAATGAGGCTAATCAGTGAGTAATCAAATGAACACTATCTAGTTTAGCACACATTTTTCTATTCTAAGAGTTTTCTTTCTTCCTTAAACTGCAGGAGGGAAAAATCATCTTCTACCTTTGGGACTCAGTTTCATTTCAAGAACAACCCTTGCCCTCACAACTCCAATGTACATACTTACACACAGAAACTGATTTTGTAAGACTCACAGCAGCAAAAACAAAATGACTCCCTATTCTTGACTGTTTTCTCTCTTTATTATAGATTGGTATATAGTAGGAGTGGATTTTTAAAGTCTTTACATTTTTGAAATTGAGTCATACTGAAATATGATAGTAGAGAGAGTTCACATTCCTTCATTCAGTCTTACTAGAGGATAATATTTTCTATAGAATCACAGGGTGTTGTCAAAAGTAGGAAGGTGACATTGGTGCAATACTGTTAAGCAAATAGTATACCTTATTTAGATGCCACCGATTTTTCATATTTTTAACAATTTAGGTTGTTATGAAATTAAAATAAGTATGCTTTGTAAATGAATTTTAATTACGTGTTCAGGTTCATATAGCTACAGCCCCAAGCAGGATAAAAAGACAGTCCCTTCAGTCACCCCATGAGGACATGTCTTTCTCCTGTCCTAGGCTCTGCTAGCCACTGATCTCATTTTCATCATGCTTGCTACCTTTTGAGATTGATATCGTTACACCTGTTAAGACTGGCTTCCTTCATTCACTATAATGGCTTTTAGGTCCCCCCCCCATCGTACCATGTATCAATAGTTTGTTGCTTTTTATTTCTGCTTTTATAAGTATTCCATTTAACAGATGGATTACAGTTGGCTTTTACTTTCATCTTTGGAAGGATATTTGAATTGTCCTGAATTTGCCAACATTACAAATAAAATTGCTATGGACATTTGTGTACAGTTTTCGTGTGCACATAAGGGCCACACTGTTCTCCAGGGCAGCTGGGAGGTGTGCAATGGTATTGCACAGAGGTTTTGATTTGTAGGTTCCTATTGATTATCAATGAACATCTTTTGATGTGCTTTTTCCCGTAGATAGATTCTTTTGGATAAAGACCTGAAAATTTGGGCAACAAGAGCCAAAGAACCAACCAAGTCCCTACATAGGGAAAGTGATGGTCAGGGGAGGTTTTACAGAGCAGGTATTTGGTGGAATTCTTGAAGGACTGGCTAAAGGGAGTGGACAGGAGACACCACCTACTCAAGGAGAGCAGGCAAAGGGTTATGGGCTTCCTAAGACTGCCAGACAGGTGCCTGCTTAGCAGGCTGGGGTCCATGGGCAAAGCCCCCCTACCCTCCAAAAAACCACCAAGGAGATGGAAATTCTTCTGGAGTCTGTAGAAAAAAATTAAAAATAAATTTTAAAAAATTCAATAGTCAAAACAATGACAAGAAGCAGCAGCAAATATTCCTGGCCAAGAAGCCCCAAAGTGTAAGATGCCTGTCATGAGTCAGCCTCCAGAGAATAAACTGATTCCTACAGGTGGAATGCTTGCAAATCACACCAGAACCCCACCAGTCCTCAACCCCACTGTTAAGGGCAGCCACCGTTTCTCACATTACAAGAAAGCCTGCAGCTATCACCAAGGTTCATAGGGCAGAACAAATAGATGCTACCAGAAAAGGACAGAGAAAAGGTATATGGCGTGGCTACCAAGGCGGAAGTAGAAGAGACTCTTGGACTGCTGAGACACTTACTCTGAAAGGCCACTAGCCCCACAATCAACCTCTGCATAAGCCTGAAGGGGTCCAGCAAGGTCCAGGAACTGGGCCTCTCCTCCTCATACCTGTGGCTGGAGCTGGCAACAAAGGATCTCTACATGGGCCACTCAGGAAGTCGTTTCAACTCAATTCAGGAGAGAATGGAGCACACACTGTCGGATGGAAATGGAGGGGAAGGGCTTCCTGGGCACCAGCTCTTGACTCTTCCCTTCCACGACTGGATATTTGAATGTTTATGGGCAGATGCCAAGAAAGGGAGTGTCTGTGGACCTTGGTACACCAGCACAGGCCCTATTCCAGTGAAGGCAAGCCTTTTAGTGCTTTCAATGATATAAACAGCCCACTGTGGCATGTGTGCTGTAGATTCACCTCCACTGCTCTATTCCAACCCACAATAGCCTGTACTGGATCCCAAAGTCAGACCTGGGAAATATCATGTGAATTCAGGCTGGCCCCTACGCCAGGAGATTTTAACTAGTTTGACTCTCCTCAGCATGTATGATTTACTAACCTTAATGTAAATTCATAGAAAGTTTACAGGTCATACAGTGGGTTGAAAAAACCTCTTCCTTGTACTACAATGGCATGTAATCGCTGTCACAAATCGATAGGATATGAGTGAAAGGAGTATACGAGGCCTGTGAGCTGTGCTCATTTGCTCCTGAATTGCACTGTGGCACAAAACTGCTGCTTGGCAGGTCTTTCTCTTCTAAATCAGAGAAATTTTCCAGCTTCTACACTTAAACAGTGGGATTAGAATCAGAACAGTATAATGGAGAGTGGAATGATCTGTTCAGTCACAGCAATTTTGGGGAAGTTACTTTTAATTCTGTGACATTTTTATATTCCCATGAAGTACGGAGAAGTTCTCTGTATAACTATAAAAATGACGTGTTGTCTGGTAAACAAAGCACTTCTGACTCTAACTTGCAAAAGAAAGCATTAAGTTTTGTTTTCTATGGCTAAGTTTTTTTGTTTGTTTCAATGGCATAAACTGAATATAAGGCAGCTCTAAGTCCTCAAGGCACCAATGCGGGAAAGACTAAAATCTTTCATTGCAGGATGAAAGTACATCATGGATTTGTTTGCTGACCATTTTATCCAACGAAAAAACCACATCCCAACTTTAAGCTCCCCAAAAGCCATTCTGTTACTTCAATAAGATGTTTATATTCTTGGCAGGAACATTTTATAAATATTTCACTTATTTTCTTAATTAGATACATTTCCATTGAGTTATACCCACAACTCTCAAACTTTACTTTGCAGACCCTACAGTCATATAGGATGTCCACGACGTATGGAAAAAAGAAAAGCCTTTGCTAGTTAAACAACACTGACTCTCACAGTATTCTCCCCTTAGACCATGTTCTATGGCCTGATAGGTCTTAGAGGTAAGAGTCCTGTTCCAACTTTGTCCAACCAACCCAGAGTTCCAAATCATTCTGTTTAGACCCTTAAGGCACACTGTAACTTCATAAAGTTTGAGAAATAAACACATCATAATATAAAATTTAATCAAACTCAGTGCTCTACAAAAATACATTAATCCAAACCTCTTGCTTTGAAAGCTTAAAAGAAAATGGGCCAAGTCTATGACTAACATTTCCTTTATATACTAAGGATGCTGTTCTTCTTAAGGTGACTAACAGGTATGGCTTTGTATCATATTTTAAGGCAGGTCTACATGTAGTGTACATACAACATGGCTGATGAAACTAATACTATATATTTTGCCCCATAAGTGCCATTAAAGTGTATGAAGTGAATTTCTCTCAAGGCACTGAGGATTTGACTACATTTTTATATGAGGTTTAAGGCTCATAGCAAATATCTTACAGTATGTCTCCTACTGTCTCAACTGAAAGATGTATTCCCAGAAAAGATGCTTTCTTGGTATATGGAGAGTCTATTTCTCACGCCTGATGTGACTGAAGATAACATATGCTATCTACCTCAACCCCACCAAGAGGCACAAGCAGCTGAACAAGAATGGCAAAGTGTCACACACTGCACTGCTGACAGCACTTGGCCTTTCATAAATGACAGTGTTCTGTACTTGCTCTTCCTAGGGAAGGAAGCCACCCAGAGTGGTGCAGCTTTCTAGAAGTGTCTGCTGGCAGCAGCCTTCGCTGACTTCTATGTCTGCAGGAATTAAAAGTACAAAAACAAAGGATCTTGGTGTGGTGGCACATGCCTGTGATCCCACCACTCTGGGAGGCAGAGGCAGGAGGATCATAAGTTTGAGCCAACCAGGGTGACTTAGTAAGACCATCTCAAACTAAAAAGTGACAAAAGGGCTGAGGATGTAGCTAAGTATGAAGGCCGGCGTTCAATCCCCAGTACTGGGGTGGGGGTAGGGAGAGCAGAGAAAAGAAACAAAGGGAAAAGGGAAGACCATTGCTTCACTGTAATCACTGTGAAATGGTACTACATTATTCCAGACCTCCAAAATAGTAATCCTGAAGCCCTTTCTCCCTCCTGCTCAGAATAAAAATAATGGCTGTTACATGGAGCAATCCACATATTCTTTGCTCAAGCCTCCTCTTTTGAATTTTATGCCCAGACTCCCCGAGAAGAGTGTTTTTTGGCCATAATGAAGGAGGAAGCTGGGCAGCCTCCATAGTGACTGTGGGCTTGGTATTCACAACCTGTCAAGGTAGCTTTATGACTTCACAGTCAGCTGCTATAATTCCAATAAAATAATCTAAATCTATCACTGCTCCTGGTAGGGCCAAATACCCGGTTTCATCACTGAGCAGGAGGGCTCCTGCTGCTGGTGGTGATTGGAAATATCCCACCCCAGCCTGGCCTGTACCCCTCACCTTCCCAGGTCCCCACAGTGGCAGCCCCATGGTCATCATGGTGCATCGTAGCGAGCATAGCCACTGCTTCCTGTGAGCATACAAAGCCCTCTGTGGGCTGCGAGCCACGTATAATGCCAGTTGCAGGAGCAACGTGTTAAGAAAAGGTCACTGACTGGTGTCGGAGCAGGAGACTGGCATCATGGTGAGGCTGCCTGGCAGGGGGAAGGTGGGGAGGGGAACCTGCTTGCAAACAGACCAGAAAGTTCAGTGTTGAGTCAAGCTTAGATCTAGGCACCACGTGGAAGCCTGCCCTTTTGGAGGAACAGGGACAAGGAGTACCCTCAAAAACTTGCAGCTGGCTGTTCTTCCAGTGCAGAGGTTGATGGAAGAGTTAGTGTTTACTGATTTATGGCAACCTTGGGGACAGGAAAACTTAGCATGTGTTGGGGGAGTCATGAGGAAAACAGTATCACATGAAACCATTGAAATAATTGTAAATAATAGAAAATGATTTTTCCCCACAAAGACAGAAAACAAAATACAAGGCTGAAAATACATGCAAGTTTTTAAAAAATTTAAATGCACATGTATCAGGTAAATTCAACTCTGATGATCTTTGGCAAGAATGTCTGCTATTTGCCCTGGACCACTAGAGATGCTCATACATCCCACAGCCAAGGCAAAGAATCAGCTGCCCTACCCTTGGGCAGTGACCAGTAACACAGAGACAATGCATAACCTAATGTAGCTACTGGTGAAATGGTCATTATTTCAGACTTACTGAAATGAGAATCTTGAAAGCACCAATCAATAACTACATTTTTTCAAGTGCTGGGACCATAGGTATGTGCCACCATACCAGGCTCAAAAAAATACACTCCCGATGCCCAGTACTGCCATTGTTTTACATTGTACAGAATGCATTCTCTGTGCTTAAAAAGTGAAATATCATTTCACGTTCACTATCTTAATTTAATGCATCTGTTTGCATATTTACCAAGAAACTCCCAATGAGATAGAAAATTTCATTTCCTTATGTGCTTTTTCCATAAAATAGTCTTTTATAATGATGTCTTCTATTTAAAAGAATCAATTCATCAACTTAAAAGTAATTATAATTATCAAATGGTTATTTTCTATTAAATACACTGTAACTCCAGCTGTACTCTCAGCATACGCCAAGCCTGATGTGGCCCAGCCCCTCTCAGCTGTGTCATCCTGTTGATCTGAGCCCCTTTCACACTGACCATCACAGGACACCAGTGCTGAAAGTGACATGTCAGCTGGGCTTGGCCCTCTTTCTTCTGAGCAGGGTGACACTTCCCTTCAATTATCCCATGGTCCCAACCATCCGTCTCTCCAATGTTCATGTCTGATGATAGGTAGTGATAACAAGTGCCATTGATCCCAGACTGGGACAACAAGCTTCTTACAGAGCCTATTTATATCTATCTACTACATTTTTACAACTTAGAGCACAAGATTCCCATTACCACGGAGACAAGGGTGTGGGATGCAGGCAGGACAGAGGGTGAAGAATGTTCACAACAGCGAACAAGCACACACCCCTGGGAAGAGACAGCAGGCCCGTCCTCCTGGTCATTGCTGTGGATGGAGCGCCTGTTTTCCACTTGTTCCACACACAGACAATGACTTTGCCCCAGTTTCCTGGCTAGGACTGGGTGGCTGCATTAAGCTGTTGTCCTCAAAGTGTAAGTGCACTCTTGCTAGGTGAACGGGGCTCTTACTGCTTCCCTCCTGAGCAGTTGGTATGCCAGGTGTCAGTGCACAGAGAAGAAACAAGGTCATGACTCGCGAAGCTACAGCACAGTGGTGCTTGCCCTGCAACCCTCATGGTTTGGTTTCTGAAAGGGGACCTGGGGGTGGCACTGTGAGGCAGTGGTGCTGGCAATGGGCTCTGGCGCCCTCTTCCCACCAATATTTATGCCATTCTCTGAGACTGCTGACAGCTCCCCTTGGAAACACCATCTTTTCCCTTTCTCCCTTGATTCCCTCATCCCAAGAGGTCCCAGCAGCAGCTGTGAGGCAGATTACTCCTTATCTGCCCCTCTGACATGTACTTCTGTTCTGTGCCTGCTGAATGGACCCGTGTATCCACAGGATCCTACAACCCTGAGGAGCAGCAGTCCCAACACGGAAGCGGTCACTCCTGCCACACCTGGCTTTCTGCTCACTGCACTGCACTGCCCTACTATAGTCAATATACACATAGCACGGGGTACTCCTCTGCCTGCTCCACTCTGCTTTCCCTCTCCGGTCAGAGTCTTCTTGTTTTGAACACTTGTCCTTTCAATCTGTCCATCACTGGTCACCACTACCATCATCCCGCCATTAACCTAGCTCTCACCTCCTGCCTAGGTCACTGTGACAGTCCATTTCCAAATCCAACACTCTCCACACCTACAGCCCCGGTGGCAGTCAGAAGCAAAACTCCTTCAAGGCAACCGTGGGCTCTTGCATTCAAATGGCTTCCTAATACTCTAACAAACCTTAAGAGTGCTGGCCCAGCTCTCCTTCAACCCTATTTTTTTTTTCCTTGCTATGCTGCACACTGAGCACTTGGGCTCCTCCCCAATGTCTCCAGGACACTAATCCTACTTCAAAGATGTCAACATGCTCTTCCCACAGCTCAGCTCATTTAAATGGTAGCTCTCAAGGAAGTCTCTCTAACCCCACATACAAGATATGAACCCAATCATATGTTCTCCTGATGCCTGGCACTTCTCTCAGTAGTACTTCCCTCAACTACAACTGAACATGAATTGCTCATTAGTTGTTGAACATCACAGTGCTCGGTACACTGTAGATTCCAAGTGGGCAGGGAGACTGTAGTTTAATCTTATAGCTCTGGTCCCAATACAGGTCCCAGGACATATTTTAGGAAGGAAAAGCTTGGTCCACTAAGGACCTCTGAAATAAGAGAGATCATTGAGAGCTCAGGGCCTGCAAACACTGGGGGCATCCCAGCTCCTCAATCATCCTTTGGGATGTCGTCTCAAGAGCACAAAGTGACCAAGGCTTTCTCATGCTCTCTAGAGAGCTGTCTAACTTTTATTTTCCTTTGTGAACCTTCTTCACCTGTCAGGACTGTGTTTCATTTTACCATCTTGATAATTCAAGAGAAACCCATTTGCATTTACATCAAGTCCCTGCTCTAAAATACAAGCGAGGAACCTCAAGAGGGCAGACAGCAAGGGAGTAGACTTTAACAAAGCTCTCCTGGGAGCCACTGAATGGGTGGGGGTGGGGGTGGTTACCAATGCAAAAAGTAAACAGTCCTTAAAGAAGTCAGTTAATTAATGACAGGCATTCAGCTTCCAACACTAACAGTGGTACTGAAACATCAACACCCATCATATAGCTTCAAAATTAGTCTGTGTGGAGTTTTGTTTAAAGAATAAGTAATCTCAGTATTAGAATAAAAAAACGTTTGAATGGTTATCAAATCAGATGATTTTTGGTTTCCCCTCCCCCAAAAGCAATTATGTTTTAACATATTATTGTGGTTTGGATCTTAAGTTTCCCAAAGTACATATTCCATTATTTAAAAATATTTTCACATATGCTAATTTGTTTCATTTAAACTAAAAATTTACTTCAGTTCACTGAAAAACTTTGCTATTATCAGTTTGGTTCTTTTCTGTAAGAATCTTTTAGCATTTTATACTGAGTGACTACTTTGAGTAATTACTATTCTCTTTATTATTTCATTATGAAAACATGATTTGTATTTTTATGAAATAAAAAAATATTTTTTTGTAAAAAAAAAAGTCTTCCAAAGCTCATATGTTGAAAGGTAGTCCCCCTCTGATTCAGTGCTCATGAGTGGACCTGTGGGAGGTGATTGTATCATAAGGGCTCTGACCTCATGAATGGATTAGTCCATTGATGGATTTATGAATGGCTTAATAGATTTTAAGGGAAGGGCTTTGTTATAGAAGCCAGCTCTTTTTTTTTTCCCCTCATTGAGTTTATTGGTACATTTTAGACATTTTAGGTATGCAGTACAGTTACATTCATCATTGGGATCTTGTACCTTTACATGACAGGTCTTGGTTCTCATTTTTTTCCCCATAACTCTGCCCTCCCTTCACCCCCTCCTCCCTTCCCTATTTACAAAAACTTTATTTCCATTTTTTCGTTTTCTCATATTTTTTTCTTTTCCCTTATTTCCTTTCCCCTACCCTTCCCACTTCTCTTACACCTTTAGCCCTTTTCTTCCTATTTCACATTGTCAATTATACCATTACAATCTTATTTACAATTATAGTTATTCACACCAGAGAAACTATTCAGTACTTACACATGTGTGACATATTTATTTCACTTAAGAGTATAACCTCAATATGCATCCATTTTCCTAGGAATAACTCTAGTTTCTCATTCTTTATGGCTGAGTAGTATCCTGTTTTATAAAAAAACCACATCTTCTTTATCCAGTCTCCAACTGACAGGCAATTGGGCTGTTTCCAAGTTTTAGCTATTACAAACTGTGCCGCTATAAACATGGGTGTGCATGTATCACTGTGGTATGATTCTTCTAATATCTTTCTTTTGGAAAGATACCCACCAGAGGGATGGCTGGGTCAGATGGAACCTCTAATCCTAGTTCTTTGAGGTCTCTCCATACTGATTTCCATAGTGGTTGCATTAGTCTGCACTCCCACCAACAATGGAGAAGGGTTCCTTTCTCCCCACAACCATGCCAACATTTGTTATTGGCTGATTTCTTGATAGCAGCCATTCTTTGTGGGGTGAGGTGGAATCTCAGTGTTGTTTTCATTTGCATCTCTCGAATGACCACGGATGTGGAACATTTTTTCATATATTTACTTGCTGCTTTGACTTCTTTGTCTGAGAAATGTCTGTTCATTTCAGATGCCTATTTTTGAATCGGGTCTTTATATTTGGGGTGGCTGATTGTTTTGAGTTCTTTATATATTCTAGATAATAGTCTTTTGTCTGAGGAGCAGCTGGTAAAATTTTTTTCCCACCTTGTAGGTTGTCTCTTAGTTCTGTTGATGGTTTCTTTTGCAGTGGAGAAGCTTTTTAATAAGATGAGATCCCAGTTGTTGATTCTTTGTGCTAGTTCCTGTGCTACTAAGAATTTGTTCATAAAGTCTTTTCCTATGCCAATGTCTTCAAGAATTCTGCCTAACTTATCTTCCAGCAAATTTAGTGACTCGTTTTTAATATTTAGATCTTTAATGCACTTGGATTTTAGTTTAGTGCATGGTGAAAAGATAAGGGTCTCATTTTAATCTTTAGAAGCCAGATCTTTGTATTGTGGCCACCATGAGACAAGCATTTCTACTCTACCACATGCTCCCTGCCACAATCTTTTCCTTCACTACAGGGGAAAAGTGGCCATGGACTAAAACTTCTGAAACTGTGAGCCAAAATACACTTCTTTCCTTTGAGTTGATTATCTCAGATATTTTGTCATAGTGACAGAAAGCTAACATACATATTAAGATGGCATAAAAGAATTCCTGCACTTACTTTAATGAAGGGTAGTGGAGACAATCTCAGAGTCAAGAGTGAAAGCAGGGGAATTACGAATGCCTTCCTGCAGTAGCCACACATCACTGCATTCATGGGCTGTGAGCTCAGCTCATCTTTCAAAGCCAGGGTGAAGCAACCACCTTGATATTTTAGATCAATACTTTAAAATATTTAGCAAAGACCTACGACACAAAAGGAGTAGGTTTAGCAAAAGGTATGACTCTTTATTCTCCACAAACTTTCATTATGTTTTAATACAAATACTGTTTGGTAAACTTAAAAATGTTAAATACCACATGAAACCTGATTTCATATGGTTAAAATTGGTATGAGAAAAATTCTTATCACCCATGAAACTTTCAGGTCTCACAATTTTGGAAGAACAGCCATTGCAAACTGAATTAAATTTCTCCATAAAATCAACATTGAACCCACCCATTGAATTTGATTCAATTCTTATCCAATATGGTTGCAACCAGAATTGTGGAATGAATCAAGTCCATGAACTGAGACACCGCTGTATGAAGCGGTAGTTTCTTCAACTGACCTATCCAGGCCAAAAGTATTCACAGCCTCCTGAACTGGCATTGCTGACATCACCTACCTGTCCCAAGACACAACAGGAAGCCCAAGGTGAGGATGGATGGTGACCTGCACAACAAGTGCCCAACAACACTTGACTACTTACATTCAAAGGCTTACTTTCAAGGTGGTAGGCATGAAGGGAAGGTGCCTTAACACAAAGACCTTGAAAAAATTTTTTTTGGTGGAAGGGTCTGCACATACAAAATTCTACTTGTGGCAGAGAAGTGCTATAGATCCCCTGGTAGTAGATGAAAAGGTGGGAGAAGCATGTTTTGTTCTTTTTAATATAGGATTATCTTGAAACCAGGTTGTGGGACTTGAACTCAGCTTTGAAAAATGGATAGGTCACACAGTAGAGCCAACAGTGGCCATTTTGGGTTAGGGCTTCAAGAAAAACAACAGTGCCCTGGTATGATGTGTCACTGGGAGGTAGCCTGCACAGCTGTGGGGCAACAGAGGCTGTCTTTCAGGGCCAGCTAAGCCCCCTCGTTTTGAGGGATGACTCTGAATGGTCATCCTACAAGAGTAAGGGTGACTATCAGTAGACCAAAGTTCAAAGGAACTAGAGCTCTGCTCCAAATATATTCATTTCTGAAACTAGAATGAGCCAATCCTAGACTCCTGGTGTCCCCACCACTCATGGAAGAAGAAAAAAATCCTCCCAGGCAAAATGTCATTTCTACATAAATTTCTTCAAATGTAATAATAAGATCTGAAATAAAAAATGAGATCTATGAGAAGATAAGACAACATGCACGAAACTCAGTAGAAACAAGGACTAAAAAGAGATCTCAAGGATTCCAAATATGGGAATTTAAAATGGCTGCCTAAATTCAAGTAGAAAGAAAGAAAGAAACAAACAAAAAACCAAAGTAACAAAATACAGGGAAAAATCTGAAACTATTTTAAAAAATGAATACTATTTTCCCACAAATGTCTCAAATTTATCTTTCTTTATAGCTGAGTAGTAGTCCACTATGTACACGTACTACATTTTCTTTATCCAGTCATCTGTTGATGAGTATTCTGGCTGCTTCCAGGATTTAATGACTATGAATTGTGCTACTATAAACACTGTCTCATTGTAGTGGGAAAATGGATGCATTGGAAAATATAATGTTGAGTGAAATAATTCAGTCATACAAGCTTAAATACTCTATGGTATCTCTCATGGGAGTAAAGCAAAGTACAAGGAGAATAATAAAAGACGGATGAAAGGAAACAAGAGGATAGACCTCTTACAAGGAGAAGGGGTCCAGGAGATTGACACTGAGGTGGAGGGGAAGGGGAAGTACGTAAAATTAAGATGTAACATGTACAAGAACCTAATAACCTCAAGGAAGGTAAACATTATATGCTATACATATGAGCTAAGAAATATAATTTAACAAGAATGAAAATGGGGGGAGGGATTTAGAGGTGGAGGGAAGAGGTAGGTGGGAAGAGGTCTAAAAATAGAGAAACAAGCTGTATTATGTACAGGTATCCACTCTCCAAGATAAATGTAAATATCATGTACTGTAAAAATGTACCAATAAAATTTTTAAAAGGAATATTATAACTGATAAATTACTGAAATAGTATATTTCATGAATGAATTTTAAACAATATTTGGCATAGTAGGAAAGAACTTTAGATCCACAGGAATAAATGCAGTTAATCATGCAGATAAAATCATGGAAAATAATGGAAAGATAACACAAGATTAGAAAGCACAGTGGATTTTATTGTATGTATAAATGGGTTCACAGAAGGAAACGTGAGCGACTCGTACAAAAGCTGTACCTGAAGAAATGAGGCAAGAATATTCTAAAACTGGATTTTATTTTTATTTTTATCAGTACATTTGCAGTGCATCATGATTACATTCTCCTGGAGAACTGGCACATGCACATATACATCTTAATCCTGTTTTCAACCCTTTCCCCTTCTCTCTCTTCCTACTCCATCTTGAAAGACATTGAGCTGTGGATTCAGGCAGTCCTATGATCTCAGTGCAGGATAAGAAACAGATGTGCACACCTAGTCAGAACCTACAGGAAAGGCTCTACTTCAAAGAAGCAACACTTACATCAAGAGCTGACTTCCCAAGAACATGGAAGCCTGAGGAGAAAGGTGTGACATCTCTACATCATCTGAACATTTTAACTGCCAACCCAGAGCTCTACAACAAGGAACAACATCATTAAAAAAAAGGATATAAAAACAGAGTTCATTACTAGAAATTCCACTTGTCCTGGTACCTAATTGGCTCTCTGAGCTAAGTGTGCGTAAAGATGAGATATTTAAAATCAAAAGTATTTTTCTGATATAAAGGGAAAGTAGCACACAATTTACAAATAAAATATACCTGTTTATTATAGATTATGTGTAGCCAACTGGTTCCTACTGAGTGTCTTTATTACACAAGTGCTGTAGATTTAACATGTAGTCCCACATGAATAGTAACAAGATGATGGTGAAGAAAATTGAAGATGTAAGAATCTTGTGTATTTCACAATGACATGAGTGCTTGAAGAATCAGATAGTAATCAGACAGTAATCAGATAGGATGAATATTTTTGTGGTATTAAAAATGTAATGGTGAAGGTATGACACTCTTAAAATTAATGTGTGTTAACATCTTCTTCATCACATTCTTCATCTAGATCACTGGTTGGCAAACCCTTCTTTTAAAGGGTCAGATGGTAAGTAATTTAGGTTCTACGAGCCACATGGTCTCAACTACATGACTCTGCTATTGAAACTGAAAGCACATAAAAGCAAGAAACAAATGGATGTAATTCTGTTACAAAAAACTTTATTTATTAAAACAGGCCAGACCTGCCCTAGTTTACCTATCCCTGTTCTAGACAATGAAATAAATGAAGCTCCAACTAGTAGTAGTTGCTGTTTGTATTGTGTAAATGCTCCTGGTAGGGATGACTTCCACCTAGCAATATGACAACGCTGAATGTAGCTTTGATATCCTCAGTAGCATACTATGATGAAAATGACCTCAAAGGCAGGGAGAGCAGTAAAATTAGCATAAAATATTAGAGGGGATGAGTTTTGAGTACATGTTACCTTTCCAAATGGAATGTATTTAAATGTAAATTTATATAATTTAACTTTAGTAATGGGTGTCTTTCACAACAAGTTCATGAAATTCTTGTAAAAGAGCTGGCTCTTCTGAGACCCTCTGAGCTAGCTTCAGCTTGCCATAGCTTAGGCTGAAGGAAAAGTATCAGAGAAAGGTTAGAGAAACAGGATAAAAAGCAATAAAAATGGCACATCTGTACGTAGACCAAAAAGGTTGTTGCATTTAACAATATTTTAAAGTTGGGTATACTGAGGTACAATTTTAATTAATTTATTAATTAATTATTATTTACCGAGGCACAATTTAGATGGAGTACAGGTCAGCCTTGTCAGATCTGCAGTCCACTGGGACTGATACATGTGCAGCCGTATCACCAGCATAGCAGCTAAGCCACTCCAGAGAAGACACTAGTGGTTTATCTCTCAATAGTTTTGCCCATTTCATATCAGTTACCACATATATTGGCAAATTTTTTATATGTCCTTATTAATCTTTTAATGTCTGTACGGTCTGTACTGATTTCCCAATTCAATACCAATTTAGTTAATTTGTATATATTTGTCTAATAAGTTTGCTTAAGCAACAGCAGAAAGAAATTGGATGTCTTTACCAAATAAAGGCCATTCTGAGCTGTTCCTCCCCACCCTCTGAACCAGGATTAAACTCAGGACCTTGTACTTGCCAGGCAAGCATAGTACCATGGAGTTACACCCCAGCCCTCATTCTGAACTATTTAAAATGAACATGGTGAGAGTGATAAATACTGTTGCATTAATTAAAAATGACAAAAAATGCATAATTATCATTTACAACATTTAAATATATCACCTACCTAATAATAAAGCCAACGCAATGTGTGTAAGACCTCTGTAGGGAAAGACTATATATCATTATTTAGAAAAATTATTACCTTGAGAAGTGGAAGAATAATAATCATAGATTTGATAATCATAATTGTCAAAATATAAAGAGGTCAATTCTCCTCATCAATCTATACAGTCAATCAAATCCCAATCCAAAAAGAAAAAATATACTTTGAAAAGAATACTCTGGTATGTGATAAACTGGTTTTGAAATCTATATGCTAATGGAATTGTTTTGGTCAAATGACTATATGAAACACTTTCTCCACCAGATGTGAAAATGATATAAAGTTATCATAATTAAGGTAGTGTGGTATGACAAAAAAAATGAACACACTGATAAAATAAAATAAAAAATGCTCAGAAATAGACTCATATTTGTGAGAAAGTGGTCAATGCATGAGAATATCTTCCCATGCTTATAAATAAGACTTGTCAAACATGACAAAAATGTAGTAATCATACATGAAAAGGTAGATAAAATCTATCTTAACACTAAAAACTTCCATTCCATAAGACACCCTTAAAGGAATCAAAGGCAAGCCACAGCATAGGAGAAACTTTCAACACCTATGGCCAGCAAAGTGGTCACATACAATGTATATGAAGAACTCCTATATAAATCCCAATAGGAACATGTATGAAAGTCCTGTACAAATCCCCAAGAAAAGAGCAAATACATATGGCAAACAACCATATAACAATGTGTTAAATGGCATTAATATTATGGACATGCAAACTGAAGGTACAATGAGACAGGAACACAAGCACAAGACTTCCTAAAGTTAAGCTTACAATGACACGCACTGGCACCAGTGTGAAATGACTGGAAATCTCAGAAACTCATGAGGGGAGTTTACTACAGATAATTATGCCAAACCATATGACATGTGATGGTTCTCAGTAAATCATAAATGTTTCTCAGTGGTGGGATCAATTTAGGATATATATCAAAATATCTAGAAAAGCAGAGTTTGATTTCCTTTATCATAGAAATGATAAATGTTTGAGGAGATATAAATGCTAATTACTCTAACTTGATTTTATCTTGAATTCATGTACTGAATTATTGTACTACACCCCATAAATATGAACAAATAGGTCAATTAAAAATTAGAAACACAAATTCTAGAACAATTTGTGTAGGGATACACTAATGATTGTATCCCTATTTTTAGCACTGTCTATAGACAAAGAATATAAATACTAGAAAGGACAAAACAAGCCATTCTTACTAGATATGACTGTCTGAGAAAGTTAAGGGGAATTCACTGATGTTAGGACTAGAAAACTTAGCAAAATGGCCAAACACAAGATTCAGTAGCTCTTTTATGTGTCAGAAACAACCAACCAGTAACTTTAATGAGATTAAAAAAAACTCATCCACAAAAGAAACACTAGAAAATATGTTTATATCTGACTAAATTTAGCAAAAAAATAAATAAAAGTTCTATTAATAAAAATGTGAAATTTTATGGAAGGACATGAAAGACATGCTAAGTGAAAACAGCATGTTCTTGGGAGGAAAACATCAGGAAGATACAAATTTTCTCAAAATTAACATAAAAATTCATTGTCTTCCCAAATCAACATACACATGGAATAAACTTTAAATAAAACTTATAACTGGATTTTTAAAATGTGTAAGTTGACAACTGGGTTCTAATACGTGGAAGAACATTTCAATATTTTAAAATCTTATTGAGATTTCTTCTATGCAACTTTACAGAAATATTATAAGAATACAGAGAACACTTGTACATGCATATTCTTTACTTAGATTCACTTACTTTTATCATCTTGGTTCTATATTCTACTTCCTTCCTTCTCCACTCACATTATGACTAATTTTTGCCTGAGAGTTGAGGGTACCACACATCTCAGTTCCTAAGCAAAAGTGTACTCTCTTAGGTAATCACGGTACAAGGGCAGAGGAAACAGACACAATACCCCCACTCTAACACACATCCCATGTAACTACTTCCTCACTCATCCCAAAGCATCTCTTGTGCACATGTTTCCTTTGATACTTTCCTCTGGTACGAGTATTTAGTTATTTTATTTTTAGCTTTCCTCAGGCTGGGATAGTCTCATGGCCTTTCTTTGTCTTTTGTGACATTAATATTTTTTAAAGAAATATTCACGTAACGTTAACTTTTATTTTTTTTATTTTTATTTTTTGGTACCGGGGATTGAACTCTGGACCTTGTGCTTGCAAGGCAGGCGGCGGCACCACTGAGCCAAATCCCCAGCCCTAAACATTTTCAATGTATAGTTCTGTGAGGTATATTTTTTTTTTCCCCAGCCTCGTACCAGGGATTGAACTCTGGATCTTGTACTTGCAAAGCAGGTGCGGCATCGCTGAGCTAACTCCTCAAAGCTTGTTCTGTGAGTTTTGACAGTTACCCAGTACATAACTACCACTAAAACGCAGAGAAAGGTGGTTTCCATTGACCTTGTGGCCTTCAAGGTCAACCTCTTCCCCCTCAATCCAACTGCTCTTCTTTATCTCTAAATTTTGCCTTCTCCCTTATGTCATTAAGTGATGTAATGCCATCTGAAGTCTTCTGAGTCTGGCTTCTTTCACTTTCAAACACATAATGCCAGTTCCATATTTACCCTTCGGGTTTCTCACACAAGAGAAACAATGTGCTATTTAAACTTGTGTGTCTGATTTTCTTCACTTACGATTTTGGGAAGTAGGAAGAACATGTTCAAATGAGAAAAGGAACAAGAGAAGACAAAGGGGGAAGGGAAGGAAGGGAAAAGAGAAAAAAGAATCAAAGGAAAACAAAGGTTTTGTAAATGGGAAGGAGAAGTGTCGTTTCTGTTTTTTTGTTGTTGTTTGTTTGTTTTGTTTTGTTTTTTTGCGACAGGTTCTCACTATGTAGTTGAGACTGACCTGGTACTCACTATGTAGCTATGTAGCCCAGGCTGGTCTCGAACTCACAGCAATCCTCCTGCCTCAGCCTCCTGAGTGCTGGGATTACAAGCGTGTGCCACCATACCTGGCTTAGGAGAAGAAGTGGTGAAGGGAAGGTGACAAAGAAAAAGAAGAATCAAGATATATTATGTATAGGTACAAATTCCTTCTGATGAATATGATCAATATGTATGACAAATGCATAAAAAATAAAGTTAAATAAGACCTAAAGTATGGTTTTATGAAGAAAAAACACAATGCTTTTGAAATTCATTCACATTGTTATATGTATTAGTAGTTTATTACTTTCTCAGTGCCCAACAGAATTGTATTGCATGGATGTACCATTTGTTTTCTTGCCACTTCCTAGTTGAGGGAATGGTTGTTTAGGATCTTGGGAGATTCTGAGTAAAGCCACAGTATAGGTACTTGTAGGTGGGTAAGTTTTCATTTAATTTGTGTAAACATTTAAGAGTCAGATTGCTGGGTTATATGGCAGGTGTACGTTTAATTATTTTAAAAAAGTCATTGCCAAATTATTTGAATAGCTACAAGTTATCATTTTCACCTGCAAAATATTAGAGCTCTAGTTGCTCCACAACTTCAAGACTTGGTATTGTCAGCTTACTTGAGCCATTCTTGTGAGTACTTAGTGGTATTTCACTGTGGTTTTCATCTGAGCTGTGCAGTATGTTCACATACTTACCTTCCAGCTACATGCTTTCAGGTGATGGGTCTGTTCAAACGTTTTACTCATTTAAAAAACTAGTTTCTCCTTCTCCTAGTCCCAGTCTCATTTTATCTTTTTACTTCTTGTCCTTATTATCATTACCATTCTATCTTATTTTGTATCTTACTTTTGCCATTTCTCCAAGTCGAGGTTCAGTCATGAAGAGTGTTTTGGAAATATGATTGGGAACTAGGTGCGGTCATTGATACTGGGGCATTATTACTTCTGTACCTTTGTGGCAGATCACTTCTAGAGGAGGTGTGTGTGTATGTGTATACTTCGGAAATAATGGAGGCATGCTAATGGTGCCATTTCAACACAACTCAACCACCTTCTTCCTGTGGTCTCCCACTGCAAACTAGTGTCTCCTCTTCTACAGGGAGGATCCCTGGGTCCCCCAAAATCAACACAGCTAATCACTTGCTCAACTTATACCGAGGCAAAATAATTTCATATTATCATAAAAACAAATGCATTAAGAATATTTATAGTTTCCCCATTACAACCAAGTACACATAGTCAGATTAGAGCGTTTAATGGTTACTTGCATCATCAGTCCCTCACCTTTTACATGATGATATTCATTTGCAGTACAGCTAAACGATTTTCAAACATTGAACTACCCTTGCACTCCTGGACAAACCTATGTTGAGGTATATCATGCTCTGAAAGTATCAAAGCATGATCACTAAATTTTATTACTTAAAATTCCTGCATTAATATTTCCATATGAGATTAGCTTTTCTTTATTTAATCATGTACTGCCTTTATCAGGTTTAGGTTTCAGTGCTATATTTGCTGTATAAAACTTTGAAGTGTCCCTTCATTTCATATGCTTTTAAATAATTTATGTAGCATTAGGGATTTCTGTGCAAAAGGGTTAACAGAATTCCTATCTGAAACAATTGAGTTTAATACTATTTTGTAAGGTACTGAAAATGTCCTCTGTCTTTCATATAAATTGGTTTATTTAAACTTTCTATCTCTACTGGGGTTAATTTTTGTAAAACTCATTTTTCCTAATTATGCACTTCTAATATGTTTTCATGTTTACCTGCAAATTAGTCTCTTGTGTTTTTAAAACATTTTTGTATAAAAACTTTCCTGTTATTATTCTTATTTTTTATATTTGTATTTTTTGTTTTTGTTTCTTAAAGAAAATTGTAAATGATGTCTATTTTATATTTTTCAAGGAAACTAGACTTTGATATATCATTTTAATAAATGCTTTCTTCTCTTTTCTAGTTCCTTGTGGCTTTTATTTTTATTAGGAATTCCTTTTAATAATTTTTTTGCCTTCTCTTAATGCTTCCTAGTTTTTGCATTTGGCATTAATTGCATTTATCTTTCATTTTTATTGATAAAGGTATCTACAGCCATGTATTTTCTTCTAGTCATTGCACTATGTCTTTGATGGAGTTATTACCATTATTTTATAGAGATTCTATTATGTTGGTTTACATTTTTATACTCAAGGGTTTTTTCCCCAGTAAGCTTTTAAGTTTCTAGGTGGAATTTGTTAACAATTTCTAGTTTTACACTAAATCTGCTGAAGAGAGAATAAGTACAAACTTTTGAGAACACAGGAGTAGGCAAAGACATAATGAATGCACAGGAAATACTACAAAGAATCAACAACTAGGACTTAATCTTATTAAAAAGCTTTTGCACAGCAAAATAAATCACCAACAGAGGGAAGAAACAACCCACAGAGTGGGAAAAAAATTAGCCAGTGGTTTCTCAGACAAAGGACTAATATCTAGAACATATAAAGAACTGAAAAAAATCAGCTCCCCAAATTTAATGACTCAATCCAAAAATAGGTTTGTGAGATCAACATACACTTCTCAGATGAAAAAGTACAAATGGCAAATAAATACATGCAAAATTGTTCAACATCACTGGGTATTTGAGAGATGCAAATTAAAACAATGCTGAGCTTCTCTCACTCCTAAAAGAATGGCTATTATAAAAATATCAACCAATAAGAAATGCTGGTGGGGATATGGGCAAAAGGAACCCTTGTCCACTGTTGGTGGGAGTGTAGACTGGTGCAACCACTGTGGAAATCAGTGTGATGATTTCTGAGAAATCTAGGATTAGAGGTCTCATTTGACCTAGCTAACCCCCAAGTATCTTGCCAAAAGAATTAAAAGCATCATACCCCAGAGATACAAGCATGCCCATGTTTATAGCACTACAGTTTGTAATAGATAAATTTTGGAAACAACCCAAATGCCCATCAACTGATGAATAGATTAAAAAAAAAAAAAAAGATGTGAGGGCCAGGGATTTAATTCAGAAGTTCCACCACCTGCCTCGCAAGCACAAGGTCCCGAGTTTGATTCCCGGTACCTTCCCACCAAAAAAAAAAAAAAAAAAAAAAAAAAAAAAAAAAAAATTAAAAAAAAAGATGTTTTTTAAAAAATATAATGGAGTACTAGTCATCCAAAAGAAGGATAAAACAGACATTTCTAGGTAATTATTTTTGTTATTAAAATTATTTTTTTCATACAATCGCTTTTATATTTTCCATATTAATATCTACTTGTATTACATTAAAATAAAAAACAATTTCTAGTTTTATTGTGTGTGATTAGTGAATGTTAACAGTAATTGTTTTATGAAATTTGTTTTTGTGTGTGACCAAATTTTTGACAAGTTTCTGTAAGTATTATACTTATGTTTGCAAATATATGTATTCTCTACTTTGGGCAAACATTTCAATATATACACATTACTGGGTATCTTACTTGGCTCTCCAGTATGATTTCTTCTGGCAATTTTATCTTGTACTGGAATTATGTGCTAATTAAAGGCCAATAAATATAAAAAGATGAATGACCTCAATAGTTATCAAAAAATACAAACTGAACAGTAAGAAGCCATGTTAGAAATCTTATTTCTGTTGTCCAATATCTATTATCCACCTTAGATATTGGGAAATAGAAATAAAATGGGAAGAAAATGTTCAAATGAGAAGGGGAACAAGGGAGGGGGAGTGGGAAAGGAAAGAAGGGACAAGAAAAAAGAATAGAAGGAAAAAAGAAAACAAGCTTTTAAATAAGGAGGGGAAAGGGATCAAAAAGGAGGAGAATGAGAGAAAAAGAAGCATGATATATCATGTCCAGGTACAAATTCCTTATGATGAATGTTATCATTATGTATATCTAAAATGTATCAATAAATGTTTTGCTAAAAAAAAAGAAATCTTACATCTGTGGAGATACGGAGAAGTGGACACCTTTCTTTACTGCTGAAGATATAAACTGATACAGCTTCTGTGATGGATGTCTGGGTTGTATCCATCAAATTTTTAATGTGAATGCCCTCTGACCTAGCAATTCCTGTTTTAGAAGTCTATCCCATAGAAAGCTCGAATATGGCACAGAAATATAGACACACACAAATGTTCATGACACCATTGTAATAGAAAGAAAAGTTGGAAATAAATAAAATTTCCACTGAAAGTGGGAAAGCTTAATAAATTACAGTAATTCACACTACAGAACAATACAGGCTATGGAAAGCCATGATATATTAGGAAGCTCAAGTCCTATTCACAGAAGACTATACCATATACATTCTGGTAAAGGTGGGTAAGCACAGGAAGTATATACAGCAACAGGAACAGATTTACAAGGTTTCAAGCCAAAAGACTAAGATTGATTGCCTCTGGAAGGAAGATTTTATTGCTATACTTCTACCTTTGAAGTTTTAAAAATAATAAACCTGTGTTACTTTAAAGAAGTTTAAGTCAAAGGAAAAACAAGTTAAAATCAGCAGTGACCACCAGCATTCCCAAAGGAGACAGTCCCTGTCCCAGCTACGCAAACTGTATTGGGGGAAATCGTCCTCCTTGTGACTAGAAAAAGCCTACCTTGAAGTTTTTACCTCCATGACTTCAGCATATGTTTTTATCTCACATTTTGGAAACCCAAAGCAGTGGCGAGAGAGAAAGATGCAATCAATTCAGATAACTGCAAAATGCAGCTGCCTCTCAGCAAGCTGAGAAGAAAGCATAACTTGCAGGAAGGGGAGGCCCTTTTCAAACTGATGTCTCCCTTGCCCGTTCTAACAAAGGTCTAGGTTAGTGGTGGCAAACCTAAGATGCTGCTGCAGTGGGTATACAGAGCCCTCGCTGTTGGCACATGAGCCAAGTCACCCCACAGTCAAGTATTGGATAACAGTTGTTTTTTCTAAACTAAAGCCTCAATATTCAGGTTTAATTGTACGGTTGGCATTTTGTGATAAATAAATGGGTTTTGGGTTACAGTTGGGGCCCTCATTCTCTAAAAGGTTTGCTATCACCATTCTAGGTCCTCTCTGTGGTGCCCTCTACATTTTTTTTTTTTTTTTTTTTTTTTTTTTTTTC
>NW_022900920.1:9291645-9301645 GCF_012274545.1 Fukomys damarensis
TTTTTTTTTTTTTTTTTTTTTTTTTTTGATACCAGTGATGGAACTCAGGACCTTTTGCTTATGAGGCAGGCAGCAGCACCACTAAAACCCAGGCCTGGAGCTCTGTACTTTTAAAAACTTAATCTGAGGGAAAAATAGCTTCCTGAGGAAGAACCATGTCTCTTCTTTTCCAAGGTACTTTGCATTAGCTTCTTCTAAAATGGCTGTGGAAAATCCCCAACCAAGAAGCTTGAGACTGCTGCCCACAGGACCCTGAGAGAGAGCACTGCCCACAGAACATTACTAGCCACCTGTCCAGAGTACACTCTACCATAAAAAAAAGAAAAAAAGCTTAACATAATATTTTAACTGCCGAGAACCGCAACAGTATGTGCCCTGATGGTTAAATGTAAGAGCTAATCCATGAGTGCTTAGACAGGCGACCACAACTGGCAGTGAGACCAAAAATGAGAACCCGGTAAAAGTGAAAGAGAAAAAAGGAGGAAATCATTACCTTAGTTCTGAGAAGACAAATGGTTGCTAGAATATGTAATAAAGAAATGTTGTACAAAATGATAGTTCACTGTTTTAGAAGAAATGATGACCCACGAAATACTTCACCCTGCGGGCAATGAAAGAGCATATAGGGTCTCATCTCCTGGCAGCCAATGATGCTACAGCAAGTCAGGGAGGGCACTGCAAGGACATGGAGATCATGACTGTATTCTTCTCTTGTCCAAACATTAGGTCCTGACCTTATGGCTATGTATATGCCATTACTCAATTTAAAAGGCTATCTTTAAGTGTGACTTTAGTTCACTTTAGACTTTATTTTTACTTCAATTTCATGGGTCTATTAACGTTAGAACATTTTTTCTCTGAAGTTTAATATTGTTTCAGAAAAGCTTTCCTGGCAGCTACTAATGGAATATTTTAGGACTAAACTGCTCTTCAAAATTTCATGTACTCCTTCATTGCTTAATAAATAATGTTAGTAGTCTTGGAGCTAGCATGTAGGATATGCAACTTCCAGTTCTTTTTCCACGATCAAATGTGATCCTCTGAGTTCTGTGAAGAGCTCAGGCCAGTAGCCCACTGCCATGTTGCCAGTCCAGGGCCAGAGTTGTTCTTCTCCCTTGCAAATTTGTTTGCAAAATAAAGCAGGCAGAGGCCTCTTTGTGACACAGGAATATGAAGTAACGACTAAGGAGTTCTGTTGCTCTCAATGCCGGAATAAAATCCAAAACAAGGTAGTAAAATAACATTAAATGGTACCTGTGTCACAAATGGGCTACAGTTTACACTGCGAATCACAGCTCCACACAGGAACTTGTGAAGCCTACAAGTTACAGTAGTCCATAGGGAAAATTCTAAGCAGGGAAAGGTTTTCAAGTGGAGGGAGGGAAAATAGCTAAGCTTGCTCAGAGAGGGTCTGCGCAGGCCTCAAGATGTTCACAAACAGAGGCTGGGACTCAGCAGGCCAATCAGGTTAATAAATTATGACACAGAAATGTGGATTTAATTTCATTTCAATCAACTAAACTTACTTTCTTTAAAGATAATTTCTTTCAGGACATGTCAAATCACAGCAAAACTCCAGGGTCTGCTAAGGTCCCCTGCTTTAAGAGTAGGCAAGGCTTTAATTCTCAAAGCATGATACTAGATATGTGGATATGTCCAAAACTCACTGATGTTAATGGGAATAGCATGAACTTTCCAAGCAAGAGTTTTAAATGCAGGGGTTAAAAATCCTACTGAATTAGAATCAAATAAAAGTCTAAGAAATACTGGCAAGCCAACACAACACATACCAGGCATGCTCTGAGAGTCACTTGTTTTTCAGCATTTTGGTGTTGTTTTCAATATGTATTTTATAAACAAATAAGAGTAGCAAATCTGTATATCTTTACAGATGCAAGGCCAGGAAAAGCTCTGACTGCCTTATTCAATAACAGAATTGTGCTGGTCTAGTGATACAGAATTTTCTCCTCCATACCTCCAGTCACCTACAGAATTACCCTTTTACCAAGGAGACAGCCAGAAGCCAGTCTCCTTTTTATATTCCTTAGTTGGGATTCATAGAAGGGGGTAGGGAGACTCTACAATTAGGTCTTAGAAAAAAAGCAAAGACAGAACTGTGTAATAGGACCACTGAGATTACCTTTAGGTTCTGAAATGGGGAACAAAATGCTACCAATTTCAACACCACATTAAACATACTTTACAAGAATTTTCTCAGCCAAAGAAAATAATATAGAGGTGCCAATTAGAGAAAGACCCATTAAGGCTTAACACTCCTGGGATGGGGGCTCCTCATTCAAAGGTGGGAAATACCTCTATTCTCTGGGTTTCTGTGACACTGGGCTTCATGTAATCAGCCCAAACTGCTGAGGGTCAGCTGAAGGCATCCGGCATACAAGAGGAGACATTGTCTTTATGGGTCCCTTCTCTGTGTGGGGAGAGACAGCTAGGCTATCCTTCCCAGCACAGGACTCGGACTCTTCCCAATAATGTCTGAGGCCATTTTCCCCTATGAGGCCTCTAATTACCCCACTTAAAACAACATTCCCACCCTAATTTCTGCTTTAGGTTTTCTGTTCGTCAGCATCTGGCTTTGAACAATATTTTATGTGTTTATTCTGCCTTTTTCCTGCTTATCCAGGCAGGATTCTAAGCACTGTTAAGGCAGAGATGCTATCTGTTTTGATTGTTAGATCTTGATATCCCTTGCACCCAGTAGGTCTTTGATATGTATTTAATTAAAGATGGTACCTGTCTAGCATATTTAACAACAACAACTACAAGAAAAACCCCCACAAAACTTGATACTAAAGAATTTGCCACACACATATGCATTCCTGAATTTTCAGTGGAATTTACTAATTAGAAAGAAAATCCTGATAATTTACAACTCTCAGATCCACGAAGATAAAGTCTAGACAGTCTGTCAATCACTTAAACCCAGGACATAGTGCTTGTCCCCAGTGAGGTATGATTTGCACTCTAGGGTAGTTATTTAGAAATCAGTAAATGCTGGCAACTCCCTAACCAATTTCAGAAAGCTCATCTAACTTGCAAGAACTTTGGCTGGCTTTTAATGGCTCAGGAAATAGTGTCATTATTTTTGGTGTTTTGGGGCTGGTTAGGAAGCTACGCATAGTAGTATTTCTATGGAATATGAAGATAACTTTCATATGTGGCTTGTAAGTTGTGGAAAAACTTCCTTTCCAGGGTGGCAATCCCTATCATGGTTTCCAAAGCCCTTGCACTGGGCACCATCTCCTGGCCCTGTGCAAGTGAAGGCTAAAGACTGCAGAGGAGATGGACCACCAGCAAGACTCTGTGCTCTAGGCCAAATCCACACCCATTTTGGTAGACAGTGGCATATGACAGACTTCCAAGGGACTGTGGTCTTGCTGCCACTGTGCCAGGGAGTGAGGAAGCAGCCCTTTTGCTCCTGGTAGGTAAGACATGGGTAACAGGCACGTCTTACTTAGACGGCAGGAATATGGAACTCCTGACGAGACTAGCAGGAGTACCTTGGCACCAAGTACCCTGATCTCTCCCTTCTTCTGGGATCCTCTAGGGTCATCAGTTTGCTTCTCTGTATTTATCTACTTCAGGGCTGGTCTTGGAAAGAAGTTTTACTAACAAACCCTTCTGAGACCTGAACTCAATCACAGGGCTAGTGGAGCTTTGACTGCTACCCAGCTAGGTCCCAGGGACTGCTGCTCTTTCTAGTTTATTTGAACAGAAACATCATTTCTCATCTGCACTCTCCTAGTGCAGAATTACTACCTGCTCCATGCTGATACTGTGTTGTTTCCCCAGCAAAAGCCATGTGCGGTGTTTACAAAGTGCCTCTGCCAGATTTAGTGAGCAGCAGCATGAAGAGAAACCCAAATCTATCTGACGTGGAGCTCCCTCTTGCTCAGGTAATGACAACCTGCAGCTACATTGAGAAGGAGCTCCCTTCTTGTATCTGCTGTTAAAAAATGACTTACATTCTTATGTTTTCATTTTCAAAGGATTACAAAAGGTTTTACAAGCTCATCCAGTGTTCGCGACACTTCACTCGGTTGTTTGTCACACTAGAAAGCTCTCCACAAGGGCCACAGGAAACAGCAGAGACCTAAACACCGAAAACTCAAAGGCAAAGACGTTCTTCCTGCTCTTCCTGTCTATCAGTACCTCTAGCAGCTTTTTAAATTAAAACTTGTGAAGAAGGAATGTCTCCTACTTTTTGCCAATTACTGAGTAGTTCCAAGTATTGACTTACAGTCACAAAAACTACTTCTCTTCTGCCAAGGTCCAGTTCCTTCAAATTCTGGCAGGTAGGCTCTGTGCTCACAGTGGACACCAGACATGTGACGATGTGATATATACTGTTCAGACAACTACAGCAGCCCTGCAGCCCTACACAGACCTCAGGGGAGCCACCAAGTAGTACTGTGTTAAAGTTCTTGCACTGCCTGGATAATGGGCTCATATAATTCTAGATGAGTATGCAAATCTCCTTAGACAAGCAGCCCATCCCAGCTTGCCTCTCTCTACATGTGGTGCTCCCAGCCTTCCCAACAACCCTACATGGCTGGGAGGATCCTGGCTGGGAAGACTCAGTCTCTGCGGTACAGCAGGGATGAGCAGCTGCATCTACATTCACAGGCAAAGCTTCACATTCTCTCTTGTTACTCTAAGGATGCCTCCTCAGGAGGAAAACATTTCATACATGATTTCCATTAGTTTCCAGGGAATAATCCACCTGTGAGTTGGAAGGAGGGCAGAATTCTTTGATAGATATTCATAAAAGCAAGTGATCCAACATGGTAGGCAGCCCAACACATTCCCAACACTTGTCCTATCCCTTACTCTCAGGTATCAATGGTCAACATGAGGCCTAAGCAAGTGGGTTGGGCAGGGGAGGGTCTCATCCTTCCTGCCACGGCCTGATGTAGTTTCCTGAGATTTTTGCTGCCCACCATGCTCCTAAAGTGGTTTGTGCACCTCCTATCACCCAGTTTCTCTAGGTGCTCATCCACTACCTGATCCCTCAGGGCCCTCCAGCCAAGGCAGTCCCACCTCTGTGCCTTAGCTGAGCCTCTACTTCTCAATCTGGAGTTCAGGGTGCCAGTCAAAGGAAAGCAGGCTCCGAGTTGCCAATGTCAAGGAATAAGTGTCCATGTAATATAATAGCAAAGAAATATATTAATGAACAGAAGGTATACTTTGAGTTCCTACTTGATATAGTAGCTTCTAATATGCAACTAGTATGTTGCAGCTGCCTGGCTTAATCTGAAGGCCTTCAGGTTTCTGCCTTTATGTCCCCTGCCATGTTTTGCTCCTTTACCTCCTCTCCTTCCTTAAAGTGGTCCCTAAAATTTCTGTTCTTCAAGAACCTAAGGTTTTTGTGTCTTCTCAGGTACAAAACCATAGAAAAATGATTTTAATGCCTGACTTCCCAACTGTCTACCTAAAAACCAGAGCAGCAAGCAAGAAGCAGGCACCTTGACCAATCAGGGCACAGCAGGAACAGAGCCATATGGAGTGAGCTGCAGCTTGCTGTCACCAGATGAAGCCTTTGCTCTGGGTCGTTGGGCCAGCTGTGCCAAACCAGGCTGCAGCCTTGTCCGGAGTGTTGCCAGAGTTGTATGGAGTGGTTTCTATCCATGTCTCCAGAGGACATTCCACCAGGTTCCTTGCCTCCCCTTTCCCCCACCATCAGCAGTTTCTTCTCTTTCTACCACTGTCACTGGAATCCCACTACCTCTTTAACACCCATACATCTTTGCCCTGTATCCCAAACATCCTGGACCATGAATGACGCAGAACAGACCTTTCTGGGGCACTGACTAACTACTGTGCTGCCTCCTGTGACCTCACTCCACACTCTGTAGTATTGCCTGGTCCTTTCTTGTTTGTCAGAGGCATTTCCTATGTACAATATATTTGATAAGCTACCCCAAACCTTCTGTAGGTTGTGCCGACCCACCAGCAACACTGTCAACTAGCGTTGAAGGCCACAATCATCAACACTGAACTCAGCTCATCCCTGTGGGTCACCAGGTATTGCTGGCATTCTTGCTGCCCACCCCTCACACATCAGCTGCCTTGGCAGCACTCAGCCTAAGGGCTGCCCTGTGTTTTGTGTAGGATCAGCCTACACCAGTAATTATACAACATTCCAGTTATAGGACTGACTGAATGGTTTCAGGATGGAAAGTACAGTGGTACATTGTTCATGAACTTGTTTCAAGATTTTGGAAAAGATGGCCACATTTGTGTTTATGTAGGAAAGATAGCTGTGGTTAGGTTTGCCATCTGACTGCAGAGTTTGCAAACAAAAACAAAACTTTTCCAGATGCTTTTGTTTGTGAATCAAACTGTTTGCAAACAAAAGCCTTCATGAACTGAGGTACCACTGTATTAGGTTAGCAACTATTAACAGTGTGTGTTCTTTCCAAGTCAAGAGGGTACTGGCTATCTTCAGGACAATGGAAATGAAATTCACTAACTTTCAAATATAAAAAGATAGAGACTTAAGAATGCTAGTTTTCAAGGTCTATATGGTTTAGCCTTTTAGTTCAGATTATTTTAAAATTAACTCCAAAGAGCAGAAATGATGGTGACTATCCTGACATTAAACCCTTAAAGGAGTGGGCTCATAAAAGTTATCTAGAGGTTATGATGATGAAAAGCACCATATAAACTGGACCGTTTTTATCTTTTGTTACATACAGTTGGCTGCATAATCAAATGACTTGGGACCAGATCAGTGTGACCTGACAGCACTGGGGCCAGCCCTGCAGGTTCCTGGGAGGACAGCAGATTCTAGCCCAGGCTGGGTGTTCTGCCGGCAAGTCCAGCCCACACCATGTGGAAAAGAACTTGAGGACAGCTGACAGCACTTCTCTGTCCAGTCCCCAAGCTTCATGCATTCTATCAGTAGATAACTGATGAATATTCAGGAGCAGCCGGGTCAGGCTGGGCAGCCACGGCATGTGTGGATGCACAGGCTAGCCTGGGAGGGTTCTGTGGGATGTCTGGCATCCAGTATGGTGAGAGTCTGTCCTCCAGATCCAACTGTATCAGGACCTGTGGACACAGGCCTGCTGACAATGGCTCATTCTGTTTAGTGAACAAATGTAGAAGAGAGGGTCCTCATCTTCAGGGTGTCCCACAATACTAGGACAGGGAGAACAGCAGTCACCTGGTGACAGAGCTACTTCACAGGTGCACACAGAAGGTCTGCTAGCAGGGATGCTTCTTGCTCCTCTTCCCCACCTCCAGATTTGTGATCAGATAAAAAGCCTCTGCCCTGAGGCCTTTGAAAGACTGCATTTCCTCTCCTACACTGTTTTCAGCCTCATGAGGTCAGAAAGCTGCTCTTTCTAGGCCTTCAGGGGAGGGCTGCAGTCCCCAGGGACCACACCTAGGCAGCAGCTTACCTTTCTGTCATAGGCTTTTCTCTCTACACACTGTAACTCCACTGTCTTATGGGCCACTGGGGCCAGGGAGGGGATGCCTGGGCTTCCAAGCCCCGAGACCTTAGCTGAGCTTAACAGACACAGGCTTCCTAGATAGGGTTGACAGAGCTCTGGTGCTAGGGATAGACAGAGGCACAGGGCTGGGGAGTCATACACAGGAGTCCTTTCTCAGCTTTATAAATCACAGCAATCACACACGTGCCTATACCAGCTATTCTTGTAAACTGCCCACGAGCCCTAACTTCCACCAGAAGCTTCCTTGGAACCTTTCTCTCAGGCACATAATGTCAATACTCCACACTGAGATTAAGAAAGTGATACTAGTCCTCACTGAACCCACCTGGCCACTGGCCTTACGTTTCAAGGCTCCCAGAGAATACCTAACAGATTTTTTTTGTTACTCATGGAAATTCAGTTCAATTTAGGGTCAGTGTAGCTCAGAGATTGGATTATATATCTTTTCTCCTTTTTGAGTAAAACACAGACCTTGAAATATGGAATTCACACACAGCAGGATAATTTCTTTTTTTTTGATGGGTGAATTTAGTCATTAATCAAACCAGATTCTAAATGAAAAACATCTGGGAAAATAATCAAACAGAACTGGGGATGAACGTCTTCTCTAATTTAAATGGTCTATATGAATTCTATATGTGATGATTTTTCTCCAAGTCAATTGTAATTATCACACAGCTTCTGGTACTTTCACACTGGGGGATAATATAGTTCAGTCTGCACAAATGTTTGGTGGACAGATACATCAGGCTAAATGTAGTGGATGAGGACATCAATGGTATCAAAAGGGGCAATTTGTTCACTATATTAACCACCATTTAACATCTTACATTTTACTTTGTCATTGAACATTTCTATAAAATGCTTTAAAAAACCCAGTTTTTCCTACAAATTACCTTTTAAAAAATTCACTCACACTAGTTATTTCTTTAGCTCATTGGTTACCCAGGACCACCAAGTTACTAATTAATGTGAGGAAAAAGCTATCTAGAGTCTGTGTTGCAGGTGTCAGAGACAGGAGCATCCTGTGGAAGGTTGAGCCAGATGGGATACCGACTGTCAGGCTTTCAGGACTGGGGCAGCCCATGCTGGTGGCTTCAAGGTCTGCCTCTACAGACTGCTCTGTGAGGAATCCCTGAAAACCAAGCCCCTGGGGTAGTGCAGAGAACAGACTACACACAAGTCAAAGAGGGAGGGACAGGGATGCACAGAGGAGGTTCTGGGCTCCCTGAGTCAACAGATCTTCAGACTAGGCCTCAGCACAACCTGCACTAGCCAAGTGCACACAGAACTGTGGCCCATGGTCAGTCGTGCTTCAGAAGAAGCCTCAGCCACAATACAAGAGGATATGGCAGATATGAACAACCAGGCTGCAGCAAGAAAGGTTGTTGGCATACCTAGTTTTCCAGATTCTTAAAAAATCATTTCTGCCCTGTTGCCACATATATATACATAGAGGGACACATTTCTCTTACCTTACCAAGTGTACCCATTTAAGTGCAGACTCAGGAACCTGGATCTTTCTCACCAGTGCTTAGCCAAGAAAGCTAGGTTGACTAAATCATCAAGAGTCCTCCAAGACAGTCACACCAAGTTGACTACAAAATGCTATAGGAGGAGAACAATTACTAGCCCAGTGGAAATGCTGACTGTTCCATTTCTAACATTCTATATTCATTAACTAGCAGGTCACAGCCCTCTCCCTCCAATAAGAACAATGGACTGCCAGTAAGGTTTTCTTTGTTCACCACCCTCCTTCTCCAGCACTTTTTGAGGCAGTCGCTGGTAGAGCCTCCGATTCCTTGGGAACTGGTTCCTCTTGGAGCCCAAGGGTTAGTTAGAAGGGCACCTTTGGCCTGAAAATGGCTTCAGGTAATAAGACTTGCACATGTTCCTGCTTCCTGGCTAGGATAGGAGAAAACTGGCACTGCTTCTGGGAGACATCTGTTCTATATTAAGGTTGACACGAATCCATGGCAAGGCACACAAGCACATCAAGGCTGAGCACACCTTTCCTGGAGAGTGACCATCTTGGCTGAGTCCACTTTTTCTTTTGTTTTCTTGAGACAGGATCTCACTGTAATGAAGGTATTGAACTCACTACAACAGGCTGGCCTCGAACTCCTGACAGTCCTCCTGCCTCGGCTTCCCATGTACTGGGATTACAGGCATGCATCACTATACCTGGCTTCAGACCATAGTTCAAGAATTGTTCAGCTAGGAATCCCTCACGTAGGGATCTCTCGGAAGCACAAAATGAAAGTCAGCAATGGCCACCAGGCATTGCATGCCTGTGCTTTTGTTTCATACAGGAATTCATAATTTTTAATAATATCAAAAAGTGTTTCTCATTGAAATCTTAAAGGTCTAAAATGCTGATCTATAGATTAAAATGTCTGTGCAAGCCAAAGAGGGAAGAGATTAACATGAAGAGGGGGAAAAAAAAATCCTGGCAGGCAGAATGTGAGGGAAGATAAACAGCTTAAATATTGTAATTGCTATAATAATGTCAACAAAATTCT
>NW_022900920.1:9306645-9322190 GCF_012274545.1 Fukomys damarensis
CAACCATACTACGTGCAAAGTTTTATTTCCTTTTCATAAGCAAGGAAATGGGGGTCTAGAAGTGAAATGCCTTGATGATAGTGAAGCAAGAATCAAAACCACATCTGCGGACCTCAGGCCTGGCCTAAGGGGGACAAAACCCAAACATTCTGATCATTTAAGGAATTTTGGGGTGGGACCTAGTTACTCATGCCTTCCCCATCCTTGTCTCTATTGCTGCGACCACTGAAACTACATGTCTTCACTCTGAAAAGTCTGGCATTCCCTGACTCTACTTTGGGTGAGCTTCCATGCCCCGAGGCTCTGTAGCCCCCAGGGACTACAATTCCTATCACATCACAATATACTTCATTGTCCTTATTTTTAAAAATTATCTGGTTAGCTCAAGGATTGTAATCTGCTCATTTCTTCGCTCACACATCCAATGCATACTTATCAAGTTTTTACCATATGTGGGACATTGGGGTCAAAACAGACACTGTCCCCCTAAAGCATCTGTTCTGGGGAAGCAGAGCAATGGAATGGGCCCTAAACCTACAAGAATGAATACACAGTGCATTATAATGATGTCTGCTATGAAGAATACCAACAGGATGACAGACCAATTGTGACTGGTAGGAGAGATGCCTCTTCAGAAGGAACACAGAAAGGGCTTCTCTGAAGAAGAGGTATTGGAACTGAGATTGCAGTACCAATACTTAGGGAAAAACCTAGCACTGCGCCATTTATAGACATCTGTGTAATAAAGGCACTGATGGGTGAAATCACGATTTTGAGGTACTCAGACACTTGGTGATAGAATGTGTAGTTTTGCCACATCAGGGTCAAAATTCTAGTTTCAGAATTTTGTGAAATTTCCAAACAGTCAATGTAAAAATGTATAGTTTTATTATCTTGATTTGCAACCTATCACAAATTTCACATTGGTTTGTTAGGACAAAACAGAAGGATGCTGAGAGTGCAGGTATACAGGCATCAAGAAGAGGTGAGTTACAAGTCTTCAGATGCTGAAGATATCACTAAGTGTATCCTGCTGCTCTTTCCTGCTAAAATGAGTCACAGAGCTTGCAGATTACTCCTAGTCCAGTATGTGCAGGTCCTTGCTCTGCCCTTCAAACACCTGGGAAGAGGACGCTCAACTCCTAGACCTGCTGTCCACCCCTTCTTAGCAAGTCTGTGTCCTGCCCCAGCTCAAACGGGCTCTCTGCCTTTGAACCCTTCCCCCTGGATTTGCCAGCCCCCAGGGAGTTACTGGCACATCAAGATCATGAAACTCAAAGTTATATTTCTTTTCATGTTTTAAACATCTGACTTCTCCAAACTGCTTATGCTAGTTTTTCTCCCCGAATCAAACTTTCTATTCTCCTGTAGCTTCTTACCCGCAACTGCCCAATATCCTCCCCAGCGTCCAACTATACCTGCAAGGGTGCTAACCCCAGAGATGCCCCAGTCAACCCCAGCACTGGCCTACAGATGAAACTGAAGGGGGAATAGGCAAGACAAAAACATGACTGGCTCATGTGATTTCTAATAGGTTTCACTCAGCCGCAAAGCTCTCTTCTATGTCCCTAAATTATCAGTGACATGGGAGTCACAGAATCAGGATCTGCCTGCTCAACCTTCTCTACAGGTAAAAGTAGGTGCCTTAGCTGCTCATTCTGATGCTGTTTCATTACTAATGTGTCACTTAACAACAGCGACAGTCCGAGAGATATGTCATTACATGACTTCATTGCCACCCAAATGACATAGGAGAACATACACTTACACAAACTAAGCTTTCTCATCACTATATGATATGATCTTAGAGGACCACCATTGCACATGCAGTCCTTTGCTGATGTAAAGGTTGCTATGCAGTACACAACTGTACTTTTCAAAGTTGCTAACCTCTGGTTCCTAATCAGGACAGGACTAGCTACCTGCAGCACCTGCAGGATGCTCAGAGGAATGTAGAGGCATTTCACTGCTGTCATAGTGACTGAAGGCTGCAACTGGCTTTGTGAGAAGGACAGAGTCTGCTAAAAAAAAGCCAGTCAGTGCAACTCAGATGCCATGGGTGTGTCCAATTGATGCTCTAAAGCCACGCAGGCCAATTCAAAAGGGACACAAGGCAGCCCACCCCAGGAATATGTTAATTAGGTATCAATTAAAAACATTACCCACAATCCTCCAGCCGCAGATCATCAATATCAGTTTTTTAGCATGTTCCTTTTAGTCTATTATCTTTAATGATTTAATTTTTAAGGATCTTTCTTGGTTATAAGAATTCCTGGGAATACCATTTTCAAAACACGGAGACTATTTCCACATGCAGGACATTCTGGATTTACCTTAGAACTTCCTCACTACTTATTTACATTTGAGTTGACTATTCTTATTTTTCATGCTGATGAAGTTACTAGAGATAAACAGTTGTCCTTCCCAGATCTGGGTGGTGGTGTAGGGAACTAGTGAAGAGCTGTAGGCTGGTGGACAGCTCCACGTTGCAGGAAATGCCCTTCCAAGCAGAAGGCCACCTGGTCTCACTGCATACTAGCTCTGTTCCTGTCTGATAAAGGTCATGTCATCTATTCACAGTCTTGTTCTTCAAAAGTGGCCCTACTAGAATTGAGAGCAGAGTGCCTAGGAGAAAATGAGCCTTCATTTGTCTTGCAAATTAAACTCTATTAACCCCAGGGGCTGCTCCTTGAACACGCTTCTAATATTAGCCACGCTGCATATATTATGCAGATTTCATGTTTTCAGAACTCCTTTAGATACAAATTATTTTACAACCCAAAAGCCAAAAAGGATTCTAATGTTTTAATATTGAGGACGGTAGAAAAGAATATGTTGGTTAATTTTGGTGACAGTCAATGACACGGACTGTAACTGTCAAACAACTAGCAGAACAAATAATCCCAGCAAGCAATTTTGTTGGCTTCCTTTTTCTCCCCAAGATACATCATGCACAGGGTGGAAAATGCCTTAATTTAAAAAATTTAATGTTTCTGTCTTGTGAGATATAATCTGAGAAATTGTAATATCCTTTATTTTTATTTTAATTAAGTTTGATATGATTTAGATATACATAAAGATCACATCCTATGGAATTTGTACCTGTACATGATATATCTTAATTCCTATTTTTTTTTATTTCTCTCCCCTCTCTTCGACCTTCCTTTCCCTCCTTGGACATGGTGTATAATCTTCTTGATGATCTGCTGCATTCTGTCTGCGGGTATCTTATTGAGAATTTCTACATCTATGTTCATCAGAAGATTAGCCTGTAGTTCTTTCTGGTTGAATCCTTCTCTGGTCTTGGTATCAGGGTACCAAGCCCAGAGAATACTTGCTTCCAAGAATTACTTTGGGAGTACTGCTTCCCTTTAAATTTCATTAAAGAGTTTGAGGAGTAGTGGAATTAGATATTCTCTCAATTTCTTGTTGAATTCAGCAATGAGTCTATCAGGGCTTTTCTTTGTGGTAGATTTTTAATTACATCTTCAATTTCACTGACTCACATTAAGTTATTTAGTATTTTATATCTTCTTAATTCAACTTTTGGGAATCCATATGTATCTAGGAATTTGCCCATTTCTTCTGTGATTCCCATCTTATTAAAGTAAAAGTTCTTGAAGAAGGTATTGATAATCTGGATTTCTGCAGGATTGGTTGTGATTTCACCCTTTTCATTCCTAATTGCATGGATTTGAATCTTTCTTGATAAGGTTGGCTAAAGATTTATCCATTTTACTCTTTCAAAGAACCAACTTTTTGATTCACTGATTTTTTTGGTATCATTTCCTTAGTCTTAATTTCATTAATTTCTGCTCTGATCCCTATAATCTACTTCCATGTAAGAGCTTAGGCTTGACTTGTTCTTTTTTTCTAGAAGTTTTAGGTTCACCATTAGGTTGTTTATTTGAAACTGCTGTTTTCCTGATGTGAGATCACTGCTGTAAATTTCCCTCATAGGACTGCTTTCCTTGCACCCCACAAGTTCCAATATATTGCATCAGTATTATCATTTAATTGTGGAAACTGTCTAATTTCTTCCTTAATTTCATCTATGACCATTGGTTGTTCAGGAGGGTGCTTTGTAATTTTCATGTTTATATAGTTTTTGTGGTTTCATTTGCCACTGATTTCCAATTTCAGTGCACTGTGGTCTGAGAGTATAGATGGGATAAATTCAATTTGTTTGTATTTACTTAAGTATGTTCTATGAGCTAGTATGTGGTCTATTTTGGAGAATGTCCCAAGCACAGCTGAGAAGGGTATGTATTTTTATGTGGGCAGGCCTCCAAGGGACATCCAGAAAGCTGCTGTGAGAAGATTGGCCCCAGCCCCCATGTCTGCAGGCCAAGGCCAGCCCCACACCCAGCACTAATCCTATTTTAGACCTGGCAGCATGATTTCAGCTCTGACTGGAACTATACCACAGAATTGTGGGTACCAGGGGAATTTCTTTTCTCTTTTTTTCTGTTTGATTTTTAGTTATTTTTCTTGGTTGTTTAGGTTTTTACTTTTATTGCTTGTTTTGTTCATCTTATATCTCCATTTCCTCAACTGTCTTTCTTGATTTTTGGATATTTTCATGCGAGTGAACACTGTCCCTAGTCTTTGTGATTTGCTTCAATATTCTTTTGCTTTCTCCTTCATTCATTCTCTCCTGTCCTTTTCTGTTTCCCAAAGCTTGAGTGATCATCCTTTGTCCGTCAGTCTTTCTTCTGCTGTAGTCCTCTTCATTTATCTCTCGGTTTTGTCCTCTATTCCTTTTAGATTTCCCACCCACAGGATAAAATCACTCTACAAAGACAAAACTCTATACACACCAGTTCCTGGTTTATGTTGGATTTTGTTATACAGCTGAAGATCTTGCTTTTACGGTTACCAAATAGATACCACAGTTTATCAGTTTTTAGGGTGTCTTTGATGATACTGTCATTGCTAATTACACTACTTTAACCTGTTGCAATGGATTGTTCCCCTTGTGATGACAACACAGTGATTGTATGGGGTCACAATCATCACCATAATACAGTACCAAAGGACTGGGTGCTGAACCAAACAGAAAATTCTCATCTCTAATAAACTGGGAAGGTAGAATCATAGGATAGACACAAAGACCAAGAGCCTGCTATACCTACAAGGCATCTCTGTGATCTTTCTCAAATGAGAAGGAGATTAAGAGATGGATGGAGGGAAGGAGCAGGGGAGGGGATGAAAATAGGAATTAAGACGTGCTTTGTACAGGTGCTAACTCCCCACAAGGAATGTAAACATTACATACTGCAGATGTGTACTAATAAAATGAATCAATCAATAGATAAATTACTTTTTTAATACGCTCAACAGTTTTGTAGATTTTTTTCTATGTAAACGATGATGTCTTGTATCTTCCTATTCAAAAGTTTTCTTTTTCTTGATGTATTGGACTAAGTAGGATCTCCAGACTAAAAGTATTAAGAAGGGATAAATTATATCCTTGCCTTATTTCTGAGTTTTGGCAGAAAACGCTCTTTCATTGTCAGACATGAGGTCAGCTAAATGTAGATTTCTTTTTATTAGTTCAAGCACTTCCTACCAATATGGTTAACTGACTTGATTTTAAAATACTGAAATTTGATTTTTCTTTTTTTCCTCATTGAGTTTATTGGTACATTTTAGGTATACAGTACAGTTACATTCATTATTGGGATCTTATACCCTTACATGACAGGTCTTCGTTCTCATTTTTTCCCCTTGTCCTGCCCTCCCTTCACCCCCTCCTCCACTCCTCCCCTCCCCCTTTATAAACACTTCATTTCCACTTTTTCATTTTCTCATATTTTTTTTCTTTTCCCTTATTACCTTTCCCCTACCCTTCCCACTTCCCCTAGACCTTTAGCCCCTTTCTTCATATTTCACATTGCCCATTATATCATTAGGATCTTATGTACTATTAGTTTATTCACACCAGAGAAACTATTAGGTATTTACACATGTGTTACAAATGTGTATCCATTTTCCTATGAATGAATCTAATTTCTCATTCTTTATGGCTGAGTATTCCATTTTATAGAAAAACTGCATCTTCTTTATCAGGTTTCCAACTGATGGGCAAAGGGGCTGTTTCCAAGTTTTAGCTATTACAAACTGTGCTGCTATAAACATAGGTGCACATACATCTCTGTGATATGATTCTTTTAATTCTTTTGGAAAGATACCCAGCAGAGGGATGGCCAGGTCAAGGAACCTCTAGTCTCAGCTCTTTGAGGTATCTCCATATTGATTTCCATAGTGGTTGCACCAGTCGGCACTCCCACCAACAATGGAGAAGGATTCCTTTCTCCCCACAACCCTGCCAATATTTGTTATTGTTTGATTTCTTGATTGCAGCCATTCTTTGTGAGGTGAGGTGGAATCTGTGTTGTTTTCATCTGCATCTCTCGAATGACCAGTGATGTGGAACATTTTTTCATATATTTACTTGCTGTTTTTACTTCTTCGTCTGAGAAGTATCTGTTCATTTCAGATGGCCATTTTTGAATTGGGTCTTTATATCTGGGAGTGGCTGATTGTTGTGAATTCTTTATATATTGTAGATAATAGCCCTTTGTCTGAGAAGCAGCTGGTAAAAACTTTTCCCACATTGTAGGTTGTCTCTTAGTTCTGTTCATGGTTTCTTTTTTAGTGCAGAAGCTTTTTAATAAGATGAGATCCCAGTTGTTGATTCTTTCTGCTAGTTCCCGTGCTACTGAGGATTTGTTCATAAAATCTTTTCCTATGCCAATGTCTTCAAGAGTTCTGCCTAATTTATCTTCCAGCAAGTTTAGTGTTTCTGTTTTAATATTTAGATCTTTAATCCACTTGGATTTTAATTTAGTGCATGGTGAAATATAAGGGTCCAGTTTTAATCTGTGGCAGGTTGAGATCCAGTTTTTCCAATACCATTGATTAAAGAGGCTATCCTTCCTCCACTGAGGATGGTCAGCTCCTTCATCAAACATGTCATAGCTGAGTACATCTGGATTTGTTTTTGTGTCTTCCAATCTGTTCCACTCATCCTCAGATCTGTTTCTTTGCCAGTACCATGCTGTTTTTATTACAGTGGCTTTGTAGCACAGTTTCAAATTGGGAGCTGTTATACCCGCTACCATGTCTCTGTTGCCTAGGATGGTTTTTGCTATTTTAGGTCTCTCCTGGTTCCAAATGAATTTTTGGATTCTTTTTTCTAGTTCTGTGAAATATAGTGTTGGAATTTCAATTGACATTGCATTGAATCTGTATAGCAGTTTTGGTAGCATGGCCATTTTCACTCTCTTGATTCTTCCTACCCAGGAGCAGGGGATATCTTTCCATTTTCTTATATCCTCTTTGATCTCTTTTTTTCAGAGTGCTGTAGTTTTCAGTGTAGAGGTCTTTCACTTCTTTTGTTAGATTGATTCCTAGATACTTCATTTTTTGGGATGCTATTGTGAAAGGAACTGTTTCCCTAATTTTTCTCAGTGAGTCTGTTATTTGTGTACAAGAAGGCTATTGATTTTGGGGTGTTGACTTTGTATCCAGTTACTCTGCTAAAAGTGTCAATTAAATCTAGAAGTCTTTTGGTGGAGGTTTTTGGGTCTTCAACGTAGTCAGCAAATAATGACAGTTTAACTTCTTCCTTTCCTGTCTTTATTGCTTTAATTTCTTTTTATTCTCTAATTGCTGTGGCTAATGTTTCCAGAACTATATTGAAAAGGTGTGGTGATAGTGGGCATCCTTGTCTTGTTCCTGATTTTAACGTGAACGTTTTCAGTTTTTGGCCATTTAATATGATGTTGGCTGTTGGTTTTTCATAGATAGCCTTTATTAAGTTGAGATATAGACCATCTATTCCAAGTTTTTGCAGGGTTTTTATCAAGAATGGGTGTGGAATTTTGTCAAATGCTTTTTCTGCATCTAGCAAGAGGATCATGTGTTTTTTGTCCTTGACTTTGTTAATATTGTGTATTACATTTATTGACTTACGTATGTTGAACCATCCTTGCATTCCTGGAATAAATCCGACTTGGTCAGGATGTATGATCTTCTTGATGGTCCTCTGTATTCTGTTTGCTAGGTTTTTTTTGTTGTTTTTTTTTGGTTTGTTTGTTTGTTTGTTTGTTTTTTGGTACAGGGGATTGAATTCGGGTCCTTGTGCTTGCAAGGCAGGCCACTGAACCACTGAGCTAAATCCCTGGCCCTGCTAGTGTCTTATTAAGGATTTTTGCATCTATATTCATTAAGGTGATTGGCCTGTAGTTCTCTTTTTTAATTGAGTCTTTCCCTGGTTTGGGAATGAAAGTAATACTTGCTCCCAGGAATGAATTTGGAAGTATTGCTTCCCTTTCAATTTCATTGAAAAGTCTGAAGAGTAAAGGCAGTAGTTCTTCTCTAAATGTCTTGTAAAATTCAGCAGTGAATCCATCAGGACCTGGGTAAATTTTCTTTGTTGGTAAATTTTTAATTACATTTTCAATTTCACTGATTGTAACTGGGGTGTTTAAAATGCTTTTATTTTCTTTGTTCAACTTTGGTAATTTATAAGTATCTAAAAATCTGTCCATTTCTTCTGTTTTCCATTTTATTAGAGCACAGGTTCTCAAAGTAGGTATTAATGACCTTCTGGATTTCTGTTGGATCTGTTGTGACTTCACCTTTTTCATTCCTGATTGCATGGATATGAGCCTTTTCTTTCCTTTTTTTTGATAAGGTTAGCTAAAGGTTTATCAATTTTATTTATTCTTTCGAAAAACCAACTCTTTGATTCATTTATTTTTTGCATCATTTTCTTAGTTTCCATTGCATTGATTTCTGCTCTAATCTTTACAATTTCCTCTCTTGTTCTCAGATGTTCTTTGTCATGGAAGTATCTTATTTCCCATCCATTTTGAGAGAGAGTTTTGCAGGATATATCAGTCTAGGTTGGAGTTTGTTTTCTTTTAGGACTTGAAATACCTTACTCCAGGCTTTTCTTGACCTGAGGGTTTGGATATTTGATTTTTAAATACTTAAATTCATACAATTCTTTTGGTCAGGATTCATTATTTTTGTTATATTTTCTGGGTTTGAAACTGCTAATATTCTTGAAGACTTTTGCATTTATGTCCATGGAAGACACTGATCTGCATTTTCTTTCAATTCTTTTATCTAGTTCTGGTGTCAAGATAATGCTGGCTGGCATCATTAAGAGAGTTGGGAAGTATTTCCTGGTAGAATTTTATTCAGTCAGTATTATTTCTCCCAAAAATGTTCTGTGGAATTCCCCAATGGGGGCAAGTGGGGATGAATTTATTATGGCAAGGTTCCTTCAATCCAGTTACCACTATAGTAATAGGGACTATTTAGATTATCTTTTTTATTGAGTGAGCTTTGGTGGTTTGTGTCTTTCAAAAAAATTATTTACTGATCTAAACAGACAAAGGCAAGGATATACCTATACCATGCAGCTTTCCAATGGAATTAGGGTGGATCTGTAGCAATGTTCCATCTTCATTACTAATACTGTTAATATTTAACTTTTGTTTTTTTTTCATAAAAAATATGAATAGAGATATTTTTACTTTTTTGGAGTTAGGGTCTCACTATGTAGTTCAGTCTTGAACTCACTATATAGTACAGGCTGGCGTTGAACTCCTAATACTCCTCCTCCCTCAGCCTCCTCAATGCTAGGATTATAGGATGTACCACTACACCTGGCTTGAGATTTTTACTTTAACTGATAACTTTTAAAGAATCATTTTTTAACTCGCTTATTATTTTTTATGGTTTTCTGCTTTCTTATTTACTGATCTCTGTTCTTACCTTTATTGTCTCCCTCCTGTTTGTACTAGGTTTAATTTGGTTCTATTTTCCTGGTTTCTTTAATAAGTTTATTGTTTTGAGACTTTTTTCCTACCATGAAGAGTCAAAGTTATGTTACCCCCAAAACAGTTTTAGCTGCAACTTCCAACTTTTGATAGGCTGTTGTTTCATGTTTATATGACTAAAAATGTTTTCTAATTTCCCATGTGATTCCTCTGAACCATAGGTTACTTGGAACTTTAAAATAGTCTGAATTTTCTATTTCTTTTGTTATTTATTTTTAATTTATTTCCACTAGAGTCAGTGAATAGACTGCAAAATTTGAGTAACTTAAAATTTACTTAGAAATTATGCTCAATTTTGCAATTGATACAAGTGTGCTTGAATGGACACATACCTAGTTTTTCATGAGTGTAGTATTCTATGAATGTCAATTACATCAAATTGTAGATGAAGTCTATATTCTTACTAATTTTATTTGAGCACTGAGAAGTTGTGAAATTTCCAAATATAACTGTGAACTTCATCTATTTGTACTTTTCATTTTTCCTTCCTATATTTTGAAATTATGTTGTTCAGTGCATAGCCATTTAACATTATTATACTTTGATGAACTGATCACTTTATCATTATGTAATGTCTCTCTTTAACCTTGGTAATGTTATTGGCTCTGAGCTTACTTCATCTGATAGTAATATAGGTCCTTCTAGTATTTTTTGGTTAGTATTTGTATATCTTTTACTTTCCACATACTTTTAGTTCTTTTTAATTAAAGTTGGTATTTCATAGATAGTAGACTGTTTGGTCATCATTTTCACCCCCTCACAATTTTATTTTGTTTTTTACTTGGTACACTTATATCACTTACATTTATCATAGTTATTTACAGGTTGGTTGGATTAAAATGTATCATTTTGTTAGCTTTTTTGTTATTTGTATTACATTTGTTCTTTTTTTTTCTTGATTTTCTACTCAGTAATACATGGTTCCATTTCATCTCAACTATTGCCTTATATTTTATATCATTTAAAATTATTTTAAGTCATTCCCTGGAAGATTTTCTAACATTAAATTCCTTGCATACCCAAAGTAAACCTCACTTCTACACAATGCCAGATGTAATTCACTAATTGTGTTTAAGATTGTTTTCATCTATTTTAAGGAGGAAATGAGGCTTGTATTGTCTGTGGTCTTCATGCTAGGGTTTTGGTGACCTTACAGAGGGAGCTGGATGGAGAACACACATTCGACTTCAGATGAGTTTATGTGAATTGGAATAATGTATTTTGGATATGTTACCCATTAAAAATTTTTAACCATTGCCTTATAGCTTTAAGATGTAGGACTATTTAAATTTGTTTTTTGTTTATTTAAATGATATTTTGCTTAAAATTGTGTGAATTTTTCTAGGTTTAAAAAGTTAGCATAAATCTGGAGTCAGCACATTTTATTTACCTTTTAATCTAAAAATTTTCTGTGCTTTTTCTTTTCATTAATAGTAATATTCATATATGTCTTATTTTTCTTTAATTATTTAAAAATTTTAAATAACCAGTTAATGGTTCTTTTTATCTTCTTTATTGTATTTTTATGTCATTACTTTGTACTCATCTTTGTACTTTTATTTTATTTATTTATTTTTTGGTACTGGGAATCGAACTCAGGTCCTTGTGCTTACAAAGCAGGCCACTGAACCGCTGAGCTAAATTCCTGGCCCTCACCTTTGTACTTTTAAAAAGGTTTATACTGACTACTTTCTAAATTCTTATAATAGATAATTTCACTGCTTTGTACCCTCAAAGATTAATTTCGTTATTTTGTTGTTTACATGCTATTGTTTTATGAATAAAATTAATTTTATTTCATTATGTAGTGACCCTTCTGAATTGACCCTTTATGTCTCTAACAGTATTGTTTTAGAATCTATTTAAAACATCATCATACCTACCAGAATTTTCTTTTGCTTAGTATTTTTCTTATATACTTCTTTCTATCCACTTACACTTAAAGTTTTAAAGCCCACATGTTTTAGATAAGCTTTGTGAATGAAAAATATTTTATTTATACTCAATTGCTCAATCTTTGTGTTTATCATTGAGTTTAGATCATTTACATTTATTGTAATTACATATTACATTTGGAAGTCTTGTATTTAAAAGAATAGTTTTTTCCAGGCTCTGTGTCTTGGGTCATCTTCCTTGATACTCTGAAAATGGTCCTCCATGGTACAAGAAGCTAGAATGCTTCTGCTGAAAAAAACCTGCAGGAGGATTGCAGGTTGGCTGAGCCTGAGTGTTTTAACAACTTGCTAAAACCCTGTCTCAAAATTTAACAAGGGGCTAGGGATGTAGCTCAGTGCAAAGGCCTTAGGATACACACAAACACAACAAGTACAACAAACAACTAACTCATCAAAAATAAGATATGAAGTTAATATGACCACTGTTCCTTTAATGGTTTCTAGTGTTTTAGAATTTTCATACCACAGTTCCCTGTAGTATGTTCAGATGCCACACTCTTTTGCATGTGGCTCTTCAGAAGTCTCTTAAACCTTTTATTTTGAGATAATTCCTGTTTTCTTACAGCTAGTGAATTTATATCCATTATTTCTACAAATATTTCTTCCTGAAGTGAATATGACAGAAGAGATTTGCATCTATTTTTCTGAGAGTTGTTCTGTAGTTCTTATGGGATCTTCACAAAATAAACAGCTTCCCATTCTTCCTCTTCATGGAACACACAGAACCACCAGGCTCTTTGGTGTGTCCAACCTACAGCTCCGGCCAAAATGGAGTGAAAGAGAATTTTCTTCGGCAACAGACAAAATACATAATGTAATTAATGTACATAAGTAGCAAAACTTCCTTTTAAAGAAATACTGGGTAGCCACTCCCCTTTTCCTTCTCTAATTCAGGCTGAGGTACAGTGAGTGTTAGAGGGGGTCTTAACCTCAGGATTGTCCAAGTGCAATCCTGAAACTTGCTGTGTGAACTTAAGTGGCTACTAGAAGAAAATGCATAATATCAGAAAAAAATGAGGTTATGTCCTGATAAACCCATTTTAAGTTGATAAAAATCATGTCAAAAATGCATTTAAAACATATGACCTAACTTAAAACATGCTCAGAACATATTTATGCCTACAGTTGGGCAAAGTAATAGAAGATAAAGCCTATTGTATAATAACATGTTGACTATCACCTGTGGCTGAGTGGGATCTGTGATTGCTTGCCACTGTCCATCTTTGCAAGAAAGTATTATAACACATATCACTAGCCTGAGAAAAGATAAAAATTCAAAGAACAGTTTTTACTTATGCCCATCACTTTCATACTATCTTAAAATTGAAAGACTACTACATGTAATTGTTGTACGCTGGCAATGATCTGTCTATGCCAAAGACTGGGTGGTCAGCCAGGTGTAATGAATACACCTACTTGGGAAGCTGAGGCGGTGGTATTTAAGTTTGAAGCTAGCCTGGGCAACTCAATGAGACTGTTTCAAAATGGAAAAAAAAAAAACCCCAAAACAAAACTCTTGGTAGCTAATGCAAGACACATTTATTTTCTACATTTCTGGTATCTGGAAGTGCAGATCAAAGGTCAGAAGGGTAAGTGCCTCTAATGCTTCTCTTCCAGTCTTGTGAATGGCTCTTCTGTGCATACTGGCCTCCAGTATCTGTGTCCTAATCTCCTCTTTTTTATAATGATATGAGTCAGAATGGACTAGGGACCACTCTACCAAAAGACTCTGTTTGGTAAATGCAGTCACACTCTGAGGTACTAACTACATGAATTTTTGGGGAGACAATTCACTTGCACAAACCTGACAGTCACAGCCTCTATTTTTAAATCTTGTCTTCTAGACAGATACTTTGACTTACCTAGTCCCATCCCTACTAAAATCCTCATGGAAATCCATTTTTAATTGATACATTCTGCAGAAAGGGAGAAAAAAAAAAGGCTGTGTGGAGCATCTATGTGGACAGTGTGGAGACCAGTCTGAGGCCGAAGCATCCAGTGATAGGGACACAGAATTCCAACCCAGTGGAGGAGCCCTCTGTCCAGAGGGCCTGTGCTCTGTTGAGGAAGTCCCTGAATCAGAGGATATTCCAGGCCTCTCTGCACTCACTTCAGGCTCCCAATATACATTCCTTTTCTACCCTTTTCCAATTCCCAGCAGTCTTCTCTTCAAGGGGCACCAAGTCTCGCTGGGAATGACAAAAACATTTCTCACAGCTCTCATTAGGAGGTGTGAACCCCACTTACACTCAGTGGAGCTTTTCAGATAAGCCTTACATTACCTGTCACACTACATTAATTTGTGCTTTTGCCTATTCAGGTCATTGAAAATGTAAAATATGTGAGAAATAGAAACACTTCCTTAAGAGGAGGAACCACTGGAAAAATCGTACAAGTTGACATAGCCTCTGATTAAACAACTGAAGTGTGGCTGCTCCTGCCAATTTAAACCCAGCTCAGTAGTTGGAAAGCATGGCTTTCAATGTTTACTTAATGTGTTTAAAGTCTAAACAATAACTTGAAAATAAGTGTATACTATTTTCTCAAATGTATACTATTTTATCAATTGTATACTATTTTCTGATTTATGTAAAGATTACTTTTAAAATTTGTTTCATTCACATATACTTCCTATGTTCTTACAAATGGAGATGTGAAAATGTTTTCATTAAAAAAAAAGAATGCTCTAATTTCAAAAAGGACTTTCATTCTAGGGAGGAAATGGGAATCCATCAAACAATTCATAGAATTCATACTAAATCAATGGTGAAATGCTGAAGAGTTTTTCTTTTAAAATTTGCAGTAAGACAAGAATGGCCATTGTTGCAACTTGCATTCAAAAGTCTACTAAAGGCTCTAACCAGAAATTTAAGATGAAGAAAAAGAAACAGTTTAATGAAAATGAAGAAATGTCAGCAGAAAGGCCTGCTACCACCAATGGATGCTAGAGGCATTATACAAGAGCATTGTCCTAAAGACCCCCCTATCATTATTACAAGAAAAGTCTCTTGAGAGTCAACATTTATTGAGCAACTACTGAGTACAAAGCCTCCATGCTAGTTACATGTTAATACGTTCCTTTCTGAAGATCTGCCCTTTCAACAGCAAGACTAGAGAACCTCCTAATTTGTGGAGCATTAAGCAAAGTGCCAGGCGTTGTGGTTCTATCTAACAAATTTTTATTAGGACTCAAAATAATAAATTATTTCTAAGTAATTTAGTTGCATTCTAGAACAAACCTCAACAATATTTATTGGAATTACCTACCACCCAACGAGGTAAAATTCACAGTGCTGACCGTTCCACCAAAGGTGATCAGGCCAGAAAATATAGCCTGTCCTGAAGAGCCAACTGAAACTAACCTACAACTAACTCAGATATTCAAATTAGCAGACAAGGACACTCTAAGTTGCTATAACAGTATTCTAGATGTTCAAAGGGTAGACTATATTAACCAAAAACCCTAACATGACTTCTAGAAACAAAATTCAAATTTTAAGATGAAAAGTACATTGACTGCAAATAAAGATTAGATACTGCAGCAAAAAAGCTTAGTGAACTTGAACACAAACCTACAGAAACTAGTTGGGTGTGGTAGCGCATGCCTATAATCACAGCACTCAGGAGGCTAAGGCAGGAGGATCACTGCAAGTTCAAAGCCAGTCTGGGCTACATAGTGAGTTCAAGACACTGTCCAAAAAAGAAAAAAAAAAAAAAAAAGGAAAGAAAA